>NC_065517.1:21357127-21412697 GCF_006386435.1 Epinephelus moara
TCCTGGAGGTGTCGTGGGACCAACTAGACGAAACACTGGTGAAAGGAGGTTCCCACCCAATGACCCCAAAGACATGCTAGTTATCACTGCTCATTGGTTTGTATAGTTAAGCCTTGCCATATTAGCTTATCATAGGGCTTAGGTTTTTCACTGAGTGTTGATCCTTTCTCTAGAGCACAAACTTCTTGTGTTTATTTGAACAGATGTCACCTTTGACTTTTGAAAATTGTGATGTGCTTTTTTTCCCACCATTTTCTGGTCACTTTAAGGGTGAAATGACTGATCGATCAATTGAGAAAATAACTGGCAAATGATCAGATGATGAAACATTTAACTGGTGCTTTAATGACCACATGGGGAGATCCATTATGCTCTGATGAAGGCTTCATGCTTATATAAGTCAGGTGATTAGTTGTAAATGAAATTCAAAATTAGGCATAACTAAATATGTAAAACATGCCAAAGCACAAACATGCAAACTGTGAAATTTGTTTACCCACAGTCTGAAGATCATTTGACTTTCTGATGATGTGAGTCCTGTGAGACTGGTTGATGCTGTCTGTTCTGTTTCTATGTAAATGCAGAACCAGTTAATCCAAGTTTAGATCACTCTGTTCCCCTTTTCACTCTGCCCCATCCCTGCTTATTTATCAGTCTGCTGCATCTATGTCTGTTCTTCTTTTTAAGACAGATAAAAGTCAAGCTAATCACTTCCAGCAGTTGTTCCACATCCTGCTCGCTCTGGGACACTCCTGGGCCGACAGGTGAGCAGAGAAACACCTGAACACAACTTGAGACATATCAAAGACCAGTTTAGTGGCAGCTGTTAGTTGTTAGTTTGTACTGTAGTATTTGTTCATTTAAGATCAAAGAGTAGTAAAGAATGTCTAAGAATGTCTGATGATAGGAAGGCACATTATCTTTAAGGTGGCATTTAAATCAAATATGTGTTCTCGTCTGGAATAACAGGAAAAGTTGCCTCGCTGAAAGGAATACTTCACTGTCTCTGTAATTGTATTCCAAATTTAAAAACACTGAGTGGATCAAGTTGGATTTGGCAAGACTTTACGTAATCAGCACCCCACCCACCACAGACAGCTGTTTTAATTAGAGACATTCCTGTTGTCTCATGTGAAGTGTGCTTTACTGGACTATTTTTTTTTATACATTTTAGATTTGTTTTGTGCACATTTTATGCAACTTTATACCCTTTCTCCACTAAATTTCAGAGGGAAATATTATAGTTTTACTCCACTGCTTTTATCTGACAGCTATAGTTGCTATTTAGTGTAAAACAGTAACACATATAATTCATTTTAATGTGATGAATTGGTATAAATATTAATGAAGACAATGTTTCGAGCCTACTTTAATCTTCATCAGGTCAAAATGTTTTTATTTTTAACCACTAATATTTTTTTATTGCAACATAAACAGAAACTGTTTGCTAATTACATTTGAGTGTTTTACCCAGCCACCCCCCACCCATCCCCACACTCCTTTCCCTTCCACCAGCCAACATGAGAGCAGTACCCACACAGACAGAACATCCTTATTTAGACAGAAGATCCTTAAAATTAGATATCACTTGTGTTTGGACATGGATCATTGACTCTTGCTGTTGATAGTTCCACGTAAGAAAGGTCCAAAAAGCTCCGAAGCCAGTGAAGACTTGAGGTATCATGAGGGGGTTTCCAATGCTGGACTAAAATCTCCTTAGCTGCAGTCAAACCTGCCAGCCAGACTTTGCGAGTTCTGTCCATAAGGGAAAGATGGGAATCCTCATTTAGAAGATGTACAGCAGGGTCCATTGGTAATTCCATCCCTGTTACTTCTGCAATGGTACTTATAACCTTTCCCCAAAAACCAAAAACCCCTAGACATTCCCATGCAACTTGTATAAATGATATTCTTGGTGTTAGATATACCCTATGTCAAAATTTCAAATGTATGTACCGGGCCCAGTTGTTTAAAAAAATGTATCTGGATCAGAATGATGCTGTCCAGGATCAGCTAATCCATCCTACTTTTGTGCCAGCTTTTCAAAGCAACATTGGATTGGATCACCCTGACCCAGATACAACCCATTCAAGACTACGAAATCTGGATAACCAGTTTTCTAGATGAGACTACATACACAGAATGTTCTCATCCCAAGCTGACACATATTGCGTCTTTTTCAGCAGTCTTTCACTCCCATATATCACGCTCTAGGTATCCTCTTGCATCTGCTGTTGACGTTCTGAAACGCCACTACCAACAGTGAGACGTCGACAATAGTACATGGTTAGGTTTAGAGAGAAAAAAAAAACAAACATTGTTTGGCTCTACATTCATATGGGAAGCAAACACTGGCTCCATCCACCAGACCCTCAATATAAATCAAAACAACCAACAGACTATAACCTTAAATTAGCTCCACCTCAACCAGCTTCATCATTAAATTGCTGCTTACCCATCAGTGCATCAGTAATAATACACAATGAGACCATTTATTACACTCAAAATGTAGCCATTCATGCATAAAGACTACCTTTTCTTTTGATACATTAATTACATTTTTCTTTATAATGTGGTACGGCTTTGACTTAAACAATATGTATTCCACGGCTGTTTTCAGTTGTCACCATGTGCCCTTCGGCCTGGTGCAGGGGATGAAGACCCGCAGCGGTGAGGTGGTGTTTCTGGAGGACGTGCTGGACGAAGCTCGAGCCAGGATGTTCCACAACATGAGCCAGTCAAAAAGTAAAGCCTCTCACACCTTAATCAGGCAGTGTTTTCAGCAGCACACATGACTCTGTGCCCAAAGTATATTTGCATGTGTCCTTATGATACAATTTTCTTGTGCAGTTTATACATAATTGCTCAATCCACCGGTCAGTGTATAATTATCTCCTGGGATAATGAAGCCATTACTGTGGGCCCTGGCAGTGTTTACCATTCTCCACAGCATGTTACAGTGTTACTCAGCCACAGTGTGTGCTTTACGGCATCAAGTGGGATTATCTGGTTGCATCACACAACAAGACGCTGACGCTGCTCTTCCACTAGTAGTCAGAAATCTGTACTACGCACTCATTCTGTGTGCTGCATTCACACTGAAGAAGGTACAACAAAAACTGACTTTAGAAAAAGAGGTTGCACTTCAACAGTGGGATTCTCAGTGGAGTGCTACACCCAAAATCCAGTGAGCTTATTCCCAGAAATTGAAAAGGTAGCACATCTCAAGTCTTCAAGTAAAGGAGGACAAAATACTCACATTAATCTTATTTATTTGGCTCACAGCGAGAATGAGAATGGAGAGAGTACAAAATAAACTAGACCCAAAACAGCCATTATGCTTACAAAAAAAAGATTTTTGAGTGTGCTGTTGATGGACACTGTACTCCCACAATGCAATGCACAAATGAAGCTGGACGAATTTAAAACAAAATGTTGGTGGTGGTGACAACAGTCACATTTTGGGAACATATATAGCGGTCTCTTTGTAAAGATTAATCGGCAGCGGTATCATACAGTTGTAGGTCATGGAAAATGTGGAAAAGGCAGGGAATTTGAGAGTCTCATTTTCCAGGCCTGGAAATGTCATTGAATTAGTAAAGTTCTTGCAAGTTTTGGATAAGTCCTGAAATTTTATGGTGTGTAGCCTAATAAAATTGTTTAAAAATTGTTACAGTAATCTTCTGTGGAAAACCCTTAGCTGCAGCTCTTTTTTTAAAGAACAATGTATTGACTCAAGTCTCAGGTATTAGTAGTCTCAAGTATTTAATGTGAATATGTATTTAACTAACTATTAGATATTCGAAAAAGTTGCTGTTTAATTTTCATACAGCAATTAACAGTTGGAGTTAAGTATGCTCAACAGTTCTGTTTGTGTTATATGTTGGGCATAGTCAAGGAAATTTTATGATGGGTCCTTGGAAAGTCATGGAAAAGTTGAAATTTGAGAAATTTCGTCCATGAAAATGTGTTAAAAATTAAACTGCACACATTGCAAAGTAATAGCAGAGCTCTCCAGTGTGACCTGTGTCTCTGGCGAGCTCAGCAAATGGCGTTTTGTTTTATCTCCAAGGTAACAAATTTATGAGCCAGAGGGTCAAATTTAGGGTGCAATATTATGACTAAGTGGCACATGCTGGTTGTGTGTATACTGAATGCAACAGTACATACTTTGTAAAGGCAGATGCAGTACGTACTGAAAGTTTAAAAAAAAAAAAAGTATGTAATTGGGAGCACACCTTATTTTGATTTCTTGTATACTAACTGCAAAAACAGTCCAGTACAAAGGTAAGTATATAGACATATATACATACTGTATTCAGTTAGTATGTAGTATGGAACTGGGACATACTCAGCACCTCCAACTCAGTGGAGATGCTCCCAGATGTCTCTGCTGCAGTGTAATTATATCAGGATCATTTTGATACTGGCACATTAGATATTTATTATTGATAAGACCAAACTAATGCAGTTGTCTTAGTAAGGCAAGCAAATGTGTTAATGCAAAACAAGCTGTTGTCACCAGTATTCTCAATCTCTTTAAAATGGCAAATATGTATGATGGTAAGGAAACTGATCTGCGTGGGAATACTGAACCTGTATCTGGGAACTCACTCTTTCCACAGCTACAAAAGAAATGGACGACCCAGAGGACACTGCAGAGAAAGTGGGAATCAGTGCACTTATAGTCCAGGTGAACTGTTACAGTTTTCATTTTTACCTCTACAGTCTAGTATTCAAATATCCAACTGCTACCTGTTTCATTTCCTGATGTGTCTGCAGGGTTTGACAAGAGAGATTTGAGTTTTCATTTCATGTTTTCTGTTGGCTTTGTTTCAGGACTTCAAAGGTCTGCTGCAGTCAGACTACACATTTGACTGGGACAGGATGCTGCAGGCGCAGGGAGAGACGGGAGTGTTCCTGCAGTACACACACGCTCGACTCTGCAGGTGTGTATTCATCAGCCACTAAAAATAACAAAACTGTTTCAAGAATTCTTGTAATTCTGTAGTCACTCTGCCATTTGGGTGATTTAGTTATGTGGATATTTGTGGTATAATTCCATCACAGTAGCAACAAATAACTGTTATTAATAATCGACTAGTCCATAGTTTTTAAGTAGAATATAATAGCCATAAATATGTCCACAATAATTTCCCAGAGTCAAAAGTGACCCTGTCAAATGTCTTGTTTTGTCCGTCCAAGTTGGTTAGTTTATAATGACTTAAAGCAGAAAAAGCTCATCCTCAAATTTGGTGTTCATAAATTAAATTTATATTGTAGTTTATTTGATCACCTAATCAATTATTCTACAGTTTTTTGGAGATAATGTTGGTGAGCTTTAAATTCTGAGTTATACCTAGTTTTATGCATTAATCAGCGGGCACATGGCATTAATTATTAAAATATAAAACTTATTGCAGCAGCCCTCAATATGGGTGGTGAGAATCCTGCATTCAAAATTGTACTCAGGGAAACATGAATAAGTGTTATCAGCATAATGTGTAAAAGCAAAACGACTAATTAACCCTTTAAGAGGGGAACCTCTCTTTATTTACCTTCTTATTAATTTGTATATTGGATTGCTGCATTATTAATAATGATGCATTAACATATAAGCTGCATTTTATTATAATAACCGGTTGAGGTGGAGGACAGGAGGAATAATTACAGCCAGTAAAACCTGTATCAGTGCTCATGTGGGTGCCTCATTTTTTGTTTTGAGACAGACTTGATAAAATGTGAACCTATACTTTAATATGCTGCTGGGTGGTTCTCAATGGTTCTCAACCAGGGGTCTTGGACCTTAAGGGAGTAGCTGGTGGTCCCCAGAAAATGGTGAATAGTTTATTTTCACTATATAAATGACCCCAATGTGAGTAAGAGTCATAACAGGTCCCAGAAGCAAAATCGATTAAATGGGGTTCTATAACCTAATAGCCATGTTTTCACCAAAAACTTTAGGTACAGTAGCTTTAGAAACACACAGAATCTGTATGAACATGTACTGAGAACCTAAATCCTTGGAGCATTTCCACAGCAGACAATACGCTGAATGTGGGCGGGGTTGTTGTCACTCACTGCTCTGTCCAGCTCTCACTGTATGTCCTCTTCACCAGTGACCCAGAGGGAAGTCTGTACCTTGTTTTGTTCACACAACGAGGCTGTGCACTGACATTTTCAGAGCAAAAAAGGGAGAGTTTCTCTTGATGGGATTTTAAAAAATAGCGGGTTTGTGCATTGAGTCCTTGTCCAGCAAGAGCAGGGGTGTAGTGCTGCCGGAGCGCACTAGAACGATGCTCCGCCACGTTTTTTTCTCCAAGTGAGGAAATAGATTTTACAGTTCACGTAATCTGGTTGAAATTCATTGACTTTTTTAAAAAGCTTTAAGATCAAATCATCACTTAAGCATACGTTATCCTAGAGATACAGTAAAAACAAATTAGTCAGTTGTCATATTGACATTTAAGGTGTGTTGACTGATTGACGTCATCAATTCATGCACTGTGTAATGCCCAAGTAAACATTGCATCTTAAAAGTTGGCGGTAGCTGCCGTCAGTAGCCTTTGAACAGCAAGATGAACTAAATCATCCTTTGATTTTATAATTATAGTTTACTAATGTATGTACCATTTTGCCACTGTATGAACAGTGGTTACATGAGCCTCAAAACCTGCCACGAGTGTCCCCTGAGCAAGGTTTACAGTTCTCTAATGACCAGTCGACAGACTGCAGTGTTCACAGCTCCACCTTTTAGTAGGGTGTCAAAAATGTTGCCAGTTTTATTGGTACCATTCACAACTTTTAACAATGGAAACAAAAAAGTAACCGTTCATGTGCACCGAACTGAACTGAACCGGACTGCTTGGTGGAAACAAGGCTAATGTGTGTCAAATTAGCTCCTTGACTAATGTAATGTAATAATGTGGTGGGGTAAACAGTACAATATTTGCCTCTGAAAAGTGATGCACTTAAAGTATTAAGTGGCATAATACAGAAGTTAACATACCTCAGTTACATATTTAAGTACAGTACATCCATCACTGCTCAATCATATGCTGCTGAGAACCAAGATTTCATTTGGAAACACCCTTTACAAGCTGATTTCACTTCCTAGGTCTCCTGTTATGTTGGTTTAGTGTTTGTTTGGAATAAAATACACACAATAGTTAATTAGCTTATCATTTACAGTCACTCTTGGGCATTAGTCTGTGTTAATACAAGTCTGTGTAGATACAAATACTCTCCAAATATACCTAGAGAACAGGAGAACTGAATAAAGTTGCTCACATTTTTTACTGTGGTGTTGTTACTGCAGTTTAATGCGGAGTAATGAAAGTATAGAGGCATCTATATCTGATCCATCCCTTCTACTGGAGCAGACGAGTATCAGCATCCTGCAGCACCTCCTTCGGTAAGCAAACGACTACTTAAACAGTGGCATCCTGTAAATCTTCTGCAGGTTCTCACAATGTGCCAGTGTTGTGTCAATATTTGCTCCAATTAAAAAGTCTTTATGTGCTCTTTGTAGTTATGACGAGGTGCTGTACCAGTCGGCCCAGGATCTGCAGCCCAAACACCTCGTCAACTTTTTATTGAAGCTGTGGTAGGAACAGGATGTTAGTCCAGAGGAGGGTGGTTGCCGTGCGGGGAACTTTGGTTGCTCAGTGTTTTTTTACAGCCAGTGTAATAGTATTTGATATTTAATTAAACGGTGTACTCAAGTGTATTAATGCTACTCCTCTCCAATCTCTTCCAGCCACCTGGTTGCTTTAGCTCACAGAGAGCTGCCAGTGAAAGGAAGCCCTCGGGATGTTGCACAGGTAGGAAGAAAATCATGTATCAATCACTTACGTACATATCCTTGTTTTTTACTCTTAAATGTGCCACCATGTAACATCATGCAAGCAATCAGTAAATCCTTATCACCTTTAATACATTAGAGTAATTACAATAAATAAGTCTCGAAACACTGTTTGTATTGTATTACATCAACACATTTTAACAGAGCCATCAAACAGGTAAACTGACTCACTAATGTCATTTACACTGCAATTATCTATTTAATGGCCCTGACACACCAAGCTGACGGTCAGTTGCTGGTCAATGTTGGGCCGTCAGTGAGCGCCATCGCCCTAGTTGGTGCGGTGTATCCTGCACTGTTGCCCTTCATAGGCACCCATTAGCTTTTTATTGGCTAATTGAGCATGTTGAATCAGCGTCAGTGACGGCAGAGCTTGTTGGTGAATAAAATCACTTTGATTGGCAGTTCAGCTCAGCACACAAGAGAAACGGAAATGAGGAAAGTAAACAAAAAGCTAAAGTCAAGAGGGAGTGAGACCAAAACAAACTTGTTACGTAAGACTATTTGTCTTTAGTCATTGAGCTCTTGAACAGAAATGTTTCCTGATGGTCTGTGATACTGTTGACTGACACGAGGTTACAGTGCTTTTAACTTTTAACATTGGATTGTGTTGTTAACGTGCTAACTAGCGTCAAGACAGTGTTCCTGTTTCCCTTTTGAATGACGATTACAGGCAACTGCTGTCTGCTGGTGTGGAGAGTTATTTCCTCTCATGCAGGTGCAGAATGTACGTACTGGTTGGCTGTCGGCTGTAGTCTTTGCAGTGTGTTCCTTTGCAACTTTTTGGCTTAGACACGGCGACATCAGGCAACGCAGCAGTTGTTGCCGCTAGTTCTCTGAATGTATGCCTTCTCTTGCTTAAAGGGTTACTTCAGTATTTTTTAACCTGGACTCTATTTTCCAATAATTTGTTTCTAAGTGACAACAACAATTTTTGAAATTAGTCCGGTATTGAGGGAGAGCACTACAGCTTCTCAGCCGCGAAACATGCTGCAATGTAACCACTCGGGGCATTTGTGCACTGTCAGTTTACGTCCATTAAAAGTGCTTGTTTTTGCCACAGACGGGCTCAGATTGTTATTATTAGTGTCTGACAACATTATGGAAAGGATCCTTACAGAGATAGACCTTTTTATTAAAAGAGTAAGATCCTTTTTGTTGAACCAGCACAGCCACAAAGTTGCCATCGCCCAACCCACCAGACTCCATTTAAATAAACAGCAATTTTGGTGTGTATAGAGTCAGCATATTTTCACATTTAACTGAGTGAATTAAGATTTTATTTCAACCAAACAAGAGTCAGTAACTGCTTAGACAGTGGAAAGATGAACCAAGATGGTTTTGTGAGTTTTATTTTGTTTCTTATGACTCATGACTTTCTGTGATTTAACTGTGTTTTACAATGATAAAATTGCTGTTTATTTAAATGGAGTCTGGTGGCTTTGCTGATAGTTATTTCAAGGCTGTTTCTGGTTAAACAAAAAATAATTTTTCTCTTTCAAAAAGTTCTATCTCCGTAGGGATCCTTTTCATATTGTTATTGACACATAAAATAACAATCTGAGCCTGTCAGTGGCAAAAACGAACACTTTAAGTGGACGTAAATTGATAAAGTAGTTACATGGCAGCCTGTTTCACAGCTGCAACGCTCCCGCTCAATACTGGACCAATCTGAAAGATAGTGAACATTAATTAGCTGCAGCTGAATAAATTTGCTGGCAACAGTTATATTTACAGTTTAAGCTAATAATGTTAGTAAAATTGTTAGTCTTGTAGATCCTGTTGTCTGTATAAAACTTTTAATAAGTCAGCTGTAAATGAACTTTAAAACAAATGAAAATGCTCTTAATTGGAAAAAATTAAATATGTATATATTTAAATTAAGCGTTACCTTGTCTGCTAAATTTCAACAGGCACGGTTACGTCTGTTCAGCGGGGCCTGCTCAGTCCTCGCCAACGGGATGAGGATCCTGGGCATCACACCAGTTGATAAAATGTAAAACTCTACAGAGTTTCTTACTTTATCAGTGTTATGTTTACTGCTGTAGGTACCATACTGCTAAAGCTGATTTGCACTGTAAATAAAAAGCCTTTTATTTTCAAAATAAAATCATCTTACCTCACAGAGCCATTTGCTTTTCTTACTACTGTTTCAGGTATTTTCCACTCACTTGTTTTTTTACACTGACTACTGTTGAAATGTCAAACCAGAGTTGAGTTATGTCACTCAGCTCCTATTATAGTAACAGCAGATGCATGGCTGACCTAAATGTGACTAGAAAACTGATAATGCCAGGCATATCATCATGGTTGGACTGGTAGAACTGGTCCAGCTGACTTTTACCTCCAAGTCAGACAGATACACACCTGGAGTATCTGACCTGTTCTTGACAATGGGAACAATAAATGTTGATTTTTCCAAGCTCATGGACAAATGCTAAAAAACAGAGGTGTGTCTGTTTTTAGTCTCCCATACCTTTGTTAGATAGGGCAGACAAAACAATACAAACACCTGTCAGTGCAATGTGATAAAATTCAACAGCACCACAAACTGCAGCCTCCTAAAATGACCATAAAGTTGAATCAACACCTAAACAGCTGAATGCTATATCCTTTATAAGGATATGATCTACTGCAAGTTGTATTAGTATAGGTTTTGGCAAAGATGCTTTATAACAAGAGACCACGTTACAAGCTACGCCAATAGTATGAAATGATTTACACTTCCTGTCCCTTAAGTAGGCACGTTGGTCTCTCAGTTCACTCTAAATTCTTTTAATGTCAATTAAAACTATTATTCAAGCTGACAAATGAAGCAAACACCGTCCAGAAAAACTGCAGTTCTTTTAACGGCCACTTGAGGCTGGCTCCAGAAGTGAGTCAGTCCCCATAAACCCCCACGTTAAAATGGCGACAGCTTTAATGCCGAACTCGAGGCTTCAAAACAGAGTTCTCAAACCAGTGGGTGATGTCACGGTAGCTACATCCACTACTTTTACAGTCTATGCTTTTACTTAAGCCCCATGCACAGTGCTTCAGCATGTGGAGGAATCCAAAGCTTGACAGGCCTGCCGTGCCTCGTTACGGTTGCTATGCTAAGATTGAAAATTCACTACTTGGGGGAGGAGTTAAGTAAACAATCAATTGAAAGTACATTGCGAAAGACTGCGTACATTCTGAGCAGAAATAGTAGCCATCGCTTTTACCGTATTTAAATTCAGTTTTAATGAATGACTTTCAAAACAGAATGCGTCCCAGATGTGATACAAAAGACACAAGACACTGCAGAGATATTATAAACATAATCACACATGCAGTCAGTCATCATCATCCTTTCAAGTATGTTTTCCCGTGGGTTGGGCACATTCAGAATCACCACTATGTGATATGGACTTAAAGGACTACTTAACTCGCAAAATGACCATTTGTATATCAAACTCTCACCTCGTTACCTAAACTCATGAAAAAAAAAAAACAGTTTCTCCTGCATGCCTCCAGGGTGAACGAAGAATCCAAATAAGGTGAACATTCTTCATCAGTTGAAGTAAAAGTGCATTTAACAGCAGCAAAAATGTATCAAAACATCCGTTTACAAGCTCAGTTCTTCCCAAACACTGGCATTTTCGCTAAAGCATTACTACTCGTAGACATAAGCGTTTTATATTTTCACGTGTTTCACAAAAATGCATGTCTTTGGGAAGTACTGAGCATATGACTGGATGAATGAGACTTGGATTATACTGCAGGAGTTGTGTGAGAGTTTGTAACAGACGTTTTAAGTTTTGCTGTTGTTAAACGCGGTCCCCAGTGACTTCAATTCATAAATAAGATTAGACTCTTTTGGATTCTCTGTTCACTGAGAAGGCATTTTCTTCATGAATTCAATGTAACACGTGGTGAGTAATTGATATACAAATGGTCATTTTGAGAGTAAAATATTCTTTTAAGACACTAACATTGCACAGTGTAAAACAGACTAATTATGGATTAGAAAAAAATAACTACATGATAAGAAGTTGTGATATTTTTACACCCCCTAGAACAGATATATGGAGGCATCAAAAAGAGCAACAAAGTCCTGTCACTGCTTATTGCTCCAGCATGGCTGAAGATGAATTACAAGACTTCACTGATTGCTTCAGATAATTTACAAACTTTAAAAGCAGCCAGTTATAAAGACCAGTTAAAGGTCCGATGTGTCGTTTTTTTTCTTCACTTCAACTGAAACATTGCTTGAATTTACATGTAAGTGGACCAAAAGTTGTCTATGTGATGAACTAAACACATAAAGAACTCCACTGAGTGTCCATTTGGAAAATAGTAAGTGTGGACCCCAAATCCCCTAAGTGCAGGAGCTCTTTTAGGCCCCTAGAAAAGGTGAACCACCCCCCCACCTCTCCCAACACAGACCTGGTCCACTGGCAACAGAGGCTCCTCTGCTGCAGGTCAGTGGCTCACACAGTGATCAGTCTCTGTTTGGACTCCTTGTCTGTGTCTTGCCGGGCCAGTTTTAATGTGTCTTGCTTAGGAAGTCCGTACAGGTAGATGGAAATGCACACCAGGAAGGCTCCGGAGGCAAACGAGATCGCTGCACAAGAAGGTAAGAACAGTAAAATTAGACATTTCTGTGATTTAAAAAAGACATTTGTGGAATTGAAACAATTTTGAAAAAGCAATCATCAGCTGGGAAACCTTGGATCCTGGCATTCATGTGAATGCCATTTGACGTGCCTAGGGCTGCCCCTGATTAAGATTTTTCCTAGTCGACCAGTAGTCGTCATTTAGGGCCATTAGTCAACTAGTCCACCGCATGTTTACAATATCAATTTAATTATTAAATGATATATTATGGGCGGGGCAACACAATGGTTTGAGTTGAAGGTGTGAGAAAGAATAGTATCAGTAACATTGTTAACACTGTGCTACATTACAGAGAAATACAAAACCGTACTAATGAACCTTCATTAATATAGGCCTATATTTTATCTACAAGTGCACGTCACACACTGAGCGAGCCGCCTGTTAATGACGCTGTCAGCAAAGCAGTAATGATTGTGCTAAGTGGCTAATGGGCATGTAGCTACTTCCATGTTTCAGATGATACGTCATGTTTGTAGTCAACCAATGAAGATGAGTTTACATATCACCTTGGGTTCGTCCTTCACCTTCTCAAAATGATCCCACACTTTGGATTTCCTGCCCAACATGTTATTAACTAGCCTGTGGAATAACCGCAGGTACCAGCCCTGGAAATTAACCTGACTCTTGTCTGACTGCTGAGTGTGGCCACTTCCTGTGTCTGTCTTTCAAATTAAATTCCCACATGGTCCAGTCATAAAGGTTTTGATTTATTTTGACAAGCGCAGCTCCTAATAGAGTTTCACGTTTTCTTTTGTTCTTTCTGCGACTAAGCGACCAATGGAATCTCGCCGACTAAAGACCTTTCTGGTCGACTATTAACTGTTCAGGAATGACCCAAGGAACATGACAAAGACCTCAAAGCGTCGGCCTCCAAATCCCAATCTGATTGAGTATTTTTGGGATGTGCCACAGTTTGGTTTTGAGAAACTTACTTATCTGTAGTCCAAACAAGAGAACAGATGCCACAGTTGAGAGAACGATGGCGGCTGCAGCAGAGAAGCCCTTCATGATGTTGTCTGTGTACTTCACCACCACGGAAGTGTACAGACCGCCCACACTGGCCAAGACTGAAATCAGAGAGAGCAGTGTCAGCTAAAATACTGTGAAGGAAAGTGACACCGAACAGAAAACTTCATCAGGTTTAGTCGTACTTACATATTACAAAGCACACCCAGGGTGTATAACCGAAGAAGAAGCCTTTCTCCAGGACCTTCTCACCATCGTTAATGAAAACACCAATCAGTGTGACCAAAATGCCTGACAGGTACATTTGGATGTTTCTCACCCACAGAGACGTGTCTGAGCTCTTCAGCACCTTCTCAAAGTACACACCTTAATCAGAAAGGAGACACAAAACTGTTAGGTCAAGTAAATACAAATAATTTGCAATGAGTATCTCAATAATGTCAAAAAGAAGATGACAGATCTGACTCAATTACCGCAATAATTCACTTAAAGCAACGCATGATGAGCAAAGACATCAGCTGGTATCAGTTTAACGTCTGAGTGCACATTATGCGTTTAATTGGTTTGTGTTTGTCTAGTGGCTCAAGTATTTGCATTATGCATGGCAGCAAAATCAATATTGGGAAAAAGGTGAAACCACCACCAGGATTCAGGATGCAGGATATTTTTACTATCCATAAGAGACAGCTGGTGTACAGTCAGCAGTGTCATACACCCATTTTCACACGACACATAAAAAACATACGTTAAATACAAAAATAAAATGAATACGCCTGCAATTTTTGCTGCAAACCTTTACAATGCCCAGCAACTTGTTTCTGTGCTTTAAGTTAAGTGCGCCACACCAGCAGATACAAGAAAAAGTAAGAAGTGATTCAATTAAACAGGAATAAAATATCTTAATAAAAGTGCAGTCAACATTAAACATCAGAGTTTGGGGTAGGAATACATGCGTTGATGAGCTTTTTTGCAGACAGCATCCACCTGATGCTCAAAGGTCAGCTTGTTTTCCAAACTGGTGCCAAGATACTTTTACTGCTTCACAACCTCAACAGGCTGATTATTGATAAGACAGTCTAAAGTCTGTTGCCATCATCTTGGTTTTAGATTCTTTCATGTCTAGGAAGGAAGATTTGCACCAGTTAGTGAATTTGGTCACTACTGTGCCATGATCAGGGTCATCTTTGCTGAGGAGTGGCACTATCAGTGGTGAGTTAATGATGTGACGCCTCGCATGTTGACTCTGGCACGCTTTGTGTACAACACAAACAAAAGTGCTGAGAGGACACAGCCCTGATGTGACAGCACTGAGTAAGGCATCATTAACTCTCACACGTTGTGACCTCTCAGTTAAAAAGTCTGTCAGCCAGCACATCATACCACGAACAGCGTGGAGAGTGCTCTCTAGTCTTTCTGCTAGAATATGTGGCTGGATACAATTGAAATCAGAGAAATCAACCTCACAAAAAGGAACTCACAACGTTTTTGCACCCTCAACATGTGATGAAATCATGTTAAGTAATGTACCAATCACATCCTCAACACCCCTGCCTGGCAAATTGGAGCAGGTCCAAACTTGCCTGCCGTGTTCAAAAGCACATCTTTCACCATCTTCTCCAGCGTCTTCATGACCACGATGGTGAATGCTACAGGCCCGTAGTCATTAAATAACTTTGGAGGGTTGTTTTCTGGCTCAGGTATGAGGTTCCTTGTCCTTAAGAGACAAGGAACCTCATACCTGAGCCAGAAAACAGCACAATTTTTTAAGAATACAGCCTGAAATGTCATCAGGGTCAGGACTTTTCCTTTCTTTTTCACTCCTGAAGAGTTTCAGGACTTTGCCCTTATCTAAATGCAGTTCTCCTTAAGAGCAGGAGCAGCATTTTGATAGACTGACAGCTCTTCATTAAAATTATGGACATTAAAACGATTATAAAAAGTACTCAGCTCATTTGAAAATTCAAAGGAATACTTGCCATTGAGGGGAATAGGGCAGTATTAGGACTGTATCTGTGAATGTCCGGTGCTTGAGCATTTTTTTCAACCACCCTCATGGCTGCACTTAGCAAGTCTGACTTTTTTTTTAACCTGTCTGTAGTTCCCTGTACTGGGCCAGATCCCCTTTATTAGAAATTATATTTCACTCAACAATTGTGTTCTTGACAGATTTTGAGACCCATGGCTTATTATTTGGATATTCATTTACACAGAATACTTTTACCTGCAAATCCAGAGCAAAGGACAGCAATAGCGATGGCCATGAACCCAACAAAAGGATTCTGCTCAACCTGAAAAAACAAAAACAAAAACAAAACAAAGAGATGCCATGAGCCACCAGACAGACAGTAAACACCACACACAGCTCAGGGAGATACAGGTAATAAAAAGCTAAACCCATGACAGAATGAGTCACTGCGCATATCATTCACAGAGTCAGAAGGAGGGTTAGGACATTTAAATTTTTTTGGTTATGCCACACCCACCTGTACTTTAGTCGCCTCTGCAGGCTTCCATTGGACAAGCGTTACGCCCCCGCAGAGCATGAAAACGGAGAACCACTGCAGCTGGCTGAGAGAGCGGTTCAGCATGAGGACTGTACACAAGGCCGTGCACGGGATCTTCAGCTGATAGGTGACCTGCACGGGAAAACACACGTTAGGATCTAAAATCTATTGATTTCTTTTTTTGACCTCATAATAGAGGGAGGGTGGACTGAGAATTCCACACATACCAAAGATATTTATGGAAACCTGTTTTTAGGGTAGAGTTCAACAGTATAGATCACATTAACAGAGGCCAGGGTGAGCTGCAGGTTTCAGTGTTTGTGCCACAACGTGTCTTACCATGCTAAAACAGTTAGTGTGGTTATGTAAGTGTAAACTAACTGTGGTAAACTTCCCCCCATCTTACCAGTGCCTAGATTTCCCTGCTCCTCTCTCAGCTCAAATTTAATTTTTGCTGGCTTTGGGGCTTTTGTATCCCTGCCACCACAAACACAAAGAGTATAAAAGCAGATCGAGAGAGAGAGAAACGCCCCTTTGTCTCACAAATTAACATAAAACGTTAAACTAGGCAGTGCTGATCAAATATAAACCACGATTCTGTTACTGTATCACCTATTTCTCACCTAAAATGTTTTCAGAAACACATTTTAGTGCACTGTTTGGCTGTGATACGAGAATTTGTGAACAGGAAGTGGGCGAAAACACAGATAAAAATGGTAAAACTAACAGTGCTGGACAAATATGAACCAAAAAATTATTACTAGGTTGCCTATTTCTTACCTCAGTTGTTTTCTAACTCATAACTTAGCTTACCATCTAACAAGATTGTTTGTTACCAGCCAGCTGCCATATTGTTTTTGGTAAGCAAATATGTCACCCACCAATGGGAGTATTATTGGTCCCATTTATTGGCAGTGCATTCTGGTAGTTGTAGGTTTTCTACCTCTTGAGCAAAAGCAAATGCCACAGCCCTTTTTCTCTGTTCATATAGCGCCAATTTCAAAAGTATTGGCGTCTTTCTACTGCATAGACAGCCTAGTTTCAGGAAAAGACCATCTTTAAAGTGGTGAATTACGTCTTAAATTGTTAGTTATGTAACAGCTCTTTCCAGCTTTCAACAGTCTTCTACGTTTTAATTGAAATATCTTACGTTTTGGACTGTTGGTTAATAAATTAAATAATTACCAGGTTAGCCAATAATGAAAATGCTTGTATTGTGTTAAACAGGCTGCTAACTGCTAACCAAGCCACACTCTGTCCAGTGTGTACCCTCCCTCATCGATGCGAACAAAGAGTAGCAATTAAACTCTAATGACATAGTTTACTTCGCTCACATTACAAAATGACATAATCATAAGCACGATTTTAATCTCTATAATTATGTATTTAATGATAATGTATCCAATATTTGTGCAGCTATCAACATGAAATAATTTGGTGAGGACAATCACATAGTGGATCATGACATTGGATATTATTCTCTAAACTATTTCAGCTTTGCAATAAAATTAATAGTAAAAAGTCGTTTAATAGAGCTGTGTTTATTGTGTTTATTAGAGCTGCAATGATTAGTCGATCGACAGAAAATAAATCAGCAGCTAGTTTGATCATCAACTCGTCATTTTTTGGGTACAAACCGAAACATCTGCTGATCACAGCTTCTCCAATGTGAGGATATTTTATGCTTTTTCTGTTTTTTATTATGATGGATGGATATTTTCTGACATTTTACAGACTAAATGATGAATCAAGAAAACAATCAGCGGTTTATCTGATACTGAATATATTTCTGAGGTGCAGCTCTTGTATTTATTTGCATCGCCGATGCAACTGTTGTATCTCTTTAAAATGTGAAGTCAGTGGGTGCAGCACAGACACAACAGGTTTACCAACCATCCACACCCAGCCACTGTATTGACCATTCACACTGTACATTCATTTCAACATGATTCAACAGGATTATTCTGTTCCTACCTGATAAACTGCTGCATCGAGGTTACTCAAAGCAAGAAAGGCCATGTTATTCTGAATCGCGTACACTAGCGATGGCACGCTCAGCTTCAGCAGTTCTTTTGGGCTGCAGAATATATGTTCCACTATGGCCTTCTTCAGTCTGACGGGGCTTCCTGTTTCTCTGGGAGAAGAGTGGAAAAACAGGGCGATGAGGAAGGAATTTAAACACTTCAGATGATTCAATTTATTCCACTTAATGGAAGTTCTTATATGTCTTGAATTTCCTTCAATAATCTACATGTGGTGTGTCTGATCAGTAAGGTAGCTCAGGATCTCTGACCCTAGTTTTTTGTTGGTCAAATTCATGCTGCAAGTGTTTCCGAATATCTAAGAATAGCTGAAGAACATGCGCTTAAAATTTACCTCTTTAGCCTGGCTTTTGATTCAAATATTTACAGCTATCTGTTGAGTTTTTCCTTGTATTTTGTTGCCTTTTTTAGATCTACTTTACTTATTTTTTACTTGTAGTATTTTCCATTGGAATTTTAATTTTATTCCACTCTTGTTAAAGCATATTTATCCAAAATTTTTCCACTTGCGGTAGACAACAATTACTTAACTGTAGGTATATATTTTTTTACAGTCTTACCATTAGCTTCAGTCACAAGTGCACTAACCATTAAAATGTGAACAAATAAATGTGTATGTATAATAAGGTGCTGTACAAATAAAGATTGCTTGTACAGTTTGTCTATGTGCGAGCAAACGTGTCTTTCAAGAGATTAAAGAAGGAACTATACCGGTTATACACATATTTTTTACACAATAGGATTCCTGCACTGAAGTCAAGTCTTTGTGAACAACTATAGAAATACACATGCACTGCTGTGTTTTTACTACATTCTCCCCTGTGATTAAGTCTTTATGTCTCTATGCTGTGATGTTCTTGAGAGAGATCTTATTTATCATTCTGTGAATCCACTTGCTTGGTCATTTTTTCACTTACAAGGAAATAAAAAACTTTTCTTCTGTAGTTATCATATTTATTCAAGTGCAATGGTGACACTTACTTTGTCAGCATCCCCAGACTCAGTATTAACTTAATGACCTCAGTGATACACACTGCAGTTGTGGAGAAGTACAGGTCGCCTGATGAGATGGTCCTGGTGTATCGCAGTGCCACTGTGTATGTAGCCGCCACCAGTGTCATCACCGTCAGGCAGTACAGCTTGAAAACCACGCTCACATTTTCTGGGTAGAGACAGGATGGAAATGTAGTGACAGTGCTAACTTCATGTAACGTTAGCTAACGGTCATTTCTATACAGTTATGTAACATTGACAACAAGTGTTAGCACTTCGTTTAATGATAACGAAACTATAACTGACACACAACTACTGGCTAACAGCTCTTTAATTAATTTACCCCAGTTTATTTTGCTGTTACCGTTACTGTTGGTCATCTAACGGCTAACATTAGCCTTCCATGCTAGCTTGTAATAACTGGTTAAACTCACCGCCGGCCATCGTTGCTCTGGTTTGTGTCCGTCCGAGAGTCGAGGAAGTCGATAATCCCGTTGACGTTACATGCCATCAAATCTTTCACACATATCCAGTGTGGATTGAGGAATGTTGTCCGACCAGCTAGCTACACATCACGTAAAGAGTCTGGCTCAGTCTCCTGCCTGATGGCATACTGACTTCATTTACCAGAATGCAGCGCGAGTCGACGCTATGAAGAGGGCGTTTGTTTTCTGTATCCTGGAATTCAGTTTGTTAAATGACGACTCTTTGCGTTAATTCGTCATTCTGTCACATAACATTACCACTGAAAACTTTCATTTTTACATTTATAAGTATTCAAGTGTTCTCACAGATTTCAGCTGTTAACCGTTATTGATAAAATGTCGTTTTTCCCAGGGCGAACCAAACGTCTAAATTGAGAAGAGCAGCCTGGGATGGCATCGCCGGCGGGAATGTTTGATTTAAACGTGCGTTTCGCCCCTGGCAAATGTTTAATCCTCCCTGACACACAGTAGACACCTGTGGGATTAGAAATTACCTTTGATGATGCCACTCACTGCTGAATCACAGGTAACAACAGGTAGCAACAGGTAACAACTTTTTGGTTTATCTCCCGGAATTTGCGGTGGGACCGCCAATGACCGGATTCCTTGGGTCAAATGAGGATATGCTAGCTACTGCTTGTCAACAGTTGTTAGCAAGAAATCTAGAACAGTGACGTTAGCTTAAATCTTTTTTGTCTCTTAATCTCTCATTTTTAATTCAGTAGTACAGTAAGGTTTTTTTTAATAATATTTTTGCTTCCCCATATATGTCATGTACCAATATGGACAAAATATTTGACACAATTTTAAAGGGGATCTACGCTCATTTTCAAAATTCATACATTTTGTTCCTATGATCTAAGACAGTCCAAAATATGAGTAAACATGAACAACTCCCTCCCAAATCCAAAAATTGGAGTGCTAAAACTTGAATTTGTGATGTCATTGCTAGTATAAAGTATGGAACTGCTCCACAGAGAGTGTAGCCTTAAAGATCAAAACCAGGGCAGTTCAGGAACATGCTCAGAATTGGTCTACACATTCAGGTACAGTAGCTCTAACCTGTTTCCTCCAAGATGACAGGCTTCGTTTAAAAATATATATTTATCTAAGTGATATATGCGTGTGTATTGCTTGTGCAGCTGAATGGGGCACCTGACCTGGCCAGCCCATGTGAATACCAGTCCCCCTTTGACGCCATGAACAATCTGACGTTGCCAGCCTGGTTGCCCTGGCGTCGAAGCATGGTGGAAAGAAAGGCTCAGCAATTTGTCTTAAAGTCTAACCTGCCTGTGTGTATGTGGGTCAGTTTTGTTGCTTTTGAAGATGATGAAGTTGGAGCTTAAAATGAACACGTTAAAGGAACACTTCACCCCTCAAATGACCATCTGTGTATCAGCTACTAACCCTGTGTTACACTTAATTTGTAAGTTAAACTTTGTTTTTTTCATGTGCCTGCGCAGACACAGAAGAATCCAAAAAATTTTTTTGATTAATTGAAGTCGTAGGCAACTGTGTTTAACCACCACAAAAATATATTAAAACATCAGTTCAAAAAGTCCTATTTATATAGTTGTACGCTCAGTACTTCCCAAACAGACAGCCCTTTCCAGCGGGGAACTAAACTGAAAATAAAGCTTATCTATCCACTCTTCAAAGCCAGACTCCATTGACAAAAACAGTAATTTTACCTCACTGAACTTGAGAGCTGCTGGTCTACAGTTCAGTTAGTTTGTGACTTTGGCGTTGTAAAGGGTTAGTTAAGATTCACCAAAGTCACACAAAAACACAAACAAACTGATCAAGGCAGTGGTAGACCAGCAGCTCTCATGTTCAGTGTTCAATGAGGTAAAATTACTGTTTTTGTCAATGGAGTCTGGATTTGAAGGGCGCATAGATTCAATTTCACTTTCCATTCCAGTCCCTGTCAGAAAGAGCTGTCTGGGAAGACTCACTTCTCTGGTTTCTGGTTTTGAGAGAGAAGCTCATGTTCACAATATTGATTGAACTTTTCTAGTCCATGTGAGTAACCTACCGGAATTCCCAATTTAGATGGTGTTAAATGCAAAAAACAAAAAACAAAAATGTTATGGAAGGTAATACTTGTATGTGTCAATGTGTTGCACAGGTGTTTACTTGACAGTCCAGGGGTCCGTTTCACAAAGCAGGTTCAACAAACTCTGAGTCTAATCCTGAACTCTGAGTTGATCTACTCTGAGATAGGAAACTCTGACTTTCCGGTTCCAGAACAGCTGATTTGAATCAGTTTAATCAACTCGGAGTAGTTTCACCTGGAGTTAAGCGCGTGCACCACAACTATAAAAAGCCAGCATCAATGGAGCCCCGATTCGACGAGTCACCATGGCAACGGGGATGGGGAGGGCAGCGTTTTTCACCCCACTAGAATAAGAAATCTTAATGCGCTCATACTGCGAGTTTGAACACGTTTTCAAAAAGAAGTGCAACACCGCTGCAGCTGCAAAAGAGAGGGCGACGGCGTGGGAGAATGCATAAGTTTAAATGTAGTCCTTTGCAATCACAATAATATTACAGGGGAAAACTGCTTGAATGGTAGCCTATTCATTTATTTCATTTAGCTGCAATCCCGCGGGGGAGAAGCGCACTTGGCAGCAGTTTAAGATGAAATATAAAAACATTGTTCAAACAGGTAAGACCTCGGCATAATCTCATGGGGGTACCTCATTTTGATCATGTTTTACATTGTAAAGTAAATATTAAGTGGCTGTTTGACTGTGCAGTTGTTTTATCCCCAACATAATGCTGTTTTCACACACATAAATGTCTTCTCATCTATATCATGTTCTGTTAAATAATTAAGCCTATTTAAACTAACACAGACTTCTACTCAGCCAACAGAAAGAAGGCAGATGCCCGTAAAACGAGCACACTTTTCTGACCGCCCTGCATACAGTTGCCTTACTCAAGTGCTCAGCATCTCCGACATTGTACAAAAAACTTCCATTTGCAAAGAAACGCAGCGCAACACACAATATCTGCTGGGATGTGAGAGCATGACTACGATTGGTAATGTTGCAAATGTAAGGACGGATTAGGTTGTGTATGTAGATGATGGACTGTGACGTGAAACGGTACAGCTCAAAAAGATAATTGTGTGGAAATGCTAGAACATCTATGCGCGGTCTGATAACCATCTCCCGACGAATATTTAATTCTCTGCGCAGTAATTCTGCACCTTCATCCACGGGATCGTTATCAAAAGGACATGCCATGTTAGTGAAAAAAAGTCGCCACCTACTGTGCCTAATAGACTTCTAATATACTGACTCTGATTTTTTTTAAATGACAGACGGCAGAACTAGGCTACGCCAAAACTCGCCTGCTGACTGAATGAATGAGAAAATCAAATGGAGTGTGTGGCTCTGAAAGAGGGCGGAGACAGAGAGAAACAGGTTCATCGAGAAAAACCTGGTCCCGACCAGGTTAGGTTCATAGAGTCTGTTACTATGGTAACTGACCGAGGGCTTAAGTTACCTCTCTCTCTGAAACAGGCTAGAGTTACCCCTCTTTCTCTGGTTTGAGTTACCTCCCTTTTTGAAACGGAAAACTCAGAGTTTCCCTCATTTCAGGGTTAACAGACTCTGAGTTTTCACTAAACCTGCTCTGTGAAACGGACCCCAGTTTCATTTCTGTTCAGCATGTAAGTGTAAACACTTCAAGGATTTTAATGATGGTTGTCATTTTTGTCAGATATTCACATGCTTATTCTGTGTCCAACCATTTTCGTGACAAAAACAGCCAAATGTTCAGTCTTAAAACATTTGCACAAGTGCGTAAAACATTATTTTTGTGTAGTTAACGGGACCTTTATGATAGAGGTACTGAATAGCAATTGTCAAATTCCATTCACATGCATTGGCAAATCAATTAATAGGTCACATAAAGTCATAAACTCCCAAAAATACTATTTTGTCATGGTGCGGGCAAAACAAAATATTCAAATCTGATATGCACAGACATGTAAGACAACACAGATGCAGTGAATAAATGTTTGAATTTATTTCTTTTTGACAAAAAAACAACAAGAAATAAACATGTTCTATATGTCATTTAAGTATTTAATGATTTGCCATCAGTCAATTTAAATATTAGAATAATTGAGCAGGAATCACTGTGAAACTGTTAAAGTGAACAGCACATGGACTCAGGTTTGCAGCAAGAGTGTATTGACATGCAGTTTCCATCACTGTAAAACAGATTCTGATCGACTTTGTCATCATTTATCATGACATAAAATAAAATTGGGATGTCTAAACTGTTTATAGGTCAAACTGAGACCTGGATAACAACAATATGATCAAGATGATGATGGGTGTTCTCAGGGAATACTCTGATACAGCTAATGTTAAAGAAAAGTACTTATTTATTTCAAATAAGTATAAAGAATGGTATCACATTAAACACGTGAGGAAAGGAATGTATTACAGCATAAAGCCTAGTGACTACATCTTCTGTTAAGAATTCACCAGTGCCTTTCATGGCTATTCAGACCTCTACGTAACAATCTGTCTTATCTGTCTGAGCTTCTTGCACGAGAGCAGAAGCGAATCATCTCCCTCTGACAGCAGCCAAAACCCCACCACAGACATATTTTCCAACATCACAGCCTGCTGGGAACACACTGAAACTGCAGGTGGTTTTAAATGGGTAGAGAAGCGATGGTATTACCCGTCAGAGAGGAAATTCTTAGATGTTTTACGTTATGGGGAGAATGTCCACCACTTCTTGTTTAAACTTCCCATAAAGGCTGCAGCCTGTGATATTATTTTGGTGTAGCTCTACTCACAAATGGCACATGGTCCATGCAAGTCCATGTACTGCTGCAGGAGGAAAAGCTGTAGTATGCACGGATTGAGCATTGTAACTGCAACGGAAGTGAACTCAGGAGGTGTCAGAGGAAACATGATCGAAGCCTTCGCTCTCCCTCACCAGCGCCCTCTCCAGGATGACGCGGCCCTCCTTGTAGCGTTGGCTTTCCTCAGTTGCGAACTCGTACATCCAGCCCAGCTTGCTGTTGCAGTTCTTGCAGCTGACGTCCCGCACCATGTGTCTTCCTGTCAGCATCACTCTGTCTTGCACCTCGCTGTGCTGCAGATTCACAACCTGGAGGGCAGCAGTCACATATCAGTCACTGTAACAGTTTTTTGCTTTTCATCAGATTTTTTTTGTAGGTTTTCCAAGAAAATTTCAGCAAAGTCAAAACATTTAAAAGTCTGATAGGTGTGGACCAGATGTAGCTGCAAAATGAATTAATTTTGATGAAGGTTAGGGCGGCAACTGCAATACTTTGATTTCTTAATTTGTTTATTCTATAAAATGTCAAAAAAGTGTGGAAAGAAAAATTCTCAAGAACCAAGCTGGTGTCTTTAAATAGCTATTTTCTCTGACCATCTGCCACACCCAAATATATTTAATTCAGAATCAGTGGAAATCTTTACACATCTCTTAACCTACAGTGGGAATGACTAGCTGAGACTGGGTGATGTTAAAGTAAGCAACACTTCTCTTATCCCATGACCCAGTCGAAGGAGGTGATGCGCAGGTACCTTGTTGAAGAGGAAAGCTCGGCCTGTGGCTCCAGTGAAGCGTGTGGAGATGAGCTCAGCTCGGTTGGTCAGGATTGTGTCACAGTTGGCACAAGAGAACAGGCGAGTCCCTCCAATGTGATCCAAGAAGATACGCCCCATTTTGTCTACCACCAGAAGGTAAGCACAAAAACATGTAAACAAAGCAGGCTTGTAAACTAGCCAAGTAAATACAAAAGGGAAAAATTGTATTTCCTTTTCACTGGTGATCAATATAATGATTTATCCAAAAGTTACAAAGTTACAAAGAAAACTGTAATAACTTGTACAATAAAACTGTTTAAGAATGAGAGAGCTTATGTAGAGCTTAAAGTCGTAGCTCTCCATTAATATATCTTGTATGAGGCCATTTTAGACCATGTTGCAATTCAACTATCTGTCCTGTTTTGCATCAGTGTGATCAAATACCTTCATTTGTCAGGTATTTTATTAGCTGGAATTGCAGAAGACATTTCAATCTGATAAGTTTTCCATCGACAAAGTCTCAACTGGTTTTCCCAGCGTTTACTGCATCTCAATAAATATTAATGTTGTGACATAAAATTACATAGGGTACCGTGACAGGGGATTTTATCCTAATTGCCCAGTTTTTTGTCTGTGACACCAAATTTTTAAAAAGTGCAACACATAAGGGTGAGCCCTGATGAAAGAAATGGCAGAGGCAGTGCCAACCTTACTAAAGAATATACAATCAAAGCATTATAATAGTGTTGCATTCAGTGTAACCCAAAAATAATTATTGAGGGGGCTATTTTATCTGCATGTATTAATTCACTAAATAGTCAGTAATTTACAACCAGTAACGTCAACTGTTTGCTGTATGTCGCATATCAGTTGTCCCTTTTAATGTTGTCTCTGCGACACAAAATGACCGACAAACATTCATTTTGTGGTGACCCATTGTGAAAAAAGATACTGTATTTACGGTTTTCACCCTGAAATGCTGGACTCACGTGAAGGCATCATTTGGCCTGGTATGTCAATAATAAGGTTAAGCAAAAGTCAAGAAAGAAAGAAACGTTTTAATATATATTAGCTTCCTGTTGTTAACAAAGAAAAGCTCAAAGATATGTGGAAAAAATAAAAATATCAACGCAAAGGTCTGTCAGAGGAAAATATGTCAAAGCACCAAGATAGTAACTAACGTTAGCTAACGTTAACCGTTACCGTTAATAGGCCGAAAACGCTTTAGTCGAAACCAAATTTCTCACCTCGTAACGTTAGCTAGCAAAATGGCAGTTGCGAGGAAAATTTTGTCGTCGAAGTGACTTAATTCACCGGTGTGTCTTTATTCTCGGGTGATTTATTCGGTCCCCGTTTCCTCTGTTATTGTTGTCAAATTCGCCTCAGCGGAGCAGTTGATACAACCAGTGAGCAATCAAGCTAGCTACTTTGGGAACGACAATTTCCGGTCAGAACTTTCAAAGTAAATCCTCACTGAGGACATTTATGCAGTCACGGGTGTTATAAATTGTAAAAACGTAATACTAACGATCACAATAATCACCCTAAACTTTTAGTAGTCTGTGCTGAATACCAGAGTCCACAACGCCACGCTTGTAACCACTTTTTTTCCCTCAAATACAAAGTCTATGCTTTTATTTTGAATGCGGAGTCCTCCCAGTCGTTCCCGTGTATCCCTGGTGGCTTAATGTAGCTCTAAACTATGACCACAGGAGGGCAGCAGAGCACAGCCAGCATTTATCATTTAATCTTTTTAAAACCATTGTTTATCTTGGATTAACCTACTAATGCTGCATTGCTAATTCCCAGGTTGGATGCCTCTTATCATACATGCATCTTTATTGTTAAATTCATTTAAAATCACCCTAATTTTAGTTTTTATTTTAGTAGAGTCCTTCAATAAAAAACATTCCATCTAATGTATCTTAGGGGCGAACAGGGAGAACTTGCCTGGACACCTGGGCAACAACAATAAACCAATGTCCAATTCGTCAGGTTTCTTTGAGTGTGGTGACCCATTTATTTTCACACGTGCTCACATACACACAGGTAAAACATTGTATGTCCATACTTCATCTCAGGTAAGTTTCCACTTAACAGTTTCTGACTCCATCACAGGTTAGTGTCCATTCAACAGCTGAAAGGTAGATCAAAGGTCAGTTTCCATTCATCAATTTTAGTTTCAAGAGGCTACAAACTCTTCATGCTCCCACACTTAACACGGTCTTAAAACTGTTTGCTTACACACACCTGCTGCTCATCACCTGCACCTTACCTATATTACCTGTGGTTTTCCTGTTCTAGTGAGCCACCCTGTGTACAACCAACGAACCTGCATCTATTTACATGTAATCACCATTAGTTAATCACGAACCAAAACAAATATAAAGAATGTTATTGTGGCTCCAACAGTTAATATAAATCCATCCAGGACTCCCATAAAAGCAATGAAGTATATCTTCTTCTAGTTTTTGAAGACATTTTAGCCTTATCCTTCAAGATCAGTCTCTGGTTTGTCAGATGTTGAATATTCATTTGTATTTAATTCATTTAATGTTGCAGAAAGGTGAATACATTACAGCAATGGCGACCTCTCCTGAGTCTGTTGGGAACAGGAGATGGAAAACAGGAGAGAGCGCACATAGTCATTAAATATTATGGACCAATTTAGCACCAATCAAGACTACTCAGACATCAACACACGGCCAAGTACTTATCATCATGTACAAAAAAAATCCTGCTATCAAGGAACAGATAAACTTTACAGCTTAGATTAAGAAAATCAAGACAGTGTGCTCTACCTGCTGATACATGCCTTACATTCAAATAAAAAGATAAGTGCCATTTAAATCCAACAGGCCTGATAGTAACCTCACACGCATGTTCTGTTCAACCTTTACCAGCTCAGTGAGCTTTTTGCCCTCATACTATATGCCTTTAGTGCACTTTATCCTCCCATGACATTTCACATCTTCACCAGATTGTTCAAAGACCTCAGCGCCTCCCACCTTAGGTTACATGACAGTGAGTCAAAGACAATTCTCTCCCATCGTGTTTGTCTATGCCGAGCAGCAATAAGTAACATCCATCTGGGGGACTTTCGCTCCAGTCGGTGGGATATGAAAGCAGCCCTGTCTCCCTACACCTTCTCTTATTGTTTCTTCTGTTCCTCCCTTTGATACTTCACTTTGATAAACTGAAAGACTGACTTAAAAGATATCAGTTAATCTTTGTACAGTCACTTAAAATCATGTCTCAGAAGCCATATACACGCCTCTGTTTTTGTGCTGAAGTTGTCGAGGATCTGCACCGACTTTAAGGGACCGTTCAACCACAAATCTAAAAGTACATATTCTTCCTCTTACCTGTAGTGCTCTTTAACACTTAAACATATATTATTTTGGTGTGAGTTGGCAAATGCTGGAGATATCAGCCATAGAGATGTTTCCCTACTCTCCAATACAGTGGCGTAAGGTAGTGACGATGGGCCCCAGTGCACACTCCTATAATGGGCCCTACTGCACCCTAGTTACACACTGCTGCTTTTATGTTATACGTGCTTGCAGATGTCCCCAGCTTGTCAATCTTGATAGATTTTGCACCTAAGCGAGCTGCCGTAAATCGTATCATCTCATTACATGATTAAACAGAGACTTTATATTGGACAACATCAACATACCCAGCAATCATCTTTAGATTTCTGTATATGACAAAAACTACAAGAAAAAATGGGAAATTATTAGTTTAATCAAATAGTTTTTTATAGTTATATGATTTTATAATTTTTATGCTTTATGCAGAATAAGCCTAGAATTTGCTAGGGATTGATACTATTTTACAAAAACAGAAAACAATGATGGAGATGGGTTTGACTTTTTGAGGGCATAGATAGAAAATTGAGCCCAGTCTCATTCTGAAGTCGTTCAAATCCTGTGCTTGGGCAGTGACTTGCGGCATCAAAAACCAATGAAAAAAGGCGTCCTTTAACGTCTGCATGATGCGCAGCTGGTTGCCGTTATAGTTTAATTGTGCCCATTGCATCAGGGCAAGGACAAAAGTTAAGGCGGTGAAAGTTCGACTGGGGCAGGCAGGAGGGTTGGTGGATGGGTCAGACAAACACTGACCTTCACCCAAGAGAGCGATGTTTGCGTCCCGAAAGATTATAAAGCCAAACCCTGTTCTTTTTTCCTAAACCTGACCACGTGTTCTTGTTGCCTAAACCTAACCATGTGTTTTTGTTGCCAAAACCCAACCACGTGTTTTTGTTACCAAAACTGTTGCCAAAACCCAACCACGTGTTTTTGTTACCAAAACCCAACCACGTGTTTTTGTTACCAAAACCACATGTTTTTGTTGCCTAAACCCAACCACGTTTTTGTTAGCCAAACCCAACCACGTGTTTTTGTTGCCTAAACCTTACCACGTGTTTTTGTTACCTAAACCTTACCACGTGTTTCTGTTACCTTAACCTAACCACATGTTTTTGTTAGCCAAACCCAACCACGTGTTTTTGTTGCCAAAACCCAACCACGTGTTTTTGTTACCAAAACCACGTGTTTTTGTTGCCAAAACCCAACCACGTGTTTTTCTTAGCCAAACCCAACCACGTGTTTTTGTTGCCAAAACCCAACCACGTGTTTTTGTTAGCCAAACCCAACCACGTGTTTTTGTTACCAAAACCACGTTTTTGTTGCCTAAACCCAACCACATGTTTTTGTTAGCCAAACCCAACCACGTGTTTTTGTTGCCTAAACCCAACCACGTGTTTTTGTTGCCAAAATCCAACCGCGTGTTTTTGTTGCCTAAACCACATGTTTTTGTTGCCTAAACCCAACCACGTGTTTTTGTTGCCAAAACCCAACCATGTGTTTTTGTTGCCTAAACCACGTTTTTGTTGCCTAAACCCAACCACGTGTTTTTGTTGCCTAAACCCAACCACGTGTTTTTGTTACCTAAACCTTACCACATGTTTTTGTTACCTAAACCTAACCACGTGTTTTTGTTACCTAAACCTAACCACATGTTTTTGTTAGCCAAACCCAACCACGTGTTTTTGTTGCCAAAACCCAACCATGTGTTTTTGTTGCCCAAACCCAACCACGTGTTTTTGTTGCCTAAACCCAATCACCTGTTTTTGTTACCCAAACCCAACCACGTGTTTTTGTTGCCTAAACCACGTGTTTTTGTTGCCAAAACCCAACCACGTGTTTTTGTTACCAAAACCACGTGTTTTTGTTAGCCAAACCCAACCATGTGTTTTTGTTGCCAAAACCCAACCACGTGTTTTTGTTGCCTAAACCACGTGTCTTTGTTGCCTAAACCCAACCACGAGTTTTTGTTGCCTAAACCCAACGAGGTGTTTTTGTTGCTTAAACCACGTGTCTTTGTTGCCTAAACCCAACCATGTGTTTTTGTTGCCTAAACCCAATGTGTTTTTATTGCCTAAACCCAACCACGTGTTTTTGTTGCCTAAACCCAACCACGTCTTTTTGTTGCCCAAACCCAACCACGTGTTTTTGTTGCCTAAACCCAATCACCTGTTTTTGTTACCCAAACCCAACCACGTGTTTTTGTTGCCTAAACCCAACCACGTGTTTTTGAACACGTTGTTGGGAACTACACCTGTCAACCAAATCACCGTGCAGAAGGACGCGTGCATCTACTTGTGGACTAGAGGCTTGTGCTTGTGACATGTAAACATCAGTGATGCCTTTTTGACTGAGCTGTAACATTAGCTAGCTCAGTGGTGCCAGGTGAGCTAGCAGCAGATCCTTTTGCACGTCGATACAGTTGGTGGGTGTAGTTCGGTTGACAGAAAATAGTACCTACATGAAACTGCTCACAACAAGGTCTGTGGATTATCTTGAGTAACCAGGTCATGACTTCTGGAAAGAGACTTTACTGTTGAGTTTTTCAAATGTAGTTTTTTGGTGCTTTGAGCACGACAGGCAGACATCTCTACAGCCGATATCTCCAACACTCAGCAACTCGCACCAAAACAATCAAGATTGATAAATAGCACTACACGTAAGAGGAAAGCTTGAGCTTTCTTGTATGAAGGACCATTTTTAAAGTTGTAAGAAATCTGATTTGTAGCTGTTGGTCTTAAGTTTAGGTGAATGAATAAAGTGAAGAATTTTACTTTAATTTCTTTCTCATGTGTCTCCGCCTCACTTGATTAACCTTTCTTCCAGCTGCAGGTGCTGACCTTAAACACATTTTTTCTTCTCAGACTTTAAAAAAAAGCCTTGTCCGTGGTGAAACATTGATAGTTTGACCTTTTCTCCAGACAAAGAAGGAAGATGACACGTCAAGTAAGGCCACTTAATTTTTATTGTTTGCACAGATAATGAGGATGACTGTCACAGTGTTTTTTTTAATTTGCAGATGTGTAACTACAGGGCAAACTGTTCAGCCCGTCTAAGCCTGTTCAAAGATTAGCGTAGATGGGGGAGATAAAAAGCCATGCTTCAGCCGTAGGCTCATGCAGAGTAAATGTCCTTGAGGAAAGATAACAGACTGTAAAGGTAGAGCGACCTCATATCTGGATTATGGTAATCATGATTAAAGTCGACTCTTCGGTCAGACACAATGTTCATAGTTCTGCAGCATTAAATATCTGCAGGGAGCAACCAGGGCACGATAGAGAGATCATGACTCTACTTTTTTCAGTACAGAGCAAACTTTGAGTCCTTTAAATATGTACAGTTTGTGACTTTGTGTACAGCTGTATACAGTGCTAATGCTGGCAGGAATAGAGGCAGGATTAACGTTAAAAAAAACATGGTTAGTTGTTTTCTTAACTTCTTTGCCCTTCCTTGTGGCCATCCATCATCTCTCTAATCAGAAGAGAGATAAGAGATAGTCAAGCTTTACAACACTGAGGCATTGCTGTTACGTAAAAAAGGACATTTTCCCAGCTGTGTTGTCATGATGACAATACAAAGATAATCAGTAAGCATATCATCCTCATGCATAGTGAGATTCAAAAGACAAGGTCATCTCTGCTGTTTCCAAATAATTAAGTGATGTATATACAAATGTTTAATTAAATTATGGGACAAGAAAAAAAGCACAAAAGTTTCAATAGTGAGTTATGGTGTCACCCACTTTTAACCCAGTTCTGAGTGAGTGGGAAATTATTTTCTGTCATTGAACTCATAAAGTCTTAAAGATAAAAAAGAGATAGTTGCAACTATTTGTGTAAATAACTGAGATAATCTTTTCCCCCATTGCCTCAGTGAAGCTTTGCTTTCTCACACCACGTATCTGTTGTTATAGTCGGCCTTCAAAGTGCCGTAATTCCTGAGCTTATATTACAGTGGCGAGGTCGAGTCATCATGCCAAGGACTTACGGTATATATTAGGCGTTAAAGAATCAAACCCTCATAAAACAACTTGTCAGGTTTTTTTTACACTTTTTGATCAGATGGTAAAACTCTCTGGTATGTGGATTTTGTCACCTTTGGATAGAGCCAAGCTAGCAATTTCCCCTCTTTCCAGTCTTTATGGTAAGCTAAACTAACTGGCTCCAGCTACATACTTTCTGTACAGATGTGAGAGTGAAAGTGTGCAATGTGTGTGAAACCTAGGAATGAAACAGTTACCGGTTTCATGATAAACTTTCTCTACAGTCAGTATTTGCAAATTTGCAGGAAAGCCCAATCAGTCTTTTTTCAGCATTGGCAGTATAAAGACAAAATCGGGGAGTGCGGCAAAATGCTGCCTTCCCACTTTTGTTCATACAGAATGCGCCTTTTTCGGGGCAATGGGGGGTGTGAGCAAGTAACAAAACATGTAGCTCAACGTGTGACGTAAACAGTGACCTAGGAGGGAAGCCGCAGCTAGTCAATCCTTCGGCGATTCTCTTGTAAGTCAGCCCGTTCCTCACAGTCCCCGTCATCTGATGGTTAATGGCCTCTTCATTTGCAAGGGCAAGGAGGGCGCACATTTACTTGTCTCCCAAGTTACTCATCTTTACAGTGTCTGTCAGGTTTGCGTTTCCCTCTTGCTACTAGCTGCTCACTAATTCCTGCTATCAGCTGTTTCCTGTATATCCACCACCAGTGGGTCGCATGTGCAGCATCATCAACAGCTCCTCCCACAAGACATCAACAGCCCCTCCCGTGGCAGAAGGCCGCCTTGGTCTTTTTAAACTAAAAGGGTTCCGCCAATATGACTACCCTACAAGGCGGAAAATTGGGCACCTCGGACCAACTCGCCAATCCGGCTCTGTGTGTCTAAACGCTCGCAGCTTGCTGGCAAGACGGCCCAACATTCGCGGAAGATCTGGCAGTGTAAAAAGGGCTACAGTTTCAAGTACACTGAGTAATTGAAAAAAATTTGAGGTTTGCCTTCCGGCTCAGCTCCCTCTTCACCAGATGGTCCAACGCAGTGGCCGCACCAAACCGCTGATCCATCTCACGCTCCATTCTACCCTCACTCGTGAACAAGTCCCCAAAATACTTGAACTCCCTTGCTTGAGGCAGTAGCCCCAACCTTGAGGGGGCAATCCACTGGTTTCCACTGGTTTCCGGCAGAGAACCATGGCCTCAGATTTGGAGGTGCTGACACTCATCCCGACTGCTTCAAACTTGGCTACAAACCGCCCCAGTGCCTGCTGGAGGTCATGGTCTGGAAAAGCCAATAGAACCACATCATCTGCAAACAGCAGAGATGCAATTCTGAGGCTCTCAAACAGGACCCCCCCCCCCCCCCCCCCCCCCCCCCCCCCCCCCCCCCCCCCCCGCCGNCCCCTCGAGATCCTGTCCATGAATATCACAAACATGATCAGTGACATGGGACAACCCTGGCGGAGGCCAACGCCCACCGAGAACATATTTGACTGTGTATGCAGACACAGCTCTCACTTTGGACATATAGGGACCTGTTTGCTCGTTGCAGCAAGCCCAGTACCCCGTAGTCCCACAGTACACCCCACAAGACCCCCAGAGGGATGCGGTCGTAAGCCTTCTCCATGTCCACAAAACACATGTAGAGTGGATGGGCAAACTTCCACGACCCCTCAAGCAGCTTCGCAAGGGTAAAGAGCTGGTCCACTATTCAATGGCCAGGATGGAATCCGCATTACTCCTCCTGAATCCAAGGTTCGACAGTCGGTCGGAGCTTTCTTTTAAGCACCCTGGAGTAAACTTTACCCGGGAGGCTGAGCAGTGTGATACCCAGAAAGTTGGAGCACACCTTCCTTTTTTGAAAATGGAACCACCACCCCAGTCTGCCACTCCACAGGTACTGCACCTGACACTGAAAAGGTGTGTCAGCCAAGATAGCCCCAAAGCATCCAGAGCCTTCAGCATCTCAGGGCAAATCTCATCCACACCTGGCGCCTTGCTGCTGGGGAGCATTTTGACTACCTCAGCAACCTCTTCCAGGGATATGGGCGACAGTGATAATAACATTTTGGTCACCATAATCGGGATATGAAATTTTCATACCATGTCATGTTTTGTCACACTGATGATGGCTCTTTAGCTGAAACATGTCATTTATTGCAGATGAAAATTAGCCTGTATGGCCTTTCTATAGTCCAGAAATAGAATCCCATTAACACCCTGGAGTTCACTCTCACTCATTATTAGAATAAAAGTTTCATTATCAGTATCATTGTAAAACCTTATGGCCTCGTCCTTTGGACAAGTAGGCCAGTCCCTCCCCCCTCTGCATATTTATGATCCTCATTATCAGTTATTCTGACCAGGTATAACTGATAATGACATTGGAAGACGGCTGACCGCCAGAGAGAGCAGAGAGAGGAGAAGGCTGCAGAAAAGATCCGTGAGGACAGAATCATTAAAGATCAGAGAGATGAAGCTTCTACAGCTATTTCTGCTCACAGTCCTGGGGCTCACATGGACGACAGGTTTCCACTGTTTTCCTAATTTAATGCTGATGTCTTGTTAATGCTGCAGTTTTTAAAAATCTGACAGGAGAAACTGATAATCACTGTTTGAAACTGCTATAGAGGATCTGAACATTATAAATCATGTATCGTAAAGGACAATTTTTGGGGAATGAAGCTGGATTTGATGGTTCTGAATTTCACTACATTTTTTGAAATGACGAGGAAAGAGTAGCTGTAAAAAATGACAAGTGACCTTTTAATGACATTTAATTCACTGATGTAGCATATCAATATCTCAGTGTAATATTTTTATGTGCCTCTTAAGAGGAGTGGGTTTGAACACTTTTGAGCTGAGCACAATTGAATGTAGAATCACTACCACGAGCATAACGTGGAGACGCACTTTGATGTGTTTGAAGGTCAAGTTGTAGGAACAAAAGTTACCCAGTGTGCTCAGCAGCCACATTTAAATACTCTGCACGACTGTTCAGTTGTTAAAAATGATATTCGATCCACTATATTGCATGTGTGTTCCTAATTGTTTACTCTTCCTGATTTCAGTAACTGGGCTGCCCTGCACTCAGCTGTTCCCCTCTCAGTCGCCCCCTTCAAATGGTAAGTCAGATTATCAGACCCTGACTTCTGTTAAAGGCTTTGGTCCAGTTGATTTTCCCAACTGTTACAATGGATGGAATTACATCTACATGTTATATAAAAAATGAAAAATAAAGCCTTCATTATTGGTTTTGAGGGGTAATTTTCAGTGGGAGTGTTCCAGTATATCAGTATTATTCTGTAACAGTAAATACATCAGTGGTGGAATGTAACTGTAATACGTCATTCAAGTACAAATCTGAGTAACTTGTCCTGTACTTTAGTATTTCCATTTCTGAAGAAAAATCAGAAATACTTTGTTGAACCCAGCAAGGAAACTGTTATGCTGTTAAAGCCGCTCTGATGTATAGCATTGAGAGTTGTAAGAAAGTAGAAATAAGAAGCATGTAAAAATATTTTTTAAAGTACATTATGCTACAAAGTTAAAACTAGTTTGCAAAAATATTTAAAAAAAATTTTTTTTTAATTTTGTATAATGCTAAGTGTTTAAAAATACAAATGCAGGCCTTTTACTTGTAATGGAGTATTTCTATAGTGTAGCATTGTTACTTTTACTAAAGTAAAGGATCTGAATACGTCTTCCACCACTGATGCATTTATACACTAACTAAATATCGCAAACAAATTATCAGCCCTTTTTTTATATACACCCTCATAACTCTAGTGCAAAATATTTCATTTCTGATTTGCAACATATATTTCTCTGTCTCAGTGCTGAGATTCAATTCATATGATTATTTTTTCTCTAGTTAACAGCATTACGCCCTCAGATGTAGCCGTGCTTTCCTCCATTGGACTTCACGCACACAGGTGAGCACAAGTTACAGTTTAGTTTCAACCATGAGGTGATGTTTGCACCATGAGGTCTAAAAGTCAGCAGCATAAAGACATGATCGTACTGTGGTTATTTCTTTTTGTACAGCACTGAGTTGTCCACGGTGGTATCAAGACTCAGAGGTAAGACAGTTTTATTTTGTTGCCGAATGTTCCTTAAATAATTGTTCAACTCCTTTAAGTTAATCACTGCACTCTTATTTGTTTCTGCTGCTTTCACACAGCCTTGTTGGGAAAGGTCCAGTAACTGCTGCTAAATCAAAATTGAACTTTTATTAACTATTATTGGCTAACAGTTTGAATAAACAGCGTAATTCATCTGAAGAGGTTGATATGATCTTCTATTACACTACTGTGCGGTATCTTTACTACACTGATATCTACACCGAACGCGATAATTTGAAACAATGAACCCCAATACACTCGCCACACACCAGGCCTGTGTCTGTTATCTTTGCTAAAGAGATTAATGAAATAAAAAGTTCTGTACTTCATGCAGATAAAAGAGTGACTGACAATAAAGCTCACAGTTGTTGACCAAAGTGTGATTTAACTTTTCCTCTGAATAAAATGTCAGTCCAGGATTTGCAACCATTTTGAAACACTGCAATGTTTTAATCTGATTTATTAGAATGAAGATTTTTAATTTATTTTATTGTCATTACTTTTTACATTACTGGGCATGAATAAAACAATTTGTGTGAGTGAATTAGGTGTCAAGTCAATGTAAAGACGGGATTAGACACAAAATTCATGTGGTGCTATGTATGTGATGTGAATTAAGCGAAACGCACAAATTAAGCGGCACGAAAGAAGCGAGAGAGATTTCATGTGTGTATGACGCGAGTCAACGCAAAATATTCTAGCTTTCAAACTCACACGAGTAATGTGACACAAAAATTTGAGTCATGTTTGGTGTGAACATTAGATTACCAGAGTTGTTCTATTGTTGCTATGATAAACCAGAGATACTCAACTTACTTTGCCTGGGGGCCACTTTTGCTAGATGACAGGAGGCCAGGGGCCAGAGCAGCAGGTCAGATGTATGCAGGGGCGTTTCTGTTACTTAAGAACATTCGGGGCTTAGCCCAGACCTCTGTCGGGAGGCCCGGGACATCTTCCTCTGGCACTTTTTCTTTATCAACAAGCAATTCCCAATGTGAATCAGTTTATTTTCATTTTAAATTAGAAAATGGTTGAAGGGGACCATCTGGCACTATATCGCAGGCCAGATTTGGCCCACGGGCCATAAGTTGAGTATCACTGTAATAGAGGTAAAAAAAAAAAAAAATCCTCAAAATGATTAATCAAATATTATAACTATTACAGATACATTTTCTGTCATTTGACTACCTGATTAATGGTTTCACCTACAATCCATGTTGGAAAACAAGCTCTGAGTTTTGGTCCTAAACTTGTGTTAACGTCTCTCCATCAGAGCTGCTGACCCTGTTCAACCCTGCGCTCATCAGGCCTCTCTCAGATGAAACAAACCTGTATGCTCCTCAGTTTGTTCAACACAGGTACAGACAGCACTTTACAACACATGAGAAGTATTGTACCAACGACTCTATCTGCTTTCAATGATTTATTGTTTTCTCGTTGGTTTGTAGCTCACTGGTGGAGCAGGCAAAGGAACTGTCCCTCCACCTTCAAAACAATCAGGTGGGTCCTCCAGTGTCTGCACTCCCATCTTAAAGGATAATTATAAGGGTCAGAAATATTAAAAGAGTACCATAGCAGCTTTACAGTGGTTGATGTTATTCTTTACTCCTACAGGTCATTGACGTGGAGAGAGACTGGAAGCTGGTCCTTCTTTTTGTTCAGGTGGATCAGCTCTGTGCCTGTGAGCAGCAGCAGGTAATGTTACTAAACTATTGTTACAGGCCAACTTTGATACTTTTCAACCTGGACCCTAATTTCTCATGTGACTGATGGAGACAACAATTTTTGAATCTGGTTCAGTACTAAGTGAGAGACTGTGCAGAGGCAGCAAAATATTTGATGAAAGAAATGCTTCCTCATAGCTGCTATTTTGTCTCCTATTACCTGATAATAAACTGATAATAGTAAGAAAAAATATGACTGACGAGATTAATGAAAAGATTACTGAGGCGTCTGACTGTGTTTGTGTGCAGGTTGAGTCTGTTATCAAAGGCGTGGTTGAAGAGGTAAATGATGCTCTGCAGCTGCTGCACTCTCAGGTATGTTTCCGATTATATACAGTATCTTTTATTAAGTCGCTTTTACTGCCAACATTAGTATATTTGACTTTTTGTTTCTCATCACTGTGTTGCAGCTGAAGCGGACCATCGTCAGTGTTGCACTGTGGGACGAAGAGAGCGACAGTTTCCACCACAAGTGAGCTCATATTTACAATGACACCTTTAATTCTCTCTGAATTGTAATATACATATTAATTAACAATTGATTCTGTTGTACTGACAGGATGTGTCGATGCATGGACACAAACAGTGACGGAGAGGCCAGACTTCAGAGAGCCATGCTGAGTCATGCTCTGCAGGTTTGTCCATCGTTCATATCAGATTATCTAACAGCTTAATTCAGACCATTTGATGGTTTAACTGCTGTGAAATTTTCTTCTCAACTCCTTTTCACTGACCAGGAGTCTTTGGATAAACTCATGGTAGAGAGACGCTGGTACAGTGACAGAGATGACTTCACCGTCATCGTGCAGGACACTCCTATGATCACAGACCTTTCATCTGCCTCTGTGAGTTCACTTGCACCATTTTGTTTTAACTTCTTTTTATTTTCAACAAGTTCAATTCAGTCTTATCGTGCAGTCAGTATGTTCACAGATACAGCTCATGGATAAATGTCTTGCAAAGAGTCTGTGGGGTTGAGCATCTTTTCAATGTCCATCTTTGGTCCACACCATTCCAAAAAGTATACTGTAAATTAATATTGATGGTTTCTAAATAAAAGGACAAAAAGTCCGGTAAATCATGTCATTTAAAAAGTTATGAAATAACAGGTGCCCATTTAGTTAGAAATATGTCTGTTTTTAATGGCAGTCTAACAGTTATATTTTCTATATAGAGGACAGGTTTCCCTCTTTTTTTATGAGCTACTATTTATTGTTATTATTGATTTATGTTACAACCTAGAAAAACTACGGGAAAGGAAAACAACATAACACTGTGGCAATCAGGCTGTTAACACCATTTATTGTTTAAAAGCTCAGTAAATTGATACAAAAAAAACACAATTTAGAAAAATGCAACTGCATCGAAGCAATAAATATTACAAAATTAACTTCCTATTAACTTACGACAACTACCATGTTGACTAATCAAAACTAAAATTAAAACAAGACCCACAAACATCACCTGTTCAAACAAAACAAAAAGACGGTTACCAGCTCAGTACCTTTTGTACGAACAACTCCTACTTGTCATGGAGCTCACCGTGTCATATAAGGAAAATAATCTGAGAATCTCGTCCAGCTTTTTCTACATCATGACTTTTTGTAACAAAAGTAACAGTTTGTGACAGTAACAGATACAGAGTCCTGGTTATCTTACTGAAGATGTACTTTCTGTGTCTAACGTTCAGTATGATGTTGTGTATGTTCTTTTTTGAACAGAGTGGGAAGCCTCTGTCTGAGTCACAAGCGTCACAGCAAACTGATAAACTGATGGTGCAGATGTGGACGAACCTGGTGAGGCCTAAAGCAGTTTAATCGTCTGCTCTCCCTTTCTCATACAGACAAACATACACACAGTGATGGAAGAAGTATTCAGATCCTTTAATTAAGTAAAACTGCTAAGAGCACATTGTGAAAATACTTATTATTAAAAGTCCGGCATTCAAACCTTACAACAAATTATACTTTAAGCATAAAAAGTAAAAGTACTCGGCAGTAAAATGTTCCTCATCAGTTTTTTATTATTGAACATAATATTTTTGGATTAATGTTACTTTATTAATTGTATGTTACATTATACTGCTGTAGGTGTTTAAAGGGAAACTTGAGTATTTTTCAACCTGGAACCTACTTTCACATGTTCCTGTGTCTGAGTGACTAACAGACACAAAAATTTTTGAAATTGGTCAAGTATTAAAAGAGACACACCAGTGAAACAGGGTGCAGTGTGATCCCTATATGGGCCATTGTGCATCGTCAATTTACATTAGTTCTGGTTTTTGCCACTGACAGGTCAGATTGTTATCGTAAGTGTCTGACGACAGACAGAAAGGACCCTTCAGAGAAATTAAGTGGTTTTCCTTACCTTTCACTGGTTTGTTTGTTATTGTGCTTAGCTAAGTCTTGCTCAAGGAGAAGTCTCGTTCTGAGATCTCGCAAAAGGTGACTTGTTGCAGGAAAAACAACGGTAAAAATGTTCGTGAGAGTTGGAGAGAGGAGTAGCAGGAAGAGTTGATTTTGACAAAATGGGAAAAGTGCTCAAAGTTTCAAATGAGACTTCTTGAACAAGACTTACACACACATACAAACAGACCAGGGGTCTCATTTATAAACATTGTGTTGGCACAATATGATGCCCAAAAGAGGCGTACACCACTTCCCAAGCAAAAGTTGTGATCAGTTGTGAAGAAAGTTGATGGGAGAAACTTTGACCCAGGCTCACGAACATTTTGGAGATATTGTTGAATATTCTTGGTGCACACCATTTTTGGCTTTTGTCCATATGATAATTTTTAGTGTAGATCCTACGTATTGTTTTATAAATGAGACCCCAGAGCCATAAAAGTTGAGGAAAAATGTTTCATTTCTCTGTAGGGTCCTTTCCGTAATGTTGAAAGACACTTATAAAAATCTGAGCCTGTCAGTGGCAAAAATAAGCTTGTTTAATGGACATATATTGATAGTGTGAACATGCCATGTGTGGTAACATTGCAGCCTGTATCACTGCTGCGGCTGCAGCATCTGTCTGAATACTGGACCAGTTTTAAAAATTGTTGTCACTTAGACACAAAAACATGTGAAAATAGGGTCCAGGTTGAAGATACCAAAGTTTCCCTTCAAGGCTGTGCTAACTTTAACTCCTTTATACACTGTTGGGTAGTTAAATCTACAGCAGTGCATCATATTCTATGAGATCATCATGTGTTTGTAGCGTCACTTTTTGATTGTTTGTTTAACTTAAGATGAAGGAGAATTTTCTCAACCCATAAAGGAACGCTTCATCCCTTAGTTTGTCACAAACATTCAAAATCAATACATCTTGAGATCCATGGTTTCAGTGGATAGGAAGGGTCTGAAGAATTGTAATCTTGAAGTAACTAAAGCTGTCAGAAAAATGTAGTGAAGTGAAAGTACAATATCTGCTTCTGAGTTGTGGTAGAGTAGAAGTATAAAGCTGAATTAAAAAGTACCTTAAATTTGTACTCAAGTACAGCATGTGAGTAAATGTACTTAGTTACATTCCACCACTGCTCTCACACACGCACAGACATACAGAGTCATTGTTCCCTCTGTCACAAACATGTCTACTATGACTTTTCTGTCTCTCAGCTGCAGCCCACAAGCGACCAACATGACACAGAAGACAATGGAAACATCATCACACTGCCGTGTCCAACTGAGGTGAGTAACTGTGCTGCAAGCTCACACACATGCAGCTAAATCAGCATTTTAAAAATGCAGCATCAGAGTCACTGTACTGGAAAATAGGTTTCATATTCTACTCTTCTCCTATCTCAAACCACCTCTTTTCCTCCTCCTCCTCCTCCTCCTCCTCCTCTCTCCGGCTATCTTCCTCCCTCCCCAAAGGACCGACCATTCCTGAGGACGGAGGGAAACTCTCCTTTAAATCACCACAGTGATGCCTCTCCTCTCCTTCAACCAGTGAGTATCATGCGGCACTGAGCCCAAATGGAGGTTGTGGCAGCGCTGTACGCCTCCTGTGTAGTTCTGACAGTGGATTTGCTGTGTGTGTCGGGTCAGTTTACAGGCACAGAGATACCCTGCGAGGACGTCAGCCCCTCACCCTCCACACCCACCTCAGGTAAGATGGTTCACACTTACATGGCAGGGTGTAATGTCAAACATGCTTTTATGGGGACTTAACAGATTAAACAGTCAGGGCAGATTTATTCAGGGTTCCCACGGTCATGGAAAACCTGGAAGAGTTATGGAATTTCATCTAATCTGTAGATCGTCTGTAGATAACCCTCCACATCCACTTTCAAAGCTTATAATGCGTATGCCTACATTCTTATATTGCTGCATTGGTTTTGGACAAGCACCCAGAAATAGTTTATAGTGATAATATAATTAGTTTCTTCATGCTTGAAAGTCAAAAAGTTCCTGATTAATTTTAATACAGTAATTAACATTGAGAGTAAATTATCCTATACAGTTCTGTTTGTTTCATACATTGTGAATGGTCTTAAAAAGTCATGGAAATGTTTTGAAATCTTTTCAATGGAAATATTTGGGAACCGTGTTTATTAATAATGTGTTCTCATGAGCCATTTGTCATGGACAGACTTTTTATGTTGCAAAACCAGCATATTGAAGTTGACTGATGAGAAATTGTCTTTATTTTTGACTTCAAATATCAATGTACATGACACATGAACACATGAAAATACAAAACAAAGGTGTTACATGACATACAAACAGTGTATCTGATTTTTTACAGACTCCAGCTCATCATGTTTTGTCACTAGTCTATATATTTATCACTTTATTTGGTATTTTATTTATCACTTTCAGTCTTGTTTACAATAACTTTTATGTCATCTGTTATTACCTGATGGCAAAGCTTCTGATAATGTAATATTTAATTGTTTATAACAGCTTAATCATTCAGAATACTTAAGCAATCCTGGGAGGGAAACTGGAAGATGTTACAGTTGCTCTTATACTGTATATAGACATGGAGAAATTATAAGAAAATAGAAATAGAAAAAAAATCCAAGAATAAGATGGCATTAGTTGCAGTTAGTCTTGTTGCCAAATCATTATGATCACATGTATTATAATTATTATATTACTGTTTATTTTCTCTGAGTGTCCTGTGCTGTCTGATTCATTATGTTAACAGCCTTTACTGTTCTAACTGGTCTTCTTTATTTCCTCAGTCCATGAACTCAGACCTGCAGACATCAAAGTGGTGGCTGCTGTGGGAGACTCTCTGACAGTGAGTCATTTTATCAGTCATTTAAGTAGATAGGAAGGTTATAACAAAACATAAGCCATATAATCTAAAGCATCAAATAGAATTAGATATATATAAAATAAAAGCTGAGAATGGATCCTAGCAATAGGACCATAATAATTAACCCTGAAATATAATAAATATGCAGTGTACAATGAACAGTGTAACACTGGACACTAGGGACCCAGATTAATGATCAGTAATGTTACATCCTGTGCAGTAACATGAAGGATTGTTCTTGGACAATGAATAACTATATGTTAGATATAATTGCTCCCAAGAGGTAAAGGTCAGTTATAAAATAATTTAGAGTTAGATAAATATATAGCTGTATATATAGATAAAAAGTGTCAGACATCAGTAGATAGTGTTGCAAGATTACAACAGATGGATCTGTGATATAAAGATGATCTGCATGAACACTGAGTGACCTGATATTAATTTGTGAACCCGACCAGATGCTGCTTCAAATTGTTAGATTTATTAAGATGCATTTGATTAATTGAAAAGATCATTTGTGTATTAATCAATAATGAAAATAGTGAGACTTTATGACATAACAGTTGGCATGAGTGTGTGAACAGTCCAGAGATATCAAGGCCCTGGTGGAAATTTATTACGTAATTATATTAGAGAATTGGAAAGATGAGTAAACAACAGCGGAGTCCAAAATACACATTAAGTTTTTTATTTTAGTTCAGATTTCTGCTCTGGAAATGTATGAAAATTACCACACATTTACTTAGATAGTGAATAATTTGCATATTTAAACATAAAAATTTCAGAAAACTTGTGATACAAAAAATAAGTATTGTAATCTTAGTATTAACTGGGGACGTTTCATGGTGATATTTATCAGTTAAAAGTTTTACCCTATTTACCTGTAGTGTTTCCCTTAAAACACTGTCCTGTTGTATCTGTCAGGCAGGGAACGGTATCGCATCCAACCCGAGCAACGTCCTGGACGTCCTGAGACAGTACAGAGGTTTATCCTGGAGGTGAGTCAAGACTTCATCATAACTATCTGACAACATTGCAATATCATGCTTATGTTATATGTCTTTTAGTGTTGACATTAAATGTTGCTATGTCTGTTAATTTAGTTGAAAAGTAATTTACAAGTTATAAATTTAACTATGTATTATGTTTGTTTGTTTTGCAGTATTGGTGGAGATGAAAACATCACGACTGTCACCACGCTGCCCAGTGAGTCTTCTTAATGACCTCCATCTGGTTAAAAAACAACAACATGTTAACGTCATTTTTTGTTGCTCAGGGATGAGCCACTGTTAACACTGACATCTTTTCTTTATATTATTATTTTCTTTGTTATAACAGACATATTAAAACATTTTAATCAACACCTGGTGGGCTACTCTGAAGGAATGGGCAAGCAGAACACTCCTCAGGCTTTTCTTAACCAGGCTGTCGCTGGAGCGAAGAGCAAGTGAGTTCAGTCAGAGGCCTTTTCAGCAGCATCAGCAGTTTTTTTTTAAATCAAAGAATACCAGTTTATGTTGTAATAATTAAGCTGATTTAAACTCAGACAGAGTGTCAAAGGTGTTAGCAGTCTGACACAAACCTATTTGATGTATAATTTAATTTATAAACATATCTCTCTTGCAGTAATAAACACAGCTTAGGAAAATGATTTTATGATTAAAAACACACATTAAAACCTAATAGAAGTATACAAATAATTTAGTGTGAAACTTCATTCTTTTTTTATTCCAATGGATCAAAATTTCCGACTGTTTCCATTGCATTATTTCTGCAAATTTACAGTATTTATATAAACATTTGCTGTAACCTAAAGAAGAAAAGTGATATAATAAAAACTGTCTTCTAGAAAACGTAAGTGTGTGTGTGTATATATATATATATATATATATACATATATATATATATATACATACATATACATATACATATATATATATATATGTATGTATATTTAAAAAGAGGGAAAATGTCTTAAACTAAGGTCATTCATGAACTTGGAAACAGTAGTTTGAATATATAAGACTGGCCTTAAAGGGACAGTTCACCCCAAAGTCAAATATACATATTTTCCCTCTTACCTGTAGTGCTGTTTATCAGTCTAGATTTTTGATGTGAGTTGCCGAGTGTTGGAGATATCAGTCGTAGAGATGTCTGCCTTCTCTCGACCAGTGGAACTACATGGCACTCAGCTTATGGTGCTCAAAGCACCAAAAAACTACGTTTGAAAAACTCAACATCAATGTCTCTTTCCAGAAATCATGACATGGGTACTCAAGTTGATTTACAGCACTTGTTGTGAATAGTTTCATGTAGGAACTATTTTCTCTCTCCCAAACAACACCCACTAACCACATCAACTGACAAAATGAATTGTGCGTCTACTGCTAGCTCACCTAGCACCACTGAGCTAGCTAACATTACAGCTCAGTCGAGGAGGACACCATTAATGTTTACACCCCGCGTTGTCACATGGGTGCTGGTGAAAAAAACTTTTTTACTGAACTTTTTTTTTCACTGGTGTTCAGGTTGTGCGGTGAAGCTGAGGTGCATGTTCCCCTGAATTTTCTTTTCAATGGTCTAATCTGATACTTTAGGACCCTGATTTTAACCCTGGCAAAGGCACAATTTTATGCATGAAAAGTATGAAATAAAACAGCTTAGCTTAAAACGCATAATACTAGTGATGAAGGCGACGGCCTTTAGTTTTTTCCTCTGAGATCAAGTAGATGCACACTTCCTTCTGCACAGTGAAACAGTTAGTGGGTGGAGTTTCGTAATTCCATTATATTCAAGAGATGGCAGGAATCGCTGCAGTTGTCAAGACTGAAATCTGTGATGAAACAGCTCCTTGAGAATTATTTACTATAAAAAGCCAGAATCTGAAAGGAAGTAGAATTCGGATAAGGGGGCGATCACACAGAGATGAAACGCTAGAAGCGCGACGCCAGTAAAACAGTTGTTTTCCTATGATACAGCGCGTCTGACCGGCGTTCAAGCGTCTTTTCAAATGGGCGTTTTTCCAGCGTCTTTTTAGACGCACGTTTTTGTAGACACTTCTTTTTAGACGCGTGTTTCTAGATGCGCGTAGACGCTGAAAAGTTAAAATATTTTCAACCTTTTGGAGCGTCAGGCGCCAGTAGCTAGCGCGCATTGAATAAGCGCCTCCAGCGTTTCAAGCGTCTTTGAAGCGTCCACGTCTCTAGCGTCTCATTTCTGTGTGATCCCCCCCCCTTAGAGTGTCTTAAAATAAATGTTCTTTTAAATATCAGAATATTTTACATTTGATTTTGTCTGTGTTTTAAGGGACATACCATCACAGGTGCGAACCCTGGTAGCAAGGATGAAGAATGACTCTGTAAGTTTATCCATTGATATTTAATCTTTGCTATTTTTGAATTTGCCATCATAAAAAAAACTCTCCCTCTTAACACTATTAAATACTACAAAGCTCTCTTACATTTTCTTGTACAGAGAATCAATTTTAAGTCAGACTGGAAGATGATCACCCTTTTTATTGGTGGAAATGACATCTGCGACCACTGCTATAACTCTGTAAGTACTGATATGGAGTGATACTTCATAAATCATTTCTTGGAGGCACCAAAAAGACACAACCTAAAAATATCTCTCTTTCATTTACAGCTGTTTTACTCTAAAGAGAATTATATTCGTAATATTCGTGACGGCCTGGATTATCTGCACAAAGCGGTAAACTATAACAGGTCCAGCTGCATTTTCCGATATATGTTGGTCTGGTTGAATGTCTGTGAGCATTGACTGAGCTCGTCTCTGCCAGGTGCCTCGTGCTCTGGTGAACTTAATAGAGCCTCTCCATATCACCCCACTAAGAGAAATGCACTTCAACGCTTCACTTAAATGCCCGACATGGCTGGTAAAGTGAGTGTCTGCCTTTTCAAGTTCTCACTGGCATTTTAAAAATCTAATAAATCATGAACAGTTATGTAACATCTTCTTATTCCTCCCTTGCCAGGATTCTGTGTCCTTGTGTTATCTTGCCAAAGCCCAACTCTAAAGCTCTGCAAAAGGTGGAGGAGATCAATAGGAGCTATCAGGTAGGAAGACACCACCACCAAAAAAACACACTGTGACGGTTTAACAGTCCAGTCCATCTTCAGTCACTGATACCTTCTCTTTCTTTCTTTAAGAGTTTACTGCATGAGCTTGTGGAGTCAAGCCGGTACGACACTCGCCCAGACTTCACTGTGGTCACCCAGCCTTTCTTCAGAGATATTAACTTCCCCAGACTGCCGGTTAGTAACACAGCTCTGACTTTCACGTGTGAACCACACAGACTGTATGGGAGTTCATCAGTCACTTAGTCCAATATATAACCACAGGTTTTGCACCAGAATCCAGATTAAGAACGTAAGGAATTGTTTGACATTTTGGGAAATACACTTATTTGCTTTCTTGGAGGAAGTGAAATGAGAAGATTGACACTATTCTAATGTTAATACAGTAAATTTCAAGCCACAGCCGGTCATCACTTAGCTTAGCTTAGCACAAAGACTGAAAGCGGGAGGTGGCGAGCCTAGCTCTGTCTTGAGATCAAGGAGTTATCTCTCAGTCTGAAAAGTGAAGCAAACATCTAAGTACCTTGAACCTGCATTCCTTCTAATGGCCAGCAGGAGGCGACTCCATTGGTTGTAAAAAGTAGTCCGATTTTATAGAAGCCTGTGGAAAAATCACTGTACTTCTCGTCTTAATCTATTGCCTCAGTAAACATTTTCCTAATGAGTTCATTGTCTCAATCACAAGTTTCAAGTCTTCTTCAATACAGCATCATGTTCATTTTGTAAATTATGGAGTTTGGAGTTTAGAGTGAAATAGATGGTAAAGCAGGTTATGCTTTAGGGCATGGCTATCCTGTGATTGCAAGTGTGCTACCACAGAGGTATACCTGGGTTCTCAGTCAGATGTTTTGTAGTAGTTGCCACATGGTCATACTGTCTTCCTTTTCTCTCTTTTAATTTTTTTTCTATAATGTACTATTTTGTAGTCTGCACCATATTGAATAGGCCAAACTCCTACCGAGTACAGTCCAATATTTACCTGCTCTGACTGATCAATAAAATTGTCAGTAGTCCTTAACATTAATTCATTTATCATCCCTTTCCCACAGGATGGCCGTCCTGATCGCTCCTTCTTCAGTGCTGACTGCTTCCATCTCAGCCAGAAGGCCCAGACGCTGATGGCTCGCTCCATCTGGAACAACATGGTAAGAATCTAACTAACAAGAAGATTTTTGGACAGCAAAGTCAATGATAGTGATTACTAAAAGAAAAAATCTAAGACACCCTTAACAAGAGTTAGGTATAGGTATTGTGAAAAAGAACAGGTCTTGTATAAAGAAAAACTTGATGCGCAAAAAGATTAATGTTCATGTCATATTGGAGTAATTGCAATCAGGGGTTTCTAACTTGTAAGTAGCATTAAGGTCGACTTCCAAGTCATTGCGACTGGGAATTCAGAAGTGCCTGAATATCAAACAAACATGGATACTTCACATAAGCCAAAAGCCGTTGTTTGATGTTATTAAAACCAAATTGAATGGATGTGGTCTTACTGTATCAATGCACAATTGATTAGTCCTCACACGACTGTGGCTCAGAGGTAGAGTGGGTCGTCCACCAATCGAAAGATCAGCAGTTCGATCCCAGGCTCCTCCAGGCTGCATGTCGAAGTATCCTTGAGCAAGATACTGAACCCCAAATTGCTCCCGATGGCTGTTCCATCGGTGTGTGAGTGTGTTAAAACTGAGTAGCAGGTGGTAGCCTCGGCCACCGGTGTATGAATGTGTGACTCGTAGTGTAAAAAGCGCTTTGAGTGGTCACTAGATGACTAGAAAGGCGCTATACAAATGCAGGTCCATTTACCATTACGACTCTGTTATCATACAATTGATGATGTGAAGAAATGAAGTATCAATTATAAAAGATTAAGCATAAGTCCCAATAAGAAGTACAACACAGTAATATCTAGCAGTACTAAAAGTAACAGTAAAGAGTGAAATATAGAATAGCTGCATACTCAGTAAATTAACGCTTACCGCTAGCTACAATATTAACAATATGACAGCTTCAGGGAGCTAGTATAATCAAGGAAAATTGTTAAAGTGTGATTTGCAGCGCCCGTCCCATTGACTCCAATAGAATTGACGCCAAAGTCTGGCTCCTCGAACACTGTAACTGACATCATGACCGTTCTTTCTTTTATATTTTTCTCGAGTATAATGGCTAGCTGGGTTATCAAGTAATCACAAAACAGCTGTAATCAAGGGGGCACTTGGGGTGCAGATAAAAGACAGCTGGGATAAACAGCCTTTTCACAGATATTACAAAATGGTGGACGTAACCATGTCAGTTAAACTGCCACAAAACTCTGCCAGTAGTGGTTGCCAGTAGCAACAGAAAGTTCAACTGAAACCAGCTGCTGGTGACAGAGTAGAAGCACAACACTACAATGTTAGAATACAAACATGCTAAGTGTTTTTGATATGATCATCATGATAAATGTTAAAGTATATTTTATATTAAAAGTACTGATTCTTGTTTCCTCAGCTGGAACCTCTGGGCAATAAGACTACTGTGCAGGACTTTAATGCAAACCCTGACCTGAAATGTCCGACCAAGGTGGGAAATTCTGTTTAAACAGACTCAGTGCTATAAATGCTTGTGACTGTGTTGTTGTTAACCCAGTGGTGGTTCAATCATGTGAGGAAAATGCAATAAATTAATTTCCAAAGCTTCTGTTATTAAAAGTATATACTGTGTTTTAGTGAACATCAATTTGCTATATTTCGAGGCCACCATATAATGTAAGGTCTTTTCTTTGTCTACAGACGTCCCCTTACATCCGGACCTTTAACAACAGCAACTACATATATGCTGGTCCCTCTCCAACGCCTGAACCTATCAAAGTAAGCATTTAATTTCTATGTAAGAGGCTGATAAGTGACTTTTTGTACATATTAAATATAGAATTGTTGATCTAAAGCTGAAATGACAAACCTGAATGAAGCTAAACTATCACAGAAACTCAAATAGTGTTGAGTAATTAATAGCACATAAATCATCTGCTTATTTATAATGTATTAATCATTTTCAAGTCATCTAACAAGCAAAAAATGTCATTCTCCAGTTCCAGTTTTTAAATCTGAAGATTTGCGCTTTCTTTTCTGTTTTATATCATTATACGTTTGTAGAGCTTTGGATTGGGGATTTATGGTTACACAAAATACTTATGGGGACTTATTATGGGCATTCTTCTCTATTTTGTGACTTTCTATATACTAATGATTATAGTAAAGAAAAACGACAGTCAGTTGCAGCATTAAACTCTGAATATACCATCAAAAAGACCCAATAAGATGATATCACAGCACTAAACACACAATTTGAATAACATCTTGGGAATTAAAGAGCAAAAACATCAAGGCAGTGAGCCCCAAAGAGGGAAACAAAATAATCATACACATAAAATAAATTATTCTTTATGTACATACTCTTTCCTTAAGTCATTTTACACGTTGACATTTCCTTTTGATGTTTTTTTGTCCCCACCAGAATTGGGGAAGTGACTTCTCCTGTGTGGACGTTGCTCCGTCTGACACCATGCCAACTTCAGGTGAGACATCTTTGCGTTATCAGCGTGACATCTGATGTCCTCTTTTATCTGATACCTGAAACAAAGACACACGTAGCACACAGCTATGCACATCACCAACAACGCTGAGAGAGAAAGGGCTGAAATGACATGCACCCAACGTCATCTGGATTGTCTCAGTGTCCGACGAACAAAAACTCATGGCATCAAAAATAATATAACAGATGCTTTAATCACATGCAACTGTAATCCTTAAAAGTTATATATTTAAGTGGAAAATATCAAGGCCTTGAAGGTTTTTCTAAAATAAACATCAATAGACATGTTCCATTGAAATTCAATATAATTCAATTAAATTTTATTTATAAAGCCCAATATCACAAATCACAATTTGCCTCAGAGGGCTTTACAGCATACGACATCCCTCTATCCTTGGACCCTCACAGCGGATAAGGAAAAACTCCTCCAAAAAAAAACAAAATTTGATGTTTAAGAAGGTGGGACACCCTGTATACACATAGCTGTTTTAAACCAAGGGAAAAAGACAAAAGAAAAGTTCTCCAGTTGCTGTATATAGGAGCTGGTTAAGTGCTTATTATTACATTGTTTTGGGATGATGTTTATTGTTTGTCTTGATGTCAGCAGGATGAATCTCTTCTGTGTCTTTTATGTGTAGTTCATAAGCTGAGACCAGCAGACATCAAGGTGGTGGCGGCACTGGGAGACTCCTCAACGGTTAGTGTCATAACACAATGATAACCAGTTTGTAAGTAGAAGGAGGGAGACATAATGTACAAATGGAATAGTAAAAGACAAAGAGTACATGACAGGTTATTGGTGTGTACATGATATGATATGTGTATATGTGTGTTGACTGGAAACATTTAACCAACTGTGAACCTGTTGATATCAGCTATTTAGTGAACTATGAACTCTCTAATCAATTTGTTATCAGCCTTATAGCTCACACCGGTGATGATCATCCCTTTTATGTTGCGGTGTTAAGTCTTTAATGTAAGACTTATCTTTGTCAGTGTCTCACTGTCGTCTTCAGGACGTAATTTTCACTTTCACAGTGTTTTCTGCTTCCTCATATGTGTCTCTGTGTTCACAGGCAGGCACTGGCGCCAAGGCAAAGAACCTGCTCAGCCTCCAAACAGAGTATAAAGGAGTATCATGGAGGTATGGGATGTTACTGAGGTTTATAGTATATTACTGTAAGCAGCACATTTAATAAACCGAGCTAATGTTTGTGGGGTTTTTCTTGCAGCATTGGAGGGGATAGCACTCTGGATAAGGTCACAACACTACCAAGTGAGTTTATACCACTAGTTTCTGTGAGTCACTGTATCTGGAATAACAATCTCTCAGCTGTGATGCTTCAGTGCATTTTTAACCTTAATGTGGCGCAGTTTCAGAATGACGGGCTTTATGCATGAACCACTCACACAAACAGATTTGTTCTTAAGTGGCGCACACAAGTGATTTATTCACCAATGTCCTCATGTATAGAATTTTCTTTGAGGAGTGTTTGGGGTCTTCAGAGGTTCAGTTTACACCTGGTATTAACATGCATCTTGGATAATTGGATCACAAGTGGACAGCTTTAATTAAAGGAAATGGCCACTTTAGAATGAAAATACAGACAGTACTTAGTGACCCTCATGCCGACAAGAAGTCCAGAAATGATGCTATAAAAGTGGAGTAAATTACGTCTTTTCAAGTCAATTTTGCATGCCGCGGCTTCAGGGCACTTGGATTACGATGGAAGAGACGTTCTGACGTTTTTCAAATGCATTAGCGGAGTTTTATTACATTTTGAAAATGTGGGTTCCATGCATTTCAAGTGTAGCTGTTATTCTGGCTAGCTGTTATCCTCTGATACCCCGAACGAGTTTTGTGGATTAAAAAACTACACTGGACTTCTTGTCGGCGTGAGGGTCAGTAAGTACTGTCTGTATTTTCATTCTATAGTGGCCCTTTTTTTTTAAAGGTGTGAATGCACTCTGTACGTCCTCGATGCGTATTAAGTTCCAATTCCTTGGACTACATTTTAAGGTGGTCTGGGCCGCCTGTGGCTACATTCTGTCAGCAGAGGTACGTTCATGTAACCTGGGCCATACTGAAGGACCGTCCACTCAGCTGACATTGCTTATCCAACTCCCCACCAGATAAGCAAAGTCTCTGTTGCTGCCGTTACACAGGTTAGAGGCAACACCTCCAACGGTCAGTCCAATCAGTCCAATATCTGCTAACAGCTGTCAAAGTGTCAACAGCTTGACTTTGTCGTTAAACCTGTTAATAACTGTTAGGTAACGTTAGCGGTGTGATGCTAACAGTTAGGCCTCTGATTGTATGTGTGAGGGGGGACTCTCACCAACTGTCTTCTCACACTTCTACAGCAGCAGACTCCTAGTGACAGGTGCTTAAGTGTGTGTATAGCATGACAAACGGCAAATGGAAATGTTGTATGAGGTTCTTTGCACCTAGAGCAAAGAAATCAGATCTGATCAGACGAGATGCACGCAAAGATGCATTCTAATACCAGGTGTAAACAGACAGACCTGAAGCTGTCCACTTGTGATCCACTTTTGACACCAGGTGGCTCTAATACAAGTTTGTTTTTGTTTTTTTTATAAAGACACATTTTTGGGGGGGCTTTTGTCCTTTATTTGATAGGACAGATATAGCGTAAAAGGGGCAGAGAGAGAGTGGATGACATGCAGCAAAGGGCCGTGGAATAGAATCAAACCCACATTGGGCATGTGGGTTACATGGGGCACCTGCTCTACCAGGTGAGCTAGTGGGCGCCCCTCTAATACAACTTCTAACACTTATGAATTTGTTGATTTTGGCTGCTAATTGATGAGTGGAACATGCAGCCTTATGAGGCAATATGGGGGCACTGATTTGCCAGGGTTCCACCACACAAATGTGCACCGGCTCATGTTCAGGTAGCAGTCATTAAGTTAAAACAAGCTTGCGCAGTTAAGAAGGTTTGGGGAGTCCGTCTACGAAGAGTCCGATAAGACGAGAATTCAAAAATTTTCTTGGATGAGGCTCAATGTTTGCTGTTTCTTAGTCATGCATACCTTCTTACCCAGCTGCTGGAGTGATGGGAACCAGCAGTGCACTAACTCTCAGCTGGTACTCAAACCTTTTTCCTCTTTATCTCCTCAGACATCTTGAAGAGGTTTAACCCCACCTTAAAGGGCTTCTCCAGGGGCCAGGGCTCCAGACAAAAGGCCTTCAACATGGCTGTACCTGGAGCTAAGACCTCGTATGTGCATATTCTTCTACTTCCTCTACGTGGGTAAAACTTTTGAACATCCCATTGTCATCTCTCTAACACCTGTTTGCTGTATTTGTTCTGGCACAGCGAGATCCCAGCACAGGTCCGAACTCTCATCAAGGCCATGAGAGAACACAAGGTAAGACTTCCCCAAAAATAAATAACTTATCAAATGGCTCTGATAGCTTCTGCCTCCTTATGCTCATGTTCTGCACGTGTTACACAGGAGGTGAATTTTGAAAAGGACTGGAAACTCGTGACAGTATTCGTTGGAGTAAATGATCTGTGCCATTACTGCTTAGACCAAGTAAGTGTTCCATAAAATTCATGTGTTGTTCTTAACTTACCACACACTTCTGCATGTTGAGAACTAGATTAAAAACCATGTTTTACGTATCTCTGCAGAACAATCTGTCACCCAAGAACTACAGTCACAATCTAATGCTCAGTTTGGACATGTTGCACAGAGAGGTGAGATATTAAACATTGTAAGCTATTGTCATCTGTTGTCCTCGTGAACACAAGTGTGTCATGCTTTCTTCTTCTTCTCTCTGTATCTTTAGGTACCAAGGCTGCTGGTTAACGTTGTGACGATCTTGCAGATAGATCCACTGAGATCGATTAAGAGGAACACGCTTGGCTGTTCCCTCCTGCAGAGGTTTGTTTTGCCAGTTTTTCTCTTTGTTTCATCATCAAACAGCAGACAGACAGAATTAGCAACTAGCAGGTGAATATAGTGGAGCATTTAGCAGCTAAAGAGACAGATATTTATATCAAAAGACTTGGTGGAGACCAAAACAGAGCTAAAAGGAGAGTGAATATTGGGTTTACATTTGTCAGGTGGACAGAAACATGACGAATGAAGCAATATTACATCAATTGGCCAAAGGGGGGTGCTATAGCAACCGATTGAAATGGCAAACTTTGAATGGGCATATCTCATGCCCCGTATGTCGTAGAGANAAGGGGGGCGCTATAGCAACCGATTGAAATGGCAAACTTTGAATGGGCATATCTCATGCCCCGTTTGTCGTAGAGACATGAAACTTTGCACATAGATGCCTCTCCTCATGAGGAACAAATCTGCCTCAAGAAACTTTGCAC
>NC_065517.1:21412772-21422790 GCF_006386435.1 Epinephelus moara
ATCACCACGCAACTTTGTAGGCATATGACCACACATAATCTGAGGGGACCCCTCCATTATTGACCCCATCAAACAAAATGGGGGTGCTAGAGAGCTAACTTCTTATCTAGGCCTAACCGCCATATCAATTTTTACTAAACTTGGTAGATATGTAGAACAGGACGCCTCAAGGTGATTGGAGACATTTAACTCTAATTGGCAACTGGGTGGCGCTATAACAACAGAAAAATGCATAAAAATGGCCAAAATGCGACTGATCACTGTGGCTCCCCCTGTGGCCGAATGTTTGGGGGTTTTTTTCCCCTAATTTTTGGTATGACTAAGTCATGGTATGGTGTACTCAATGGGTATAGACTAGAATCAGTTTAAAAGGTGATATGTCATCGCTGTGTTTAAAGCTTGTCTCTGCTGCCCCCAAGTGGTAAAAAAATAAATCAGTAGATGCAGGTTGCCTCAAAAAATTAAGATTGGTCCGTCAAGTGGTGCAGTTTCCCCTGAATATTTAACATCTAGTGAAGACATAGCTTATTGATTAAAGGGACAGTTCACTCCAAAATCAAAAATACATATTTTCTTTGCACCTATTCTTTGTTTTGGGATCAAGCCCTTCCTCATCTTATCAAAAGGAGAATAAACAGGAATCTGTTTTTCACAGAACCAACTGTCCCTGTGTTGTCAACCCAGCGGAGAACTCCCCAGAGCTTGGAGAGATAAAACGAATCAATCGCGAGTATCAGGTAAAACCAAAGAGCTCTTTTAACCATTTAAATATTTTATAAGTAAATTAGGTTTTCTGTCTCTGTCATTCTTCCAATTTACTTTTCTTTTTCCATCCCAGGCTGAGATTCAGCATCTTATTTCTGGAAATCGCTATGATGGAAAAGAAGACTTTGCAGTTGTTCTTCAACCCTTTTTACAGAACACCTTCATCCCTCATATTGGAGTGAGTTACAGAGACATACAAATGCATCCAAACAAGCATCCACACACAAATAATGAAAGGTACCCATGCTGAAAACCTAATCTTTCCACCAGACGGGTGAGCCTGACACGAGTTTCTTCTCCGTGGACTGTTTCCACATCAGTGATCGAGCTCATGCTGAGATGGCCATAGCTCTGTGGAATAACATGGTGAGCATGGAGCAATAATGCACCAACCTGCAGCACACTGACCAGTGTTTCCAAGTTTTCCAATGTTTTTTGGTGGTGTTACAGGATTTCTCTGTCTGTCTTTACAGTTGGAGCCTGTAGGCAGAAAGCAGACCTACAACAACTTCACGTATGACCGCTCCAAGATCAACTGTCCCTCTGAGGTATGTGTGCAGGTTTCTGATGTCTGGAAATTACACTGTTCACAACTCAAGTTATTATTGAATCACTAAACTAGAGCTATAGACTGAATCCCAATGTTTGTTTACAGTAATTTCCTGGCGCTGAGCAAATGTTGTCTCAATCTGTTAGTTTTTAGCCACCTAAAAGATCAATAAACCATGCTCAGTTGGTACTAAGGGGCCCAAAGTGTGCCCAGAAAATATCCCCCACATCATTCCACCACCACCACCAGCAGCCTGAACCGTTGATACAAGGCAGGATGGATCCATGCTTTCATGTTGTTTACACCAAATTCTGACCCTACCATCTGAATGTTGCAGCAGAAATCCAGACTCATCAGACCAGGCAACGTTTTTCCAATCTTCTATTGGCACCTGGTGTGGTCTTCTGCTGCTGTAGCCCATCTGCTTCAAGATTCGACATGTTGGTTCAGAGATGGTCTTCTGCAGACCTTGGTTGTAACCAGTGGTTATTTGAGTTACTGTTGCCTTAATATCATCTTGAACCAGTGTGGCCATTCTCCTCTGACCTCTGGCATCAACGAGGCAATTTTCAGACCATACTCTTTGTCGGACCATCCTCTGTAAACCCTAGAGATGGTTGTGTGTGAAAATCCCAGTAGATCAGCAGTTTCTGGCACCAACAACCATGCCATGTTCAAAGTCACTTAATCACCTTCTTCATTCTGATGCTCAGTTTGAACTTGAGCAGGTTGTCTTGACCATGTCCACATACCTAAATGCATTGAGTTGCTGCCACACGATTGGCTGATTAGCTATTTGCATTAATGAGCAGTTGAACAGCTGTACCTAATAAAGTGGCCGTTACTTGTATAACAATCCTATTTTTGTGTGTGTATTTCTGCATCTCCATGTGTTGCATTGGATGGAATCTAACCGCTTTTGTTGTTGTTGGTTTAAATTGGTTCTGTTTTTGTGATCATGTTCTGTGTAGGTGACATACGTTTTTAGAGTTTTAAGAGGGTCTTTTTTAAACTTAATTTAGGAAGTTCTTACAGCTTTGAAAACAGTCATAGTCTTTGCAAAAATGGCCTTTTGAAAAGAATTACTTAAGTGAAATAAAACTGAGTTAATGGAAGGATGAAATGACATTTTTTATAATGAGCCTGATTTTTCAGATGTATTATATTATTCCAAATGTTACCGTTTTAATTTTTTTTTTTACATTTTTAGTCATACTGTTATTTATTTTATTTTTCAGTTTTTCAATACTGAACACTTTTGGTCTCCATATAACTTGAATTATCAGCCTATAATCCCTGAGTTGAACTGTGGATCTTTGTTGTTGAATCTTCAGTATAGTTGGGCTTAAAAATTTTTTTTTACATATTTTTTTAAAGTTCTTTATTTCTTAAATTACCTATTTTATGTTTTCTTTAGGTCAATCCCTTCATCTTCACCAAGATCAACAGCCTACCAAGTTCACCAGTGATCCCTACCACCACAACCAAAGCTCCTGTCTACACTCCTTCCACACACTCCACACTCACCACTACCACCCACAGCTCCACTCCTACACCAACCATCCTGCCCAAGTGTCCCTCCTCTATGCCGGTGTGGGTGCCAGTGATTGTGGGGATTGTTAGTTTACTTGCTGGTGTTGTTCTCGCCTGGCTAATTCTCTCCTGCTGTCAGCGTCAGATGAACAAAGGGGAGAAATTAGAAATGAAAGGAACTGGTTTTTAATGCAGTCATTCCTATGAAGCTGTTTTTGTCGACAGTATATTTAAGCCTTAAAGCTGCATCAAGCAATTTTTGACCACTAGAGGGCAGAAAGTGGACTGCAGAAGAAACACCCAGCATATGTGATGTGTGATATGTCATTACAGTCCTCTGAAGTCCAATATTCAGCTGGTTTGGTCCACCAATTCCTGAAATGAATGCTGGATATTTGTTTCACTGGAGGCAGGTAGTGAACAGTCAGCGTGTCTGAAGTTTTGTTGGGGGAGCAGCTGTCCATCGTTCTATTTGAGGGGTGTTAGTGTGAGCTGTTCTTCTACTTCTGACATAATCATCTAGAAAGCTGCATAGAGCTGCAGACTGGGAGCCTGTTCACGTTATACACACTGCTGTGATTATATTGTTTGTATAACAATAATTAACCTAATGGTGCTACAAGTATGTAAAATATTTGTAATTTTTGTACTACACAGAAATTGTAAAATATTCCGTATGTAATTGACTGACCTTGTTGAATCCAGGAGTTTTGTACATTTCTCATTTTTATTTATTGATAAAATAAAATTTCTACAATATTTGAGTCATGTTTGGATAACTTTCTAAACTACGTTGTCACACCCAGGAATGTTTCCTGATCTCTGAAGTCTACCATCTATATAAACTCTAGTTTGTCGAGGTGATTTTTGCTATTATACTATGACTTTTATGACATACTATACAATAACTTTTTATAACATACTGCACTATGACTTTTTAATGACTTTATACGACATACTATACTATGACACTTTAATTACTTTTAATGACATACTATACTATGACGATGTACGACATACTATCCTATGACTTTTTGATGACTTTTTATGACATACTATTCTTTGACTTTTTATGACATACTATAACATGATATTTTTCCGACATACGATATACTATACTATGACATTTTAATGACTTTTTAGGACATACTATACTATGACTTTTTTTGACATACAGTACTATGACTTTTTAATGACTTTTTATGACATACTATGCTATGACATTTTACGACATACTAAACTATGACTTTTTAATTACTTTTAATGATAAACTATACTATGACTTTTTATGACATACTATACTATGACGTTGTACAACATACTATCCTATGACTTTTTAATGACTTTTTATGACATACTATACTATGACGTTGTACGACATACTATCCTATGACTTTTTATGACATACTATACTATGACTTTTTGTGACATACGATACTATGACATTTTATGACATACTATACTATGACTTTTTAATGACTTTTTATGACATACTATACTATGACTTTTCTGACATACTATACCATGACATTTTAATGACTTTTTAGGACATACTATACTATGACTTTTTAACTACTTTTAATGACATACTATACTATGACTTTTTTGGACATATAAAACTATGACATTTTATGACATACTATACTATGACTTTTTAATGACTTTTTATGACATACTATACTATGACTTTTTTTGACATACGATACCATGACATTTTGCAACATACTATACTATGACTTTCTGTGACATACTATACTAAGACTTTTACGACATACTATATTATGACCTTTTAATGACTTTTTATGACATACTACACTATGACTTTTTTTGACATACAATACAATGACATTTTACAACATACTATAGTATGAGTTTATAATGACTTTTTATGACATTCTATACTATGACTTTTTTGACATACTGTACTATGACATTTTACGACATAGTATACTATGACTTTTTAATAACTTATTATGACATACTATACTATGACTTTTTATGGCGTACTATACTATGACATTTTACGACATACTATACTATGACTTTTTAATTACTTTTTATGACATACTATGCTATGACTTTTTAATGACTTTTTATGACATACTATACTATGATTTTTTTTGACATACATACTACAACATTTTACGGCATACTATACTATGACTTTTTGTGACATACTATACTATGACATTTTACGACATACTATAGTATGAGTTTTTAATGACTTTATGACATACTACACTATGACTTTTCTGACATACTATAATATGAGTTTTTAATGACTTTTTATGACATACACTATGACTTTTTGTGACATACTATACTATGACATTTTACGACATACTATAGTATGAGTTTTTAATGACTTTTTATGACATACTATACTATGACTTTTTTTGATATACTATACTGTCATTTTACAACATACTGAACTATGACTTTTTAATGACTTTTTATGACATACTATACTATGACTTTTTTGACATACTATACTATGAAATTTTACGACATACGATACTATGAGTTTTTAATGACTTTTTATGACATACTATACTATGACTTTTTTTGATATACTATACTATGTCATTTTACAACATACTGTACTATGACATTTTAATGACTTTTCATGACATACTATGCTATGACTTTTCTGACAAACGATACTATGACATTTTACGACATGCTATACTATGACTTTTTAATTACTTTTAATGACATACTATACTATGTCTTTTTATGACATACTATACTATGACATTGTACAACATACTATCCTATGACTTTTTAATGACTTTTTATGACATACTATACTATGACTTTTTAATAACTTGTCATGACATACTATATGATGACTTTTTCCGACAAATTATACTATGATGGGTTTTTTTGTCATACTATACTATGGCGTTTTACAACATACTATACTATAACTTTTTAATGACTTTTTGTGACATACTATACTATGACTTTTTTAGACATACTATACTATGACTTTTTAATGACTTCTTATGACACATTATACTATGATTTTTTAATGACTTCTTATGACACATTATACTATGATTTTTTAATGACTTTTATTGACATACTGCAATATGCCTTTGTATGACAGACTATACTATGACTTGTTACAGTATACTACACTATGACTTTTTAATGACTTTTTATGACATACTATACTATGACTTTTTTGACATACTATACTATGACTATTTAATATCTTGTAATGACATAACTGACTTTAAAAAATGTCATAGCATTTCTATGTCATTCAAAATCATGAAAAAATATCATAGTATAGTATGTTGTCCAAAATCATGAAAAAATGTCATAATATAGTATGTTGTCCAACATAATGAAAAAAATGTCATGGTATAGTATGTCGTCCAAAATAACTGAGAAAATGTCATAGTATAGCATGTCGTTCAAAATCATGAAAAAATGTCATAGTATAGAATGTCGTCCAAAATCATGAAAAAATGTCATAGTATACTGTGTCGTCTAAAATCATGAAAAAATGTCGTAGTATAGTATGTCGTCAAAAATCATGAAAAAATGTCAGTATAGTGTGTCGTCTAAAATCATGAAAAAATGTCATAGTATAGTATGTCGTCCAAAATCATGAAAAAAATGTCATAGTATAGTATGTTGTTCAAAATCATGAAAAAACTGTCATAGTATAGTATGTCGTCTAAAATCATGAAAAAAATGTCATGATGGTGTGTCGTCTAAAATCATGAAAAAATTTCATAGTATAGTATGTTGTTCAAAATCATGAAAAAAATGTCATAGCATAGTATGTCGTCCAAAATACTGAGAAAATGTCATAGCATAGTATGTCGTCCAAAATCATGAAAAAATGTCATAGTATGGTATGTCGTCCAAAATTATGAAAAAAAAATCATAGCATAGTATGTCGTCCAAAATCATGAAAAAAAATCATAGTATAGTATGCTGTCCAAAATCATGAAAAAATGTCATAGTATAGTATGTCATCCAAAATCATGAAAAAAATTTCACAGTATAGTATGTCACCCAAAATCATGAAAAAATGTCATGGTATAGTATGTCGTCTAAAATCATGAAAAAATGTCATAGTATAGTATGTCATGAAAAATTATTAAAAAGTCATAGTATTGTGACGGACGGAGGAGACCCCTCCATGTCCTGATGCTGCCTGCTCATCATGTTGAGTGCTGACATGTGGCTGGGTGTGGGTGTGGCCAGCAAGCCTGAGGAGAAAGGCTCAGCTCTGTGCAGGCAGTCTCTCTCTGCACTCCTTCCTGGTTGGACCTCCAGCGCATGCTGTGGGGGTTGTTTGAGGCCTCCTTTTCTTTCTTTAGTGGTTTGTGGTTTTTTGGGTTTTTACACATACATAGACATACATGTACACACATTTTCCCCCACCTTACTTGCAAACACACATCCATGCAACACTTCCAAGTGATTTTGATTCTATTTTTTCTAAATTAATTAATACACTTCCAAGTGATTTTGATTCTATTTTTTCTAAATTAATTAATAAATTTCTTTGTTAAAAGTAATGCAGCATGTGGTCTCCAACATTTTGTCCTGTTCCCTGAGCATGGAACGTGACAGTATTTTGTAAAAAGTCATGACTTTTTATGACATAGTATTCTATGACTCTTTAATAGCTTTTCATGACATACTATCCTATGACTTTTAAATGACTTTTTATGAAATACTATACTATGACTTTTAAATGACTTTTTATGACATACTTATACTATGACTTTTTAATTACTTTTAATGACAAACTATCCTATGACTTTTAAATAACTTTTCATGAAATATTATACTATGAATTTTTATGACATTCTATACTTTGACTTTTTACAACATACTAAATCACGACTTTTTTTTGACATACTATGACATTTTACGACATATATACTATGACTTTTTAATGACTTTAATTAAATATTATACAATGTCTTTTTCCGACATACTATTCTATGACTTTTTATTGGCTTTTTATGACATACTCTACTATGACTTTTTGTGACATGCTATATTATGACTTTTTATTGGCTTTTTATGACATACTATAATGACTTTTTACCACATACTAAACTATGAATTTTTATGACATACTTTTGTATGACTTTTAATGACATTTTACAACATACAATATTATGGCTTTTTAATATTTTATGACATACTTTACCATGACTTTTTAATATAATTTAATGACATACTACACTATGACTTTTTAATGACTTTGTAATGACATTTTTATGACATACTATACAATCACTTTTATTGTGCATGATTTGAGGACTTTTAGTGACTTTTAATGATATACTCTACTATGACTTTTCAATTATATTTTATGACTTACTTTATACTTTACTCTGAATTTTTTTGACATACTATACTATTATTTTTTAATAATATTTTCTGGCATACTATGTTTTTTTTTTACATACCACAGCATTAGTTTTTTTTCCATAGTATGCTCTCACTTTTGTTGTTACTACATATTATATCAAGAAATACATATTTATAGCATACTACTCATTTTTAAAACAAGGTTCATTTATTAAAACGTTGCAATCACAAAAGAAGGTCCAAACATTCATGAGTACAATCAAAATAACTTCTTCACCCTCTTTTCCCATCCACCCTCATATTACACTCATTCCCACACTCACCCCTATCACCAGAACATGAAGGAGAAAGTTTTAAATCAAACCAATCCAACTTAGGCCACATAAAGTAGACATACACTGTACATACAATTAGAAAAAAAAGAGAAAAAATAATGTTTTATGGCAATAGTATCGTGATTGGGTAGCACTATGAAATGTTGGAATTATAAGAGTGCTAATCTTTACAACATACTGTGAATTTTAATGGCATTTTCTATGGCATACTATACACTGTGTGTGTGACCTTTATGATATACTTTACTAATCCTTTTTTTCTGTCATTTTTCAAGACATACTATACCAGGAATTCTCAAATGTTGATGGCTGATTGCAAATTTAGAGAACCAGAGTTAAGGGCTGCACAGTATTCTCCAAAGTGTAATGGGTTAGGGTTAACCAGACCAAAGAATTGAAAAAAACTGCAAACAAACAAAAAACAGAATAACACCAGACTTATTCTTTAAACCCCTTTCTGCAAAATGCATTTCCCTAACTATCCACACTGAATGGATGAATTGTAATGGAGCTACTGTTTGATCTCCCAGGTGAAGCTCAGAGGCAAGTTGTTCATCCTCTCTGTGAACACTCGGTCAAAAAGCTCATTCTGGGCTACAGTGAAGAAATTCTTCCAGTCGCCTGCCACACCTGTCACAAATACAAACACACACACACACACACACACACACACACAAACACCTTATTAGAGCATGGTCTAATAAAAACATAAAATTTAAAACAACAGAGAAATAGTTGAATCTATCATTAAAATTTTAAATGTGCTGGAAATGAACCTTTGCGCATGGTTTCCTTCTGGTAGCGTTGTTTTTCAATTAAATCTTTATAGTTTGCGCTTGGGTCTGTCTTCATGTGTTTGAAGGTGGACATCTCCACAACATGATCGATGGCTTCATCAGTCAAAGCTTTTTCCAGAAAAGCACAAAGCTTCACAACTTCCCCTCTGACGTCCTGTCAAATACAAATGTTGAGGAAAAACATTTTAAGGGTTCTTACATCTGCATTATATTGTATTATAGTATATTTTACACCATTAATTAAGAGAGGTTGAAATAAAGTGTTACCCTCCACAATCAGAAAATAACTTTTTTTGTTATTGATTAATAAGGTTGTTACTGTGAAAGAATACAGTAAAATAAATCCTTCTGTAATAAAATTTGATTACTAACCTTCAACATGTCTTCATACTTGACAAAAAGTATGTCCATCTGGTCTTTCTCATTGTAATATTCTCTCACATGATCAAACCACGATCCCATAAAAGCTGTTACAGAATAGAAAAATTAGTTGTGACTTATCAATCAATCAATCAATCAATTTCAATCAATTTTATTTATAAAGCCCAATATCACAAATCACAATTTGCCTCACAGGGCTTTACAGCATACGACATCCCTCTGTCCTTATGACCCTCGCAGCGGATAAGGAAAAACTCCCCAAAAAAACCCCTTTAACGGGGAAAAAAAACGGTAGAAACCTCAGG
>NC_065517.1:21426238-21426427 GCF_006386435.1 Epinephelus moara
GACACCGTTTGTATAAAACTATGAAAACTATGGCTGGGTAACTGAACTAGAAGCTCAGAGAGGCGTATAGGACTGCGTCTCCGAGTCCTGGTCTCAACTCTGGGTTGTCAGGGATTTGATTTACTAATAAAGTTTGCCAGGTTCCTAGAAATGAGAGCAGCTCCATCCAAAGTGGGATGAATGCCGTCT
>NC_065517.1:21426468-21428226 GCF_006386435.1 Epinephelus moara
TTTGCCAGGTTCCTAGAAATGAGAGCAGCTCCATCCAAAGTGGGATGAATGCCGTCTCTCCTAATAAGACCAGGTTTTCCCCAGAAAGTTTGCCAATGATTAACGAAACCCACATCATTTGCGAGACACCACCTGGACTTATGCTTGCAATAACAACAGTACAATAACAATGGTTAAAAATATAAGAACTGAACCTACCTTTGCCATCCAGGAAGTCCTGAAAGAAATCCTCAAAGCTCTTTGGTGTCTCCAACATGACCCAACTGTGAGCAAAGTGATAGAGGGACACCAGGACATCCTTCGGGTTCCTCATCACATACACAACCTGAACAGCAGCACATAAAAGGAGTTACATGTCTTCATCACAGTTTCTGTAACTCAGTACAATAGGTCAAGCTTTGGATATCTGTTGCAACTGTGTGCTTTGGTGACTTAGGAGGCTTAGCAAGTGGTCGATTATGAGGTGTATACAGCTGCAGTGACTCATTGGGCCTCTACAGACTGGCTGCAATGAAAACTGTGACAGTTGCTGCCTCACAGTTGTGAGACTCCGCAAACCACTCAAGTTGCACCTGCAGTTTCCATCCATGCCTGTGGCAACATGGATGCTTCACACACATCTTCCTACCAGCAGCATAGAAGATGTTTCAAGATGAGCACTCAAGATTAGTGTCACCAATATAGTTATCTGATCAAATGTCTCTCCTGCTCCTGAGAAGGGTTTCATGCAGGACATAATGCCATCACAGTGAAACTGACCTTTGAACTTTTGGATATAAAATGTCATCACTTTATCATCATATCCAATCAGACATTTGTGCGATAGTTCGTTATAATTAGCAAGTGAATTCTTAAGTTATGGAGGAAAACATGTTTTGTTAGGTCAAAGTGACCTTGATCTTTGATCTATCACCAGATTCTAATCAGCTCATTGTTTGGTCCAAGTTGGCCTGTGTGCTAAATTTGTAGGAATTCCTTCAAGGTGTTTTTGAGATAACGTTCACAAGAATGAGACAGATGAGGTCACGGTAACCTTGACCTTTGACCACTAAATTCAAATCAGTTCATTACTGAGTCCAAGTGGACATTTGTGCCAAATTTTAAGAAAGAAAGAAGAAAGGCATTCTTGAGATATTGCATTCACGAGAATGGGACAGACAGACGGACGGATGGACATACATCATCAGCCAAAACAGAACCTGCTTGCTTTGTTGACAGATGTCTTGTGTTGTTACCACACATCTAACTGTAAAGCAGCTTCTCATCTAAGTCACCTTGGTTCTCTTGGTCTTCACTCCATGGGGCAACATGTTAGGGGACAGGTGTGTACGGTAGAGCCGGGGATCTGGCCTTTCTCGAAGGAAGTTGTCCACGGTGCTGCCCTCCAGCCAGGGAACACGTATCCTATTAGTGGCTTCCTCCACCTGGTCAGGGTGTGCAGCATCCATGATCTTGACAAGAATCTGCTGCATCCATATTGTGCCTTCACACAGAAAAGGTTAGAACTTAATGCTTCCATGTGTTGAACTGTGTGCTTGCTTGTAAACAAATTTACCTGACCTGAGGGGTATTCCAGGTAGGAGGTTTAACAAACTCTGAGTCTAACCTTGAACTCTGAGTTGATTTACCCTGAGATGGGAAACTCTGAGTATCCGGTTCCAGAACAGCTGATCTGAGTTAGTTCAGTCAACTCTGAGTATGTTCACTCTGAGTTAAGCCGACAATAAAAAGCCATCATCAATGGAGCTCCGACTCCAC
>NC_065517.1:21429167-21430516 GCF_006386435.1 Epinephelus moara
AGTTACCTCTCTTTCTGGAACGGATAACTCAGAGTTTCCCTCATCTCAGGGTTAACTTACTCTGAGTTTTCACATAACCCGCTTTCTGGAATACCCCTCTGGTGTGCAACAAAAAGACTCTCCAGGTTACAGTAATTAATTTGGATTCATTAACTGGAAGTACTCATTGAACATGTTCACCACAAGGCTCATGCTTGGCTAGTCTGGATCTTTTAATCATATCATACAATTGTCCTTACAGGAAAAAGGTTTTACTGTTTCTCACATTTAATTAATCTCAATTTTTTAAGCCAACATTGAAAAGTACTTAATGCTGTTCCCACAAACATCATCGGGGATAAAATGTTGGTCTCTAGTGATAATAGTCATACGTCAGGATTGTCTGAACTGTTTGTAGTTTGGTTTTCCTCACTTGCATTATTATTAATGCACTAAACAAGTTAATGCCTAATGTCATTTCAAAATCATCTACTGTTTCCAAGAGTATTATAATTAACACCAACTTTTAAGAGACAACACTGAGAAGTCTTTAATGTTGTTTCCGATGGCAAGAAGAAACCTTAAATCTAAAATGTGATATTTTGTCAACAGACAAGCAAATGATTCAGCATATATATTATGAAAACTAAAATTCCCAATGAAATTCAGAACGGGCAGTTTTTTTAATATAGAAAATAAACCTGTTTCCCCTATAATTAGTACCAAATGTTATTATTCTTTCCAGGAAATTCAATTTCAGTTTACTCTTTCTTAATTAAGTCACTGACCTGACTTTGGGTAAGTGATCAGATAGATATCACTCGGGTGGACTTCCACATGCTGGAGAGCATCAAGGTCTTTGGGTTTCACTCCCTCCTGCACCGCAAAGTTCTTCCCTTTGTATCGGAACAGGTAAGGGCTCAGCAGGTCCAGAGAATCCATGAAGGTTTGAGTCAGCTTCAGTGAGAGATGAAGTGCAGATCCTTTAAAAAATGAAGTACAGATAAAATCAGAGGAGAGTTAATGTAGTCAGCCCTTTAACACCTAAGCCTCAAAATTTCCGCCTGGACTTTTTTGCTTATTTTAACTATAAAAGGGCCTGAAAATGTCCTGTGAGGAAGTGATTTTGCCTGTTTTTCCAGAACACTTTGAACTTTAAATATCTGACAGTTATTTACAATTTACTGCATGTAATAACAGTGTAATAACAGTTTTAAATGAAGAAAAAACAAAAAACGGAATTTGGTTTTAGAGATTTAGTGAGGAAAAAACACTGCAATTGTACATGAACAACATATTTTGCATAATAAATTTGATATTATAACAGTATAAATCATATTTACAATAAAGTTTTTTGAGTATTTGTCTCT
>NC_065517.1:21431045-21477262 GCF_006386435.1 Epinephelus moara
CCACACAATACAAACGTCGATTTACACACACAATAACTTATACAAAGTAAAAACTAGATACTACCAAGCCTCATTCTGGACGAATGAAGCGCTCTCCGGCTACAGAGAGCTTCATTCAACACGGAAATTCAACAGGTCTAACGTTACCTTTCTTCGCCAGAAATTGCTCCTTCAGCTGCTCCATCTTTCTCCAATCCATCCCTGAACCTCAGTGGTGGTTTTATCACCCAGGAGGACCGTCTTCCAGACATTTCTTTCTTCCTCTCTTGACAAAATCGCTGCTCTGCTCCGTTTCTCCGCTCTGTTGTTGTTGTTCCGCGTATACACCGCGTCTGTGTGGGTGGAGCGGAGAACAAAGGGGCGGATTCGCGGTCTTCCTGCAACAGCGCCCAAGAAGTTACCGTAATAACACCATGTTGGCCGTTTTAATTTTTCCGATAGGACAAAACGTCGCGGAATTACGGTAATGCAAAGTGTGCTTGTACAAACGTGTCGTCGACGACACACTAGGTGGAGGAGGGTTATGTAGTCAGTCCTGTTATACAGCCACACCCAAGGTTAAGAGATACCCAAAAGCTGTCATCATGTATTTAAAGTTCATATCTGGGTGATACTCAAGTCATGTTAAGTTGTGCAGTTTAAACTAGGCAAAACTAAATTAGTATTCTTTCCCCTTATTCCTGTCACCTTTATACGGTTGATGTCAAATGAAGGCAAAAATGCCCGAAAACTACTACTACAAACACAACCTTGCCAAAGTAATAGTCTACATTATAAATTACAAGCAGGCCCACCGATTTCATAAGGTTGTGTTTGTTGAGCATAAGTCGGTGAACCGGCATGCCAGAGGTGGGGGACAAGTCACATGACTTGACTCAAGTCTGACACCAGTCACAAATTTGAGGACTTGAGACTGACAGTGATGACAGACTCGACTTGACTTTAACTTGGAATTCATGCCTTGAGACTAGAGCTGACATCGGGCCCAAAAAATCCAGCCCGACGCCACCCGAGCCCGTGCATGTTCTGTCCGAGCCCGTCCCAGCCCGTCCCTTTAACTGTAATTACGAGCCCAAGCCCGGTTTAAACCCAACATTTTTTTTAAGGATACGAACGTGGACATTGAAGGCTGACTCTCGTCTTTCTTTCCATGGCAAGCCTTCGTCATGTGACTCTTAAGTGTCGAGGTCCCCGTCTTTTTGCTGTCATATACCAGCACTGAGCTGCACTTGGTACACTCGACGAAGCCAACACGCACGTTGTCACCGTCAACAACTCACATGTGCGTGGCCAGTGGCGCGAGAGACAGATGACTTGAAAGAACCTGACTTTTTAATTTTTCGAGATATTGACAGCTCTGACCACAGCTCTGTCCTCCTGCACAGCTCTCCTCTGAGGAACAGCAGTATGTACATCGGCATCATGAGCATCACCGTGTGCTTTTTTCAGTTCTACCTGTGTGATACGTGTGAGATAAGTTTTTCAATAACTCATTTAGTATTGAACATACTTCGCATCAGTGACACAGCGTCAGCTCTGGACTGTTACGCACACACAGTCAGCACCGTGAGAGCAGTGTCATGTGCTGCTAGCTGTGTATGTTCAAGGTGTTCTCTTATTTCTACCAGGTTTTGATACTGTTATAATGCGTAATGACTGTTCCTGCCTGCTGTTCCAACTTGAGTTCACCATCTGTGAGTGTGTGTATGTGCGCTTACCGTACACATCAGCATGCCAAGAGATAGTTTCCACAGAGACTTTTTTTGGCCACCTCTTGCGTTTGGAAACAGTGCACTATTGTCTCACCTGCTCTCTGACAGCAGCAGGTACGTTATGCAGTTACATAAGAGGAGTCTTTCACTCTGACCTGAGGGCTTGGTGGAACAAGAGAGGAAGTATTTAAAGTGATAGTTCACCCAAAAATGAAAATTCTCCAGTTCACAAAACAGAAAACAGCATTGCAGTGTGCCAGATGAACTGGTGGCTGAATTAACTGGTGACAGAGACAGATGAGTGGTGGCCGTTGCCTTTGAGAACCTGTTGTCAACTAACCAGGAAATAAACATTTTGATTGCTTTGCACCTCTATTACATTCATTCAACGCTGTCGTTTGAAACATTATAATAGGAACGGTGTTTATTAATGAATCAATGTTTCCACTGATGCCTTCCAAAGTAACGTTGAGCCACGGAGATATCAAGCTAAGACGAGAGCCAGGAGAGCACAATCCCCAGCGACATTCAGTGAACGCTTCACAATAAACCCTGAATGCATCCAAAATGAGAGCAAGTTGATAAATATGTTGTAGTCACGATATACAGTAATTCTGTACAATCTATACAGTCTATACTATCAACAAATCATTTATTTTCTGTAAACGCTTATCCTGTTAGGGGTCACAGGGGGCTGGAGCCTATCCCAGCTGACATTGGATGAGAGGCAGGGTACACCCTGGACAGGTCACTAGACTATCACAGGGCTGACACATAGAGACAGACAACCATTCACACTCACATTCACACCTACGGGCAATTTAGAGTTAGAGAGGCAGCACTCTTGTGTGTGCCTTGCACTCCAAGCAGGAAGAAGTCTTGGCCTACTTAGAGTCTGGTTGGAAATATTTGAAACCTCGGGCTGTACCATCAAGATTTCAGTGGAATAACTGTGGAGAATGTAAACATTGCCAGACTCAAACAACAGGAGGAAGAGGTTGTGATGTGGAGGAAACATTGGGAAACAAAACAACAAGCATACATATTTATCCACATGTGGGTAGCAAAGGCAATTTGGTGTTTAATTGCTGTTTTATAGGAACCTACATCACATACATCACCCTACATAATGCCAGCGTGTGCTGTTGGTATTATAAAACTGTATTAGTACTGTTGATATAGACACAGACAACTAGCAGGAAAGTAATTTAAAATTAGCTATGTAGTATTACATGTATTTACCTCAAGGTGATGTGGCTCCTCATGCTTTCTTAGTGATGGATAGCATCTGGCCCTAATTATCACTTTCCCTGCAATTATATTTGAGACTAGACATGTGCAAACACGCAAACACATAAGTTAGTTGACAAGAAATGTTTTCTTTATTGTGTTTGCTTTACCTCTTATCAACAAATAAGTGACAAACCAGAAATGAGCTAACATGTTAGCCAACATAAAACATACCCTCATAATCAAAAATGAATTGCTCAAAGAGGAACTTATATCCCGTGTCAAAATTTGACCTTCTCACTTCTCCTTGAAATTTTTCAACAAAATGAACATCTGGATTTGTAACTTTAGGCAAAGATATAAGTGACTGGGAGAAAATGCGCTGCCCAGGCTCCATAGCAGCAGGTCTAACAGCATAAGATTGTTGTGGCGCATACAGAGGTAGTGACTGGAACTAGGGATATTGAGGGACAGATATATATAAAGAACAATATCAGACTTCTTTAATGCCCTTTCTGCAAAATGCATTTCCCTAACTATCCACACTGAATGGATGAATTGTAATGGAGCTACTGTTTGATCTCCAAGGTGAAGCTCAGAGGTAAGTCGTTCATCCTCTCTGCGAACACTCGGTCAAAAAGCTCATTCTGGGCTACTGTGAAGAAGACGAAGACACACACACACACACACACACACACACACACACACCTTATTAAAGCACGATCTAATGAAAACATACAATTCAAAACAATGGAGAAATAGTTGAATCAATCTTTAACACTTTAAATGTGCTGGAAATGAACCTTTGCGCATGGTTTCCTTCTGGTAGCGCTGTTTTTCTAGTAACTCCTTATAGTTTGCGTTTGGGTCTGTCTTCATGTGTTTGAAGGAGGACATCTCCACAACATGATCGATGGCTTCATTAGTCAAAGCTTTTTCCAGAAAAGCACAAAGCTTCAAGACTTCCCCTCTGACGTCCTGTTAAATACAAATGCTGAGGAAAAACATTTCATATCCTCTGACATCTGCATTATATTGTATTATAGCATATTTTACACCGTTTATATAACTGTTTATATACTCCTTATGAATGTGAAATAAGAGAGGTTGAAATACAGAATACAGTAAAATAAAACCACGATCCCATAAAAGCTGTTACAGAACAGAAAAATTAGGATAAAATGCAGTACTTTCCCTTCTTGTGTGTTATGCTTACAATTACAACAGTACAATAATGATGGTTAATTATTCTATATCCAATGAATATAAGACCTGAACCTACCTTTGCCATCCAGGAAGTCTTGAAAGAAATCCTCAAAGCTCTTTGGTGTCTCCAACATGACCCAACTGTGAGCAAAGTGATAGAGGGACACCAGGACATCCTTCAGGTTCCTCATCACATACACAACCTGAACAGCAGCACATAAAAGGGGTTACATGTCTTTATTTACATGCACCAGCACTTTATAGTAAGCACTTTCCTCTTTTGCACACTAGCTCGAATGGTCGCCTACCACTGAATGTTCTGTGTACTTGTATTGTATATGTCTTGAATGATCCGTGTACTTGTATTGTGTATGTTTTGTTTCTTTTCTTTTTTCTCTTTTTCTATTTTACCTGATGTAATATCAACCTGCCAAGGGACTACAGATGAAAACTAGCCTATGGCTATAAAATCTGGAATATTTACATGTATATGTTCATTAATATGCACTGTCCCTTTTTAAATAAATAAATTGAAATTGAAATATAGTTTAGTATCTACAGGCTAATTTGGCACAATCTATTGGTCAGGAGAGGAAATACGGGAGGAACATCTTACATCTGGGGCATCTTCCCACATCTTACCCTATAATTTCACTGTAAAATACTAAGGCTCAAATAGATCTATGCTTGGGAACCTGCTTGCTTGGCAGACAGATGTCTTGTGTTGTTACCACACATCTAACTATAAAGCAAGGTTTCTCTGTTTGTCTTTCTGTGTGTCCTTCACATATCTTGTGAACTGCTTATCTGATCTACTTCACACTTGGTGGCTGTATTGCTGGGACCCAAGGATGACACAGTCAACATTGATAAACTTTGAATAAACAAGAGTGCATTGTGGATCTGTGCAGCGGCAGAGGAGGGGCTGCGGACTGTTAAGCATGTCATCACCTCTCCGTACAGTAAAGTCAACAACTGAAGAACGAAAGACTGGAAAAACCGGAGATGTTACATTGCACGAAACTAAAACATTTCAACCATCAGCGATGTAACTTTTGGAAAGAACGCTTTTGTTTCTGGACCTAAGGGAGTGCAGTGTCAAGTGTGAAGTTGTTTGAATGTGTGTTTTCAAGAAAGCTGCAAACTAACCAAGTAACTTAGTCCTGCCTGTGTGCACACGGCGAGAGAGGAGATGGGGGAGAGATGCTGTGGTGCTGCAAGCAGCAAGTCACATAAAGGGTCTGAAAAGTCACTAAGTCTAGCGAGAAAGTCGCCAAGATGGCAACACTTTTGAGTCTGCTGTTGATGTTCCAGGACGCTGCCACCAATGCAGGGATGACAAAAAAAGCACATGGTTTGGTTAGGACTGGGCAACAAAGGCATGTGGTTAGGTCTACATTCATAAGGGAAGCAAACATCGGCCTCCTAGGGGAAAGTCTGAGTTTTTTTTGGACCCATCCACCACCCCTCACACCCACCCTGTAGGGACTTTCCAGCTCCTTATATTAAATTGACACAGGCAGCATTTTAACCAGACACCATCCAGCTGTGTATCATACCACCTCAGCAGGTGCTGTTCAGCCAACTGGCGGTGTATCATAAAACTGCGAAAGGTTCCATCCAGCTGCCTTACAAACTGACGCTGCCTGTCAGTATATCATTCCACCATGAAAGGTGGCTTTTGGCATCAGCTGTTAAGCAGCGGTATTTGACGACTTCACAATGAGAACGGGCTGGTGTGTCAGGTGCCCTTGTGTGTGTGTGTGTGTGTGTGTGAGTGAGGGGGCGGGACAACCAAGTCACCTTGATTCTCTTGGTCTTCACTCCATGGGGCAACATGTTAGGGGGCAGGTGTGTACGGTAAAACCGGGGATCTGGCCTTTCTCGAAGAAAGTTGTCCACAGCTCTGCCCTCCAGCTGGGGAAAACGCACTCCATTAGTGGCGTCCTCCACCTGGTGAGTGTGTGCAGCATCCATGATCTTGACAATAATCTGCTGCATCCACATTGCGCCTTCACACAGAAAAGGTTAGAAGTTAATGCTTCCATGTGGTGAACGGTGTGCTTGCCTGTAAACAAATCTCACATGTTCAGCTGACCTGGTGTGCAACGAAAAGACTTTCCAGGTTACAGTAAATAATTGGAATCATTAACTGGAAGTTCTCACTGAATATTGTATTCATCCATCCATTTTCGTAACTGCTTATCCTGTTGGGGGTCTCAAGGGGGCTGGAGCCTATCCCAGCTGACATTGGGCGAGAGGCAGGGAACACCCTGGACAGGTCACCAGACTATCACAGGGCTGACACATAGAGACAAACAACCATTCACGCTCACATTCACACCTACGGAAAATTTAGAGTCACCAACCTGCATGTCTTTGGACTGTGGGAGGAAGCCGGAGTACCCAGAGAAAACCCACACTGACACGGGGCGAACATGCAAACTCTGCAAAGAAGGGCGGAAAGGGGTTTGACGATGAGGGGAGGAGATTTTGGGGGATTTAGTGGCATCTAGAGGTGAGGATTGCAACCAGCTGAAACTTCTCCTGGTTAGAATTCCTTCAATGTACATGAGATTTTTTACCAGGAGCTAAATTATCCACAGAGGTCTCTTGCTCTCCAAAACAAATTAATCAAGTGATTAAAACCAGTAAAAACAGTGAATGAAGCAGTTTCATGTTAAAAAATCTGTGTTTTTCCAACGCTTCTCATCAAGAAGAGGCTGCTAACTGCAGTGGCCCTGTCTAGAGCCAGTGTTTGGTTTGTCCATTCAGGGCTCGAGTAGAAACATGGTGGTGCAACATGGCGATCTTCATGGATGAGGGCCCGCTCCCTATGTAAATATACGGTAACTGGTCCATTCTAGGCAACATATACACAAGGATTCTTATTTTCAGGTGATTATACACTAAAGAAAACATAAAAATTGTATTACATTTAATTTCTGCCAATATATCGCCCAAATCCCACACACTGGACCTTTAATGTTGTTTCCAATGGCAATAATGGACTTACAAACTAAAATGAGACATTTGTGAATAGGTAAGCAAACAATTCAGCTTATATGTTATGAAGCCTAGAATTCTCAAATGAATAATAAACAAATGAAGAATGAATAGGCAGTTTTTTTCATGTGGAAAAAAACATGTAACCCCGATAATTAGCACCAGATGACATCATTCTTTCCAGGAAATTAATAGGAAATAACAGATGTGTATAATACGTATATAAAATAAATCCTGTTTCAGTTTACTCTTTCTTAATTAAGTCACTGACCTGACTTTGGGTAAGTGATCAGATAGATATCACTCGGGTGGACTTCCACATGCTGGAGAGCATCGAGGTCTTTGGGTTTCAAACCCTCCTTCACTGCAAAGTTCTTCCCTTTGTATCGGAACAGGTAAGGGCTCAGCAGGTCCAGAGAATCCATGAAGGGTTGGGTCAGCTTCAGTGAGAGATGAAGTGCAGATCCTTTAAAAGATGAAGTACAGATAAAATCAGAGGAGAGTTAATGTAATGTAATGTATTGCCTACAGTTAATCTCAACATGTGATAAAAGTGTAAGACAACCACAAACACTGGTTCTCTGTAGCTTTTCAAGTAAATTTTCCACAGGGGTGTTTCCAAGAATGTTAAATGCATTATATTAATGCAATAAATTAGATAATTAATAATATGTTATCTAAACTGTAGAGCCACATCATAGACCAGTGGTTCCCAACTGGTGGGTCGCGGTCCAAAAGTGGGTCCCAGGTCCATTCTGTATGGACCGCAAGTGACCTGCAGGAAGGTATGGTCAGAGACAGCCAACATGTGATGTTAAAAAGATGTAAAGATTATGTCTAGATCAATTTGTTCAGCCACACTTTTGCATAAAAAGGGTGCAATGTAGGTTCAGTTCAATATCTTGACTATGACCTCAACATAAACATCTGTAGATGTGCAATAAAATACACTCAACAAAAAATTAAATTTAAACACTTTTGTTTTTGCTCCCATTTTCACAGGTTTAAGTTAAAGATCTAAGGCTTTTTATGCACTTAACAGCTACATTTCTCTTAAATTTTGCTGACAAATTTTAACAAATTTGTGGACTTGGCAGTACATCCAACCAACCTCATAACTGCAGACCACGTGTAAACACACCTGCCCACGACCATGAGCCACGAGGCCGGTTGGATGTACTGCCAGCTTCATGAAAACGACATTGGAGATGGCTGAACATTCAGGTCATGGGTAAAAGTTGTGGTGGAAATTCCTGCAGTGAGTCCCTGGCACTCGAAACGTTGTGTCTAATAAATCTAAACATTGTGGAGTGGCCTTTTATTGTGACCAGCCCAAGGCACACTTGTGTAGTAATAATGCTGTTTAAAGGGTTAATCAGCATCTTGATGTGTCACACCTGTCATTGGGATGGATTTTCTTGGAAAAGTAGAAGTGCTCACGAACATGAGCTTCAACAAATGTGCAACCAAGATTTGAGAGAAATATATCTATTGAGCGCATAAAAAAATCATATTTTAACTTCAACCTATTAAAAAACCTCTGTGTGTCTGTGTGCATGTCCTGTGAGGCTACACCTGATTTGAGCCTACAAGTCAGTATTCAGGGATAGCAGTGCCCGGCAGCCTGCCTCTGTGAGTATCACAAACATGGCGGAAAGCGAGTTGAACGTTGACAGCCTCATCTCTCGACTACTAGAAGGTAGGTGTGCACTGTGATGGTTTATCTGTCTGAGTACTCTATCAGTACAATGACTGACTCGTACGTTCATGTTTGTAACCTCTAACTTAACGATATGTTAAAAAACATTAGCATCTCTCGCTCTTAGCATCTGTGTTATCCACCGTTAGCTAACCGTTTCGTTAAAAGCTCCGTGCTCTAGACGTTACTACGCGTTACTGTGATGTCACGGTCCCGTGTAGATACCTATTCGCTAACGGTGGATTGCTGGTGAACATTTGTCGTGGCACAGTGCGTAAAAAGATAGAAAGCTAGCTAACGATGTACACTAGTGATACAATATAAGGTTACTATGATAGCTGAACTAGCCGAGTAACGTTAGCAGAGTCCGGGCAGGTTAGCGTTTTATCATTAAATAAGGACTGCAAGGGAAGGAGAAAGGAGAAAGGACCGTTGCTAAGTAACGTTAACAGTTCTCATTGGCAACGGTTGGCAAGGCAGGTAGCTAGCGAGTCGGCTACCACCCCGGACACACCCCCTCTGACGTAGAAAACTACTAGCCTGCATAATAGACCATATCAGATTGATCAATATTAATATATCCGGTGATTATTTTAGACTCAGACTAACGTTTGTTCCTTGAACACATATTAAAACGAGGAAACATGTTTGTCTTTTCTTATTGTCACTCCCTACTACACTGGAAGAAAATGGAAGAATGGTGGAAAGCAGGTGTGCTCAACTTGCTTTGTCAGGGGGGCCACATCTGTAAAATGACAGTAGGCCAGGGGCCAGAGCAGCAGCCTTGCACAGGTGTGGTGTACATAGGGGCGTTTCTAGGAATTTAGGTTATAGACCCAACCTCTGTTGGGCGGTCCGGAGGATCCTCTACTGGCATTTATTTATTTATTTTATTTTTTATAAACAAGCTCTGTTTTCATATTCTATTATGCACTCTGGCACTTTATGTATATTAAAAATATGTTTAAAAAAAACAAACAGAGAAATTAGAAGATGTTTTGGGGGCCCCCCAGCACCCTGTTGAGGGCCAGATTTGGCCCGCTGACTGTAAAGCTGAGTATCACTTGTTTAGAGGGAGTTAAGCGTTTTGAGCTGACACTTGCACATATGTCATATTTGTACTGGTTTGCTGATTAACACAGTTCTGATAATGACAGTATATAATTTACCCAAAACCACATGTATGAAAACACGAAAACACCATTTATTTTTAAGGCTTTTAATAATGAATTCCAGTTGTACTACAACTGTATTGATTTATAATTGATTGTGTATGAATGGGTCAGACAGGGGCAGGACTAGACAAGCAGTCTTTCTACTCTATGAAATGTTAATTTATGTGGCTCACTGTAAAATTTATTATATATGGTCACCATTATAATTTTTTTTACATAAACATAATATTCTATTTTTTAATGCTCGAAATAAAATCTATTTAGTTAAATTCCAAAAACTGCAATGGAACTGCTGAGATTTATAAAACTTAAAATAATGGAGCCTCACTGTACTAACTTTTTAATTTGAAAGTAAAGGTCAATTAATATGATTTAAAAAAAAAAAAAAAAAAAAGATTTCATAAATATGCCTCAAAAAAGCCCAAAACATTCTCAAGGACCCATCCCAGCCAGGACACCACCTGTCTGCCCTCAGGCAGGAGATACAGGACAGTTAAAACAAGGACACACAGGTTAAAAAACAGCCTCTATCCAAAAACAGTAACTGCACTAAACAAATGCACTAAGGCTTGACTGTGGAGTGCAATACAACGGATCTGTGCAATAAGCTGAATGCCCTATATGTGTTTGTTAAGAGTAATACTGTTTTACTTTAGCTTACACTAGTTTTTTATAAACTTTTTTACCCATATTTGCACTGAGGAGGTTGCATTCAATTACAGTGTACATGTACAATGACAGTAAAGACATCTTATTCTATTTGAGTATCATTTTCAGCGGTAGTTAATTTTTTTTTTAGTCTAAATTTTCCTCATGGATGTTTATGCCAAAAGTCTGCCATGCTGATGCTGCATTGCTTCATACTTAAGCCACCAATATGCAGTTATAGCCAACACTAAGACATTACTGAACAAGCATGTTGTTTACTCCTGACATGAATCTGTCCTCTAGACTTTTTGATCAGCGTGCACCACGTCGCCCTCACTCACTCACCTCCAGCTGAGCCAACAAGCTGCTCATTCCGGGCCTTGCCAGTTCATAACAACACATTTTGACTGGAGTAAATGGCAGGTCTGGTCAGTCGCAAAGCAAATGCAATGGTCAGCCATCATGACCTTGTGATATTGTGAAATATTGCCAAAAGGAAAACACACAATTGAAACATGCAATCACTCAGTTTAGGTCAGTTGTCCGAATTAGACCTGGGCGGTATCAATTTTTTCACATCTTCACACCTTCCTGACATTTATATGATACAGTGTATGAGGGTATTTGTACCCTAGTCCTAAGGTCTGGTTTCTAAGACTGACTCACCTGTGTTTCAGGATCAGCCAGCACTGACTGTTGACCTCTTTGTACTTTTAACTTGCAGTGCGAGGATGTCGTCCAGGGAAGATCGTACAGATGTCAGAGGCTGAGGTGCGAGGGCTCTGCATCAAGTCCAGAGAGATTTTCCTCAGTCAGCCGATCCTACTAGAACTGGAGGCTCCACTCAAAATCTGCGGTGAGAAAAACAAAGCCCTTCTTTTTCTTTGCGTATATTTTCCACTGTGACTTACTGTTCACAGTGGAAGGTGATCAAAAAACCTAAATGCTGATGGCTCGAGGTAACTTTCTGCTATCAAGTGTACACGGTTTGAAAAATAAGCTGAACATGTCCCTCCAGGTGATATCCATGGACAGTACACAGACTTGCTGAGGCTATTCGAGTATGGAGGCTTCCCTCCAGAGGCCAACTACCTGTTCCTGGGGGATTACGTGGACAGAGGGAAGCAGTCGCTGGAGACCATCTGCCTGCTGCTCGCTTACAAGATCAAATACCCAGAAAACTTCTTCTTGCTCAGGGGGAACCACGAGTGCGCCTCCATCAATCGAATCTACGGTTTCTACGATGAGTGTAAGTTGAAGAACGCGCCTGTTTGTTGTTCACTGTCCTAACTGTTAGTTAGCCCACTGCAAAACCACTGAAGAAGAAATATTAATCTGAATGTAGAAATCCACTATTATTTCTTCGTTTGTTTCCTCAGGCAAGCGCAGGTTCAACATAAAGCTCTGGAAGACCTTCACAGACTGTTTTAACTGTTTGCCCATTGCTGCGATTATTGACGAGAAGATTTTCTGCTGCCACGGAGGTTTGTGAAGCATCTCTTGTGTAGCAGCCACTGATGTACCACTGAATAATGTGGATAATACACACGTGTTTGTATTTACATGGATTTTAAATAGGTGATTATGTAATTATTTATCAGCATTCAGTAATTAATGTGGGGTATGATATTTTATGTAATAGCAATATTGAGTATCGATTTTTTTTTGCTAGTAATTAAGTTTGATAATTTGTCTTCATTTCTATTACATTACATAATTCGTTAACATGTATGTGAAGTATCTTCAGTGATGTAAAGTCATCCAATACATTACAGTGCTGTTTTTAAATCACATTTTTTCCACCTCAGTACATTAACTGAAAGTAAACACACTGTCATTTCGCACTGAGGCCTAGTAGAAGTTAACTTTTCACAGATTCACACAGGATTTTCTGTCATGTGTGTCACTTTTACTAAAATCATCTGTTCTCCTCAGGGCTGTCACCTGATCTACAGTCCATGGAACAAATTCGACGCATCATGAGACCCACTGATGTCCCAGACACAGGTCTGTTGTGTTTGTTTCACATTAATTAAAGAGGCAAAATCTTGATCAACTGATTGCACCATTCACAAGATGAAGATGTTTCCATGCATGTCTGCAGTGGTTGATTATTATAGATTGCTGATTGTTCATTAACTGCTTATAATTACTGCTACAATGCAATGTGCTAATGTGCCACGTTTCATGAATTAAGTATTGTAGAGAACCATACTTAAAAATGAAATTTAAAAAAGTGTTAAAATTTTGTGGGGGTATAAATATAATGCTAGACCCTAAAGTGGTAAAGCTGATGATTCAGAGATATTTTTGACATAGTTGTTTTGTTTGTTGTCCTTGCTAGGGCTGCATATGAATAAAAAATACTATATTCGTTAAACCATTAAAGTGACACCAATACCAAGAGTACTTCATTATACATCTTTATAAGCCTTCGCGCTGAAGAAAACTGTGTCTGGAGACATTATGTTTTCAGGTACATCCATCCCATACTCGTGAATGTGACATCTCAGGAACACCTTGAGGGAATTTACTTAAATTTGGCACAAACGTCCACTTGGACCCAGCAATGAGCTGATTAGAACTTGCTAGTCAAAGGTCAAGGTCACTGTGACCTCAAAAAACACCTTTTTGGCCTTAATTCATACGCTAATTATGACAAAATGTCACACAAATGTCTCATAGGATGAAATGAAATTTGAAATTCAAAAGGTTGAAGGTCACCTTCACTGTGACATCATAAATGGCAGCATTCAGTTGCGTAAAATGCCACCAGACACTACAGCTGTTCTAGGGGCATCTCAGTACTCAGTGCTTGACTTTACCACGCTATAGGCTGTATGGGGTGTAGCTGCTGCGGTAGCGGACCAATCACACGTCTCATTAAACCGAAAAATGCTTGCAATGATTGGCTGTGAGCAAAAGTATATAATTTTCTGGATACCTGAATAGTTTTTTTTTCTGGATCTGGGTGCAAAAAGGATCAAATGCAGGTATCGTTTGACTGGAGAATACTACTTGGTACAGGGTTATTACAGTTGCTAACTTTAAGGTATTAAAGGCCAGTCCTTGCCCATAATGTTGTCTCAGGGCTTAACAAGAATTTCAGAGTAAAATAAATGAAAATCAAATCTTTAAGAAAAAGGAGAATAAACTTGGGCAGGGTTACTCAGAGAGAGAATTTCTACGCTGCTCTTTACCAAGATACTTCATCAGTGAACTAGGGTTGGGTCGGTTCTCGGTAATACCATTTCGGTTCGGTACTCCCTGAGGCGGAACGTACGCGAAGCGGACTCTGCGGAGGTCCGCCCGGTAAAAGTGGACGTCTGCAAGCCTTGTGCGCACAAAGCACGACTGCGCAGACTCCGCTCCGTGCACCAGTGTCACACAAAAGAGTTTGGCATGTATTTTTCACATTGCAGGGATTTTTCACGGACATTTTTACATGGAGTCCGCTCCGCTTATAGTACGCTGAGTCTGTGGGTACCTGTGTCTTCCTCTTCACCAAGCGCACAGCAAGCAGCAGAGAGAGGGGGATGGGGCGGGGACTAAGCTAGGAGGTGCGAGTGCGCATGTGCCTCTACTGTAGCCTGGAGTTTGTTTAATAGTGATGGGGAGTCGATAATGGCGGACAGTTTAGTCTCAGAGAAATCAAAGAATGCACCACTATGGCAACACTTTGGCTTTGAGCCAGACGAAGGAGGCAACCCTTGTTTGCACTGATTGAGTAAGCTGCAAAATGTATTTGTAAGGAATAAAAGAAAAAACTTGTTACTGTCACTCTGTTGTCCTAAGGTCGTTTCTTATTTTAAATGAGTTAATTGCACCCCCAAGTGGCGAAAATCCAGTATTACCGACTTGATGCGTTTTTTTTTTTGTTGTTGTTTTTTTTTACAAAGACCAGACCGTTATTTTTTTTTTCTCATACCGACCCAACCCTACAGTGAACTACTGCTTGACTTATCTGTTTGTGTTTCTGACGGCTTGATGTTTTGTTCTAGGCTTGCTGTGCGACCTGCTGTGGTCAGACCCAGACAAAGATGTGCAGGGCTGGGGGGAGAACGATCGGGGAGTTTCCTTCACCTTTGGGGCCGACGTGGTCAGCAAATTTCTCAACCGTCACGACCTGGACCTCATCTGCCGAGCACATCAGGTAACACTACAGAGCTACATTCAAAACATTACCATGGAGAATCACACTTCACTTTATTAAGGCAAAAATAAATCAGTCATTTTACAAATGTCAAAGTACATTTCAGAAAATATGCAAACTATACATCTATTACAGAAATTAAATTAGTATTTTAAAATTAAAATACACAATGTGTTTCCTAAAACTAAATGAATAATTAAGATCAAACAAACCACATGTGAATACCTGTTTTGGCAAAATCCAGTAAATTAAATACTTAGCAAATGGTATTGGTATTTTCTGTAATGTAAGTTTATCCATAATAGTGTATCTCTAGTCTACTGTAGCATCTTTTCACCTAGCTGCATTATAAATAGTACCTCTTGCTGAGAGTTTTGATAAATTTAAATAAACCATAAAAATATGTATTACCCTGCTTTGGGCTGAAAATGATCATTATTTGTTTGGTTTACTATCTCATTAATCTGCGACATATTTTGATGATTCATTATTTGATTTGTAAAATGTAAAAAAAAAATGTCCATCAGACTTCCTTGAGCTCAAGTTGACATATTAAAGTAGTTAATTTTGTCTGTTCAAAAGTCCAAAACTCAAAGATTAAGTTTACTATCATATACTAAGGGTGCTTTCACACCTGCCCTGTTTGGTTCGGTTCAATCGTACTCAAGTTTGTTTGCCCCTTTAGTGCGGTTCGTTTCGGCAGGTGTGAACACAGCAATCACACTCGGGTGTGCACCAAGACAACCGGACCGAGACCTTCTTCAGGAGGTGGTATCGAATCGGTTGCAACCATTGTTTGGTTTAAACATGAGCATGTTACAGTCCTGGAGGATTATTAATGTGCACCTCCTCCTGTACTGCCTTAATATGCACATTCAGCACATCCAATGCATCAAAACATTGTTTTCTAGTTGGAGCCGCGCCTCGTTTTCAAACTGTATGGTTTGACTAAAATGAACAATGACAGCAATATAGTCCACGATGAGCAGCGCTAAAATCAACCTGCGTAGTTGTCCCTCCATTGTGACATTAGAAAGTGTCTCTTCTTCAATGTTTTGTTTACTTCCTGGATTTTTCCCGCATGGAGATTGTGACCAATCAAGAGCAGCTTTCTCATGCAAGGAATTTGATCTGGTCCGCTTGTAAATGCTGCCGTGAGAACACGAACCAACTCTAGGCAATTATGCAACTTTGGAACAAAATTAGTCGCTGATTCAGACCAAAGCAAGCGGACTCTAGCACTGAAAGCACCCTAGAACCACTAGGACATTGACATTTGCAAAGCTAGAACCAGCAAATCTTTAAATCTGTTGCTTGAGAAAATGACTAAAAGGTTCAGAATGCAATTCTGGGGAAAGATAGTTTACTGTTAAGTCTCATTCTCAGGTTGTCAAATACAGATGACTTTGGTAGATTGGTAGTCCGACCGAGCCACCAACCCACAGCATTGGCATATAACGACCTGGGAATAAGACACAACATTCAACTGTTGTTCTTCAGAATAACACGCTACACCTTTAAACAGTTAATCAATTGGGCCTTTACAGGTTGTTGAAGACGGCTATGAGTTCTTTGCCAAACGACAGCTGGTGACGCTGTTCTCTGCCCCTAATTACTGCGGGGAGTTTGACAACGCAGGCGGCATGATGAGTGTGGACGAGTCCCTTATGTGCTCCTTTCAGGTAGAGGAGTCTGTTTTGTTGTTTGTTGCACCCTAACATTGACCTTGATGTTTGTGCTTTTAATGTATTCATCACTACTACCATCATCCTCTCTTTCAGATCCTAAAGCCGTCAGAAAAAAAAGCTAAGTACCAGTACGGAGGGGTGAATTCAGGACGCCCTGTCACCCCGCCTCGCACCACTCAGGCACCAAAAAAGAGGTGAGCGGCTGGCCCTGACTCTCCTGCTCTTTCCCCGGCTGGTCTCTGGCCCACGTCCCCGCAGGCTGCCTCAAACACTCCAGCCTTCTCTCAGTCAGCTTGTTCATGTGTAAACAAAAACTCCAGGAGTGTTTTTTGCTTGTTCTGTGGGTCTTTTTATGAACACGTGAGTGGTATTTTCTCCATTTCTTTTTTGATGCCATGGTATGTATTAACTCAGCCCTCACTTTCATTCAGCAATATTTAAACCAAACTCTTGTGGAAAGGGCAAGACGTTAAGAAAAGATGCTTCTCTGCCTTCAGATTAACAATTTCCATAGTGATTTTGTGAATGCATGCACGCTTGTGAGATTGAGATGGGTTCTTTGCCCTCGCTGATGTAAAATCCTTAAACTCTCTGGGCCAATTGTTTCTTGTCTCACTTTACTTTGTCTAATGCCCATGTAATTCACCAAACTACTGCCATGTTATATGTCGATACTGGCTGAAGTAGTACACTGCTTAAAGGAATAGTTGGACATTTTGGGAAATTTGCTGATATGCTTTCTTGCAAAGAGTTAGATGAGAAAATTGATACCACTGCTGCCTGTCAAATATGAAACTACCACCAGCAGCTGGCAAACTTAGCTTAGCACAAAGACTGGAAACAGGGGAAACAGCGAGCCTGGCTCCATCCAACAGTAATAAAATCCTCCACCAGCTCTTTAATTAATTTATTAAGTTGTATCTTGTGTGTTTATACTGTTAAAAAAACTGTAAAAACAACAAATCTACATTTTACAGGGGTTTATGTGTTTGACTATTTCTTGGTCAGGACCAGTTGCTCGGCAACCAGCAGGACTTTGTCTTAATTAGTGTGCTTTCGAAGTTCTGATAGTTGGATTTTGCTACATTTGGACAAGGACAGACTACCTAATTTAATGGACCTCCGCATTTATTACAAACTACCAGAGGTCCCCAGTGACGCCTAGTTTCCATTTACGTACAGTATGTGTACGGAGATGAGGCAACAGGAAGTCCATTCATTCCTATGGGAATCTCTGTAATATCCGATGTGCCTGTAAAACTCCTCCCCTCTGTAATATTTCGGTCCAGAAATATTTACCTTGAGTACGTCAAAAATGTTTAACTTTTGCGGTGGATTTCGGAGAGACTGTATGACAGTGTGCTAGCTTAGCTAACAGGGTGCTAACTAGCTAACAGGCTATTTCCTTCAATTCAGTCGCCATGCTGATTGTCAAGTGAGTTTTTATGATTAAAAAGGACTTGTTTATCTAGTTTCAAGACATTTTAAACTTAAGTAATGTTACTCTGTTAAAATATGGTTGTACATTATATACAGTCAGATTGTCATTATGACTCGTTCAGCTGTTCATACGTCTTTCACGAAACTTGCCACGTACCTGGCAGGCTCTGTTTCTGTCCTGAAATGTTTGAAGCGTATATTCCATACTTCTGGATGGCGAAAAACAGAAACAGGTAGTTTCCATCAGGTTTCCATCTGTAAAGACATGCACTTCCTTGCGTTGGACACTAGGGGAATCATCCGTATAGTAGATCTACAGACCAGTCACATACGTATGTGGAAATGAGGCGTGAGTACTAGAATAGGGCTTCAGCTACAGCAAGAAAGTGACTCAGCGCATTTCCCAATATGTGAAATGTTTCCTTTAAGAGTTGCACACCGTTAGACATTGCTATGACTTTCCCTTTGACTTAAGAATGTTTTTCTCCTGAAAGAGAGTTCAGTAAAATCCTGACATTTTAATTATTCACGTGCAATAAATGAAAAAAGGTCTTGCCATATGCAAGCATAAATGTGAACAGGCCATTAGAGCCTATTTGACCTTCAAAAAAAAAGGACACAGCCAACCTTTGCTGTACCTTTTACCAGAGCATTCATAACAGTAGATGCTCTACAACAGATCCAAGCTCTGAAACTTTTATCCCTCACATCACTGAAGGAGCATCTGCGGTTGTTAAAGAGCGTGGTTTGGTATTTAAACAATGGGAAAAACAAAGCAATGCATAGCGTGAAAGTTTCATGATCAGTTCTGATGTAAATTCAGTGTATGTGGAAACTGTGGAAACCAAACATCAGTGAGCACTTTGAGTTTGTGTCCTTATGTCTGGTAAGTACTGTAGGTGTGTAGAAAAGTAGAGACGGATATGAAGAACGCGGCAGAAACTAACGTACAGTAAAGGATTGAAAAAAATAGTTGTCAGTATATTCATCCTCACAGTCGTAGAAGTCGACCTCTCACACACTGAACATTTTTGCACTTCCAGTCATCACGACATCGAAAAGAGGTCGAAAATCCATAGAGGCAGGACGACGGCATTTTGTTTGTTGTTGGCGTTATGCTTGTTATATTACAGTGTTGCCACTTGGTGGTTATTGAATGAAGTCAGTCATTTCTAACTCACTAATAAACATTTAACCAATGTATTTTTATTTATTTAAATCTTTGCCTTTTTCCTTGTAAACCTTGGTCTTCAAGTTGGAAACAATGCGTTAAGATGTTTTGAGATTTGTACAAGTGTGTTTGAAAAGAGTGAAATAAATGGAAGTGCTGGTGAGCCTGCTCTCTGCCTGTTTATGGTAACTTAAGTGGTGACTGATGCTGAATAACACAAAAAAAAACAAAAAACACTGTGGATCAATGCGTCCAATGTGAGTTTGAAATCATGTTCTATTTAAGATTTAATGACATTTTCACAGAGTAGATTCCTGCATGTGTGGATGAATTTAAAGTGCTGAATCTCTGGACCACGAGGGGCATTAGTGTGATGTCAGACAGACACAGACCTCAATCTGACTTGAGGGCTTGCAGCACTGACTGTGGCACCCTGCTGATGTAGTACTCGTGGTTGCGTAGCGTCGCGAGAACGCCGGCAGAATTCATGTGCTTTACATTAGCATTATAGCGGTATGCATTGCCGTGCATGTCAGTCAGTTTACCTGCACAAGAGAAGGGATAGATGAAGGAGAAAAACTCTTAGACACTAAGACTGGTAAAATATGTTGTAAATTTTAAAGCTTAAATTTTAATTCCATTCCCTGCTGCTACAGAATTAAAGGTTTTTACCTCCAACAGCGTGCAGAATGGCCTCAGGAGCGCAGGTGTCCCACTTCTTGCAGCCTGGACTGGCGAAGACATAAGCAGAAGCCTTTCCTTCAACGAGCTGGATGATCTGCAGAGAGATGGATCCATAAACACTCTACACACATCAGCAGCCTCTGTTAAATATGTACTGGTGGTGTCATAGCTGTAAAACATCTCTTCCAGCCCACTTCAGCTGACTCCCCATTCACTTTGGGGTTAATGACAACACTAAGGTCAGTAGCTGCAGTAAACATTAACGTAGCCACAAGACAAAGGTCACTTCTGCGAGTTATTGGTCAGTGAGAAGCAAAATAAAACACAGTAAATTTCCCATTGAAGTGCTGGTTATTAAACAATACCATGTTATAAAAGACCCCTGTTTGGATGGCTTATGTGGTTTGTGTTAGTCTAACCTTTAACCCCATATTAAAGCTGGAGTAGGCAGTTTCATTTTGGCGTCTTTGTGGAAAAGGTCCCATGATGAACTTTGCGCATTTTGTAATTCAAGTGACCTGAGAGGAAACTAGGCTTCTGCACCGTCCTCTTGACTTTTGGCTTTAGGAAATCTAGGCCATGACCATGACCATGGCCATTTTCAGAGATGGAGAGACAATGTTGCTAATAGTTTAGCCTTCTACTAAGAAGAGCTAAAGGCTCATAGCTGCAGCTTCAAATTCACATTTATGTAGCTAATGTTAGCGACAGCCTCAAATCACAGTTGGTGTTTCTCAAAGTCAAGGATCCTTCCTTGATAGGAGGAGTCCTGAAATTCAGAGGGATTCTTGACATTGGAACAGTCCTTAGGTGGGTTTCGATGATGTAGCCGGCTGTTCGAGGATCCTTCCTTGACTTTGAGAAACACCCAGTGTGTACTTATTCTTGCTTCCCGCCGCTACAGACCACTTCACTGTGAAGAGAGCAGGCAGCAGCTCCGGAGGCAGATTCCCTGTCAACAGCTAGAGCAACAAATCCAGCCAGTGCAAACCCCAGGACAGCCTGACTCTCCGCTGGATCAGCAAACTTTCTGTTGCTGCTGATACACAGGTTAGACCCAGTGCTACCCCTTGTCACCAGCCTGCTGGGACACTGCACTGGGGGGTTTGAGCTGACTGGATTCGAGCTGCTACAGCCAGCGACTTAAGGACTGTCTCCAGAGCTGCTGCCCGCTTTCCTCCCGAGGAACCAGTCCACAGTGGCGGGAAGTGTGATGAAGGGACTGTGGAGGTGGCTCGCTAAGTCTTGTCTCATTTGTGGCCTGATAAACAGGAAGAGCGTGGGGCAAGGGGCTGAGGGAATGAGCTGTGTGCAACTATACAATGAAACAGGGTTAAATACAATGTATAGGAAACACCTGGCCACTGTATTAAACACGTGCATATGTCCGTGCTCGTCTAGTGGGAGGGGCTTAGGACAGAGAGGGGAGCGCTTTAATGCTGCTTTCATTGAGAGAAAAACAATGATGACACACAAATAGCTGTTTCTTAATCACCTAAAAGTGCCATTTTATACCATCACCACATCGATTCTGAGGAACTAAGATGCTGTGGCTACTAAAAACACTAATGACTTCAGATCAGGATCAGAAACATGACGAGGTTTGGTGCTGGATATGTTCCAGTTTACATCTTAACAACCTCAGCATGTTACTAACTCTAAATCCACCTCACCTTGTTTCCAGCTCCACCCACTTTTACAACTTCGTGAGGCTCCATGGCGTCTACACAGTCCGTTACCAGCTTGTTGCTATGGGAACGTGTGGTGGTGACGATGCGTTTGTCTCCTGGAACTTCCTGCAGCTGAAATCCAAAGGCGCCCAATCCCAGCATTCCCCACATGGTTCTTCCTAAAGTGGCTCCTGCTCCGAGCTGACGAGGAGAAACGTTTCAGTTAGATTGACAGCTGTTGGGACGTCGCAGCTACAAGATCGTACAGTTCAGTCTGTACCTGGTAGTTGTAGAAAGGCTGGTTGATGACACCTGCGATAGCTTTGCCTCCGTATGCGATACCAATGAGCACCGTCACATTATCCAGGAGCCCTTCAATCAGAACACAGCAGGTTTTTAGCTGGAGGCCACTTACAGCCATTAACTTTAATGCACCTTAATTTAAAAACAAATATTTGTAATATGGCCAGTTACATGTAGCTGTCATTGTGGAAATTACAGGCTGGACAGAAAGAAAAGGACAGGAAGTTATAGTGAAGCTTGCGTATTGGTGCAGAATAAGTAATAATATATGCTGCCATGGTAAATCTTTCTATCAGTTTCCATACAGAGAGCTGTGCTGTGAAGCTGAGAGGTGTCCGACCATTTGTTTGGTATCTGGGCCTCAGTGTGGTGGTGTAGACACCTCGACGCTGGGGTCAGCAGAGGGAAAGAGAAGAAGTGGGGATACACAGAGAAGTGAAAGAAAAAGGTAAAAGTGACAGTGAAGCTCTGAAAGCTGAGAGACAGAAAGCAACCTGACCAATGGTGCATAGAAAATATTTAACCAATTAAAGACTACCTGTTAAAGGGATAGTTCTGATAGTTCGGCAGGCTCCCAGTTTGGAGAAGCAGACAGAAGTACTGACACAAAAGCTTAGCAATGTACTGCTGTGGACAGGGGCAGCAGCAAAACATATTTTTGCCACCTAAAAAAAATCTATAACAGTTTGTGTATGCTATGTTTAGAATATTTTCACCGCTTTATCTTGCTGCAGATGCCCCGTTCTGAGGGGGAAGCCATTTACGGCTTCAGTTACACTTCTATGCTGTTTTGAGAGCTGCCAGACTCCATTGACAAAAACGCTAATTTTAGCTTGCTGAAGACAGGAGCTGCTGGTTAGGCTGCCTCCAGTAGTTTGTTTGTTTGTGTTATTGTGCGACCTTGGTGAATCCGAACTAAGACTTTTAAAAGTCAAAGTCACACAATAACACAAACTAACCAACCGATCGAGGCAGCGGTAGACCAGCAGCTCCTGTGTTCAGAGATGTTAAATGAGATGTTAAATTACTGTTTTTCTCAATGGAGTCTGGCTTTGAGGAGAGCGATATAACTGCTTCATTATCCCATTGGAAATGGCTGTCTGACAGCAAGGCAAAGCAGTAAAAATATTCTCCATATAGCACACACTTAAACTTAAAGTGATTTTTTTTTTTTGGTGGGATTTTTTTTTTTAGGTAGCTAAAATGGTTTTGTTGCTGCCCCCTCCACAGCATTTTATTGCTTAGCAATAGGTCAGTACTCCTGCCTGCTTCTCCAAACTGGGAGCGTGGCGACTGCCTTCTACTACATATAATACACTGCCTATGAGTAAGTACCTTATACAACCCCACTTCAAAATATCTGAACTATCCCTTTAATATTATATAATGAATAAAAAGCTGCCTTTAAAAGGTGTATTTCAGGAACAGACGTTTAAGTCAAAGGTTTATCTGCTTCTGTTAATCAGTGCTGATGGATGATATTTGAGGACAGACCGATCACACTTATCTGTCCAAATTCCAATAACTGGACTCAGTCTACCTGCCAATACAGAGAACTGATCAGATACCAGTGATCTGACTTTTGTACTGACTTTGATGAAGTAGCTGATTTTTAATGTGTTTCTGTCATGTCTGTCCAACACTCCATCTGCTTAATAAGGTCAGTGGGTCATCCCTTGTGAATCTTAACCTGTTACCATAGCAACAACACTTTACACGGTACATTATCGTGACACTCAGAGGCTCAACCTCATTCATTATGTCCTTACAATGGCACACCTTTTTTTGCGTGGTCACATAAACTGAATATGATTACTTCATTAGGAAAGTATATCATAACTTATGGTTACCAATAGCAGCTATTAATAAAGTAGCTTGAACTAATGCAGAAAATGTAATTCTGGTATTACACTTTTAGTCAGAACAATTATTATCTAATCAGTTATTAAAATGGCACGACACTTGCAAGGTAATCACTTAACTACTTTAAGAAATAGTAATGTGGTGATGCCTTTATTATCTAGTAACTTATTTTATTTTAGTTTTAGTAGTTTTAGTATGCTGCTGCTGCTGACTCTAAAAATAAAAGATTAGGTAAGGTTCAGGGTGCAGTGTCAGGCTGGTTGAAGTGACAACATGAGAATGTGGTGCATGTAGCTATTGCAATGTTCTGTAACGCCTTCAATACAAGCTGATGCAGTCACTTTGGTGCTAAATGTGTTTGTTTGGTGAGTTTCTGAACCACGACCTGGACAGTTCACACACATTTACACACACACACACATAGAGACAGCGTTTTTTTTAAAGAGGAGCCTACCTTCAGTGTATTCCTTTGTGCCATCGAGGGGATCGACCCACACAACTAGCTGAGATTCAGAGAGAAACACATATCAGAAGTACATTTATGTATTGATACAACTGTACTGCACCTCTGTATAACAAATATTATACATAGACAATACTACTTTATTCAACTCAACTTAATAACATATATAGTGGTTACCTCCTCCTCTTTCAGCCCGCTATACTCTGCTGGACATGTCTTCTGAAGGATTTCCTCTGAGTGGCCGCTCTCAATGAGATCTTCCTTTATTTCCTCAGCTGGAAGCTCCTAATAAACAACACAATCATTAAGTCTAATACTAGAATATTCTTGTATGGATGGGTGTGCATGGACCGCATTTTACCAGCACATTAAACAAAGAGTTTTATGTGTTCACCTCCTCTCCGATGATGGTGAGTTTGGGAAAACGTCTGGAAAGTGACGCACAAATGCTCTGCTGTGCCAGTCTGTCTGCCAGTGTCTGCAGATCGTTAGCTCCGGTCTGTGCAGGGATACATGGAGAGGTAATAAGCAAATGATAAACAATTTATTTCAGTCCAGTCCCTATATTATAAATTGGTCCCACCTTTTCCACAATGCCAAGCTCTCCACTGTGAAGCACCTTCCTCACAATGGCCCCGGCCTTCTCAGCCACAGCATAGGCTGAAGCCACCACTCTCATCACCACAGCAGGACCTGCAGACATTTCTGATACACAGAGCAAACACTGGTTAGTGGACACAATAAAAACCACGGCCAGTGCCTTTAATATACAGCCTCTTGAGTTAGTAACGTTAATGAAGTTGAGATCAGTCACCATAGACTGTGATTATAAACCTGAGGATATCTTGAAGAAATTAACTGCAGCACCTCCTGCAATCTGTCCTAAAACTCCAAAAATCTGTTAATATTTATCAAAAAATAGGAAATGAACTTTGAGATCTACTTTCATACTCAACGTCTGTGTATGATTTACATTTATATTTATATCACCTAGATCTGCTAGCTAATTAAGCAGAGGGGTAAACTGTCAGAAAAATCAGCACACTTCTGTCCTTCCGGCTATTAGCTAACATGCTACTGTTGATAGCTAGCTAAAACAGAGATGTTAACCCAAAAATATCATCAAATATTCAGTAGAAAGTCGTGGTGGAGATGTGAGTTTAATACTTACTGATGTTGACACAAAGAGGAAGGCACCAGACAGCTTTCACGGGTCCGATCAGTTTAATTTGGGAGATACCGGAAGTGCGAGTTCTTTCACCCAAAGAGTTGAAATGAATTGTCAAGATAGTTACCTGCCCACCCGGAAGACAAATAGTATGCTACCACTGGCAAGATAGCGTATCACTGCTGACTAATTATACGCTTATATAACAGTAATAAAAAAATAACGGTTTGTCCGACATGTTAGTCCTAAACTTTATCTTTCACAGACATATATACATAAAGGCCGCATCGTGTGCCTGAGCGCGTCCTCGCCGGCCGCCATCTTGGATGGGTCTCGCTTCGCCTCCACAGTGCATTCACTTCTATTGAGGAAGTAACTGTATGCACAAGTAAAATAGAATAACTCACTGAATTTTCAACGGATTTTCACGCGGTTTGGTTTGTTACAAACGGCACACATGTAGTTATGATACAGGATGCTTTCGTACATTAAAAATGCGGGATTTCATGCTTTAATACTTCCTGCAGATAGCACTGTGGAGGCGAAGCGAGACCCATCCAAGATGGCGGCCGGCGAGGACGTCGGCTCCGATAGGCAGCGGCAGTCAATGCGGCGTCTATGTATATATGTCTATGTTATCTTTGACGGAGCTAACGGCTAATGCGGAAGTAGCAAATACGGAAGTAGAAGGCAGGGAAGCCTCTCACTTTGTCGATGAAAGTTATTCTCTCTGTGCTAAAAGTTTTATTATGGGTCCAAGTCTCCGCCGATTTTCTTTAGAAGTAAAAAGACATAATCTTGCTTTACATTTTTTCTAAAAAGATTTCTTTTTAAGCTCAACACATTACTTTTATCAATAAAGTTCCATTGTGAGTCTTGCATGAACATTTCTTGAATGTTGAAACGAGCATGACTTTATTATATAAATATATTTTAAAAAATTAGATGGTTGTACGCCTCCGCAAACCCATCAAGTTGCACTTACAGTTTACATCCTCATCCATTAAAACATGGATGCTTCACACGTTCCCACCTCAGTAACACAGAAGATCTATACAATCAATACATTTTCACGGTGGGCACTCAAGATTAGTGTCACCAGTTCAGTTTCTGAACATGTCTTCTCTTCTGTTCCTGAGTTATGACATGGAGTAATGGTCAGGAAAGTGCTTTTGCAGGACATTACGATGTCACAGTGGAACTGGCCTTTGACCTTCTGGAAATAAAATATCATCACCTCATCTTTTTATCTGATTAGTGATTTGTGATAAAGTTTGCCATAGTTAGCTTGTGAATTCTTGAGTTATGGCCAAAAGCATGTTTCTGAATGTCACAGTGACCTTTGACCAACAAACTGTAATCAATACATGTGAGTCCAAGTGGACATTTGTGCCAAATTTGAATAGATTTTCTCAGGGTGTTCTTGAGATATCACGATAGTGAGAATGAGACGGATGATATAACAGTGATCTTGACCTTTGACCTATGGCCACCAAAACTGAATCATATCATTGTTAAGTCCCCCCCCCAAGCTGCCAAAATCTACCAAAATGTGTGATGCATTACCCTCAGTGTGTTTGTAATTTGTGATACCGAGGCCTAGAGACAAAATACAAAACTGCTTGTTGCATGAGAGTTCTTTATTAAACTTGGAAAACTGTTTAGTTCAAGTAAACAACATTTTTCTCATATGAATTAAAGGCAGTTTGTCCCTTATGCTTTTAGTATATCTGACTCAGGCTGAGCTGTTGTTTCTCCCCAGTTCACTCCTAAATACCATTCCAACATTTTCCAGTGCACCCTTGCTAATTACTAGAGGAGATTGAAGTAAAAGTTTTAAATAAGAGACAGATTTTGAGGAAAAGGTCACCCATTATATTGTGTACTACGTAACAAATATTTACTGAAACCATTATTGTACGTCCCTGTATTTTCCTGAATATAATTAACATTTTTCAAAGGACAACAGGGTGTTGATATTTAATATAAGTGTGCAAATCACAGTTGCTTCATCTGTTAGCCAGAGGTCTGTAACCCATCTCTCCCTCCAGCTGCTCTGCAGTGAGAGAGCCCAGCAGAGGCTGACAGTCCGGGTTGAAGACAGAATAAGCGCTCAGTTCTCCAGGCTCGCGAGCAGCAGGGCTACGGAGTCCCTCATAGAGCCAGTAGAAGAGCGAGATGACGAAGAAAGGCAGCCCGAACTCCAGTTCGACAAACAGACCGAGCAGCACCAGCCACAGCAGCAGTTTGAGCAAAATAACGTTTGAGAGGACAATTTGTCTCGAGGCCAGCCATCTTCCCAGAGCGCTGTCCAGCAGCCAGTCACTGCGGTCCTGCACAGAAGCAACAACAGGAGGGTTAAAGTGGGTCTGGGCACAAAACAGGCCATGTGACAGGAGACTGTAGGCGTTTTGTTCCATTTAATTTACATGACATTTTAAATAACACCTATTATAAACCAACTAGTATATAGAAGTATTTACACAACACTCTCAAGAAGCACTGCATCAGACTCTGACTGGTCTATATGCAGCAAAATCTTGAAGTTTAAAAAAAGCCTTGGTTTTTCACTCTTATTGTGCATGCTGGTTAGTTTGTGTAAATGTAAAAGTGTAAAAGATGAGATATGTAGAATAAAGAGATTTTGATCAAATATAACTGTTTTAAGCTCAAATTTGTTCATCTTATTTTTCATGTTCGTCCACATATATTTAAGGACCGTTGGAAAATCCAATGATGATTGCTGTTTTTACAGTCTCTGGCTATAATTAATAGTGTAATTTTACTGTTTTTAAAAAGAAAACATGCCTTTCAAACCCGGCATGTTGTCTTTAAAAATCAGTGGTAAAATTAAAACAAAATACAGCCAGTTAAAATGGAATGCTCCTCCCCTCAGACAAAATAAAAAAACATGATGCTAACTCCCTCCCCAGTGCTTAAAAAAATATGACATGCATCCCCCTTTTCCACCCCTTCCACTAAGTTACGAACATTCCCTAATGACAGGACTAAAAGCTGAAACATTATCCAGCTGATGTCTCACCTTCCTCTGGGGGCTCTGAGTTGTAGCTGTGGTATTTTCCGTCTCTTCTGTTTGCAGACTGTCAGTAGTTGATGTTGTGTGAGTCTGAGCATCTGTGTCCGCCTCTGCCTGTGCTCTGCACGGCGGATCAGCACTCTTCTTCACGGTGCTTTCAGCCTGTCGTCTGGCTCTGAACTCTGCCAGCTTCTGCTCCATTAGTTTACACTGACGTTATCAGGTGTACGTGGCAAAACAGCTGCTACTGCGACAGCATCCAAAACCTCTTAATATCAAATTTGCTTCTAAATATCTTAACACGCTGTCACATACAATACCGCTGACTGTCATTCATTTAAACTTCCACTTTAACGACATCTTGGAGAGATTTCATCGTGCTAACAGCTCAGCGAGGTGTTTGTTTACCATTTACTTCCGCGTCTGTCCGAAAGACGGAAGTTGTGTCGCAAAACGTTTTGAAGTGTCGTAAAAACTGTCGGTTTGTTTCCTCTTGGCAAATTTTCACAGGTCTGCGACTAGCTAGGTCGTTTTCACCAGCGGTGAGTTCACAAAGCTCTGCATTTTAATATTCAATGGTTAAACCTGTCGTTAATGTGTGTGTTTTAACTGCTGTTGCTGTTGGTAACCGTATGCTAAGCTAACGTTAGCTGAAGCTACAGTTAAAGCTGTCGACAGAGAGAAAAGTAAACGGTCGATGTTTCAGACACTGGACCAACATTCAGCTCATAAACACAACCACACTGATCTTTATGATTCACGTGACTGACTTATTTAACTTTACAGTAACTAATTTTAATCAGACTTAAACGATAGAGATCTTCATCTTACGGCAGCTGGATGGAGGTTTACGTCATGCATTCAAGTTTAGCACCATTGAGCCAACACCTACCATAAATCAGCTACAGCAAAGTATATAGATCTAACGTTACATATAGATAAGCTAATATTTATTTGTATACTGTTAAATATAATTATTTATTTATATCAGGGTTATTTGTATCATCTCTCTTAATCTCGTATATAAAACAACGAAGTAGGGCTGCTAGCAATCATTTTATTACTGATCACAAAGTATAAAATGATGAAAATGCTCATTAATATTTATCAGAGCCTGAGATGACATCTTCAGATTGTTTGCTTTGCATGACCAACCGTTCAAAACACAAATACCCAAATATATGGAGGCTACAATGATTAAAAGAGAAAAGCAGACCATCATCACAGAAGAGCACTAAAAATGACTGAAATAATTAATCCAATATGAAAATATTTGCAGACTGATTTTATGTCAGTTGATTAATTTCCATTTAATTTTATTCTGCTCTATCTATAACTGAGATTATACAATCAAAACAACACATTTAATGACTGAAAAGGAGCAGGAAGAATATATATTTAAAAAAAAACGTATTTTACCTTCCCCCTTGTCTAAAAACAGAAATAAACAAAATAAATAGATTATTTGTCAGTTACAGCAACTTTACAATCAGTGCTTACTTCAGAAAGGAAAAAAATAACGGAGAATGGAGAGCCACACTCAGTAAATCACCTTCAACAAGGAGACAGTTCATACCTGCCAACTTCATTTAGTCAAATTGTTCTTTCTGTTGTATATTTTCTTGAACTGAAAAATATTTATACAATGCTGTAGAAAATTCCATGTGATGCCAAACACTGAAGCACACATCTGCTTCAGTGTAGTCTGTGCAAACTGGTGCTTAATTCATCAGTTAGGACTTGGTGTTACAATCCCTGGAGTTGCAGCACGTTCAACAGTCTGCATTTTTCCTCTGGGAAGGAGAAAAACAAGTATCAAGCCTCTTGCCTCCCAATTCAAGCCTGCTACATGAAGCCAGGGACTGGGAAATGTGCACTGACCTGGGCCAGCATCTCATAGTTCCACCAGAGATAGCAGCAGCCAACTCACGACCAGACCTGGTCCTCTGGTCAAAGTCCCGTCAGCGTGCTTTCCTCATAGAACTAACTGTCCCTTGGGAGGATGCCATGGAGGAGGTGTTTGAACGTAACAGACTGCGCTATGCTGACCTCATAATGGAAGCGGTGACTAGACGCTGGAAAGCTGAGGTGCGGCCCAGAGCAAAGTGGTCAAGGATCTGTCCAACACAGCTGAGAGGTGCAGTCACTAGCTATGGCTGAAGAGAAAGGATCCCCTCTGGGCTCCTGGGTGACCACGGAGGAGCCAACCCTCTGACACACACCCAGGCCTCATCAGCCTGTTGTGGGCCTCCCCCAACGGAGGATGTCTTGTGGTAAAAGCCAAAACACCTGATGATGTTGAGGTGCAGAACTGATGATGTGTCGGGGGGTGGCTGAAACTCCAGTGATTGTAACACCAATTTCTAACTGATGAATCTGTGCAAACTGGTGCTTAAAGTGAAATGTCATTCTATGATCCTCATCCTCTGAAATAAAAACAACTTTTCTAAATGTTCTGGTAATACTCATACTCATACATAACTAACAGACTAATCGATTGATCAACTAATCATTTCAATTACAACCAACGTTACTTCATTTTTGTTTAAGCAACCCAGCAGATATCAAGTATTAAATTTTGTCTAAAACAGTAAAACCATCCTTTTAAACCATCTATTCATACATACTTTACATCATGTTTTCTCTTTTCTCTGCAGACATGGCCTCAGCTCCAGCACAGCAGCCCACCCTCACTGTTGAGCAGACCAGAGGTGAGAACACCTTTTCTACCTCTTCTGGTCTTTCATTAGGAGCCTCACATCATTTTTGCTGAGTAAATATAGGACAAGCACTTCCAGCATGTTAAACCGTCTTAATGTAATTTAATGTAATCTACTTGCTGTGCAGATATACGTGTATACATGCTGCAGAAGCAGAGCAACCACTGATGTTTTACGTCTTCCACAGTGGTGCTGAGTGAGGTGATCCAGGCCTTCTCGGTACCAGAAAACGCTGCGAGGATGGAGGAGGCTCGAGAAAGTGCCTGCAACGACATGGGCAAGATGCTGCAGCTTGTGCTCCCCGTGGCCACCCAGATTCAACAGGAGGTTATCAAAGCTTACGGCTTCAACAATGAAGGAGAGGGTGAGCACGAGGCACCTTAAGTTCTCTGACTACGTGCTGATGTGTCAGGTAGAAGGGAGCTTTTAGCAGAAATACATACAAATAGAAGGAATATTTCACCACAGGATTGAACCTCTGGCAGCTCTTCAGACCACAGTTCATCATGGTATTCACTAGAGCCCAGATTGATATAACATTAATGACATGATTTGAAACTTAATATTGTATGAGATTTGGTCATCATAATATATGTTAATTCTTTATTTGTCTTAAATGTTGCGGTGCAGTTAAATAACAAAATTTTACAAGCTTACCTACTCAAGCTGAGAGAAATAAACATATTACTTTCAATTTTTCTCTGAATATTTTGTGTATGAAAATCACCTAAAAGTCACAAATGTCTACCCCACACTACTCACATTATATAAATATTTATGTAGATATTAAGGTACTGTACTCACGTAGATCATTTGTTCCTCCTGGTACATTTTATCACACTGATCTCGGCTCTGCTTCACTTCCAGGTGTCCTAAAATTTGCCAGACTGGTGAAGATGTATGAAACCCAGGACCCTGAAATTGCAGCCATGTCGGTTAAACTGAAGTCTCTCCTCCTGCCGCCGCTGTCAACACCACCTATAGGAGGCGCCATTCCAGCTTCATAGGACTTCTTCACATTCATCGGTCACCTGCGAGGTTACTTTGATCAAACACTTTGGATCAACATGAACACACCGTTATTCCATGCTCTTGTCTATCATCTGCTTTTCTTGAGAAATTATGTAAAATTTATACTTTCAAACTTGACACATTACTACGTTCCACCAACGATGAAAGTCGTACTTTATCTTCATCACGGTTTAATTTAAAACATTCTTGCAAAACGTGTTAAATTATTGCGTTTTAAACGTTTCAGTATTTATTTGTTGCATGTTACATTATGACCACTTTCTTATGACGTTAACATTTCCTTTAATGCCATCTCTTTTTTGTATAATTTTAATACCATTTTTATATGCTGTCAGATGTATCAAATGTCATTGTTATATATTAAAATGTTTTCTGTGAATCTGTGTGTGTGGTGTTAATAGAGAAGATGTTTTTGGGGCAGTTTCCATATACATAACTTTATTATTGCGATAAGGCTTTGGCAACAACATCTTCATATGTTTACCATGTTTTTAAAAATACTGAAGCGCACACATTTACATGTATACATATCCTCAAAGGCATTTTTTTCTTCGACAGATACTGTAGTGTTTATAGATCACCATTCCAGTATATAAAATCTGGGTTCATGTCTGCCCCCATCCTCTGTTTGTGGCTTTTAGGTTTGGGTGCATGCAGACATGATAACACTGTGTAACGGCAGGAGAGCTCCATGATAAAAAATAATTTAAGTGCCCAAATTCTGAAACCATCCTTTTAAAAATATAACGCAAGTTAACAATCATAAAGTGCTCATATTTTTAAAAAAGACAAACAGTGCAAAACCAGTGCACCCAGTAACAAATGTGAACGTAAAGTCGTGTAGTGGTTTAAAATCTGTTTTCAGTGTATTGTGCATCATCACCCAGCAGCTGTTTGGATCTGAATAGATAGTACATACAAAGTAAAAACAGTCCAAGGTTCAGTTTCTTCCATCCGACTTGTTTCTGTGCAAAGGACATCGTATTGATAAATAAAATAACGTCACAAAGTCTAATATTGCTGACACACTTTAAATCCCGTCTGCAGAGTTCAGTGTGAGTAGAGCTCCCTCTGGTGGTGTTTCAGTCCCACAGTCACAATGATGGAAAAGGACCAGGCAAGAGAGACGAGAGAAACAACTTCACATCTCAAAGTGACGGAAAATGCTCTCGACGTAACCCAGGACCCTCTGCCAGTCCGGCCCGTCTGCCTTCAGCATCTCCTCCACCGTCTGTCACACAGTCAGCATGAGATCATAAGACCACTGGACACAGCTGGTTACAGTTGCACAGTTTGTAACTTTCCACATGTTTACCAAAAGCACCAGAAGTGTAATATGTCTCACCAGTGTGGCTGTGATCCCAACACTCTCTCCTGTCTTAAAAGCGAGGTCCAGATTTTCCTTCTGTAAAAACATTTGAGTCAGAAGCAGCTTTTAAATGTTCAGGTTCACATTTTTACACACATGCCTCCCACCGAAAACATCCTGCACACTTGTACTCACTCTATTAACAATAGTTCGGTCCTCAGACCTTCATCGTTAGAGTGGAAACAGACACAGTTTTCCCTCCTAGCGTTTCCAAAAGGTATTATTGTGGGCACTGCTGTCGCTAAGACAACTAGACTGCTTTCTGTTTGCCTCAGAGCCTAGCAACAAGGGTCTCTTCCTTGAAAGAGTTTCCACAGTTACTTTGGTTGTTGCACCGTCCACCAATTCTGCTACAGGGGATATAACTGCAGAGAACTTACACTTAAGTGCCCCTTGAGCAAGGTATTGAACCCCAAACTGCTCAGGGCGCCATGCTATGAGGCAGCCCCCCCTTGCTCTGACATCCCTTCATACTTGACACGTGTCATGTGTATGGGTCCTTTTCGGATGTGTAAATCAAAGTAACTACAACTGACAATTAGTTTAATTATGATTTTCATTTTTTGTAAATACTACTTTCAGTCTGTCTGTCGGCTTGTTTGTATGTTCATGTCATGTTTTATTTATTTACTTATTTGACTTTTACACATTCGAAATGAGTATCAAATATCAATATGTGTGATCTTGGGCCTGTGTGTATATATAAATAAAACAGAGTCAAAAAATGAATTTCCTGGGGTGTCGGTAGGGTAGTGGATAGTGCCAGCGCCCCATATACAAAGGTGATTCATCGCCGCCGCAGCGGTCGCAGGTTCGACTCCGGCTTGCGACCCTTCCTGCATGTCATCCCCCAACTCTCTCTGTCTCCTCATTTCACCCTGTCTCTGTCCATTAAAGGCAAAAAGCCCTGAAAAAAAAATCTTTAAAAAATGAATTTCCCCTTGCAGGATTAATAAAGTATAAATTATTGTTATCATTATAGATAGTCTTTGGTAACTGGGGATAGCTACTGGTAGCTACCAGGGAAAACTTAAGTGCTATCCTCTTCCTGTTTTGGTTGCACAATGGTTGACACACTTCCTTTATGCAACAAAACGAGCCTTCATTTTCTCAGAAGATCGTACCTGGTGGCAGACAGCATTTCATGGTAAAAGTGAAGCTTATAGGGAACCAATCTAAACGCTGATGGTGTAATTTTTCTATAGCCATTATGTTGTGCAATCAACATTTACTTCATAAGTTAAAGCAAAAAAAGTCTAGTTCCACTTTAATAAAGTCAGTACAAGTGATTTTTGGTTCTTTTACAGTCAGAGTTTATGATCTGACACACCCTGAGTGACACTGTGGAGTATAGCTGGATAGCTAATTTTTTTCTCTCTCTGTAAAGATGTTTGACACTTGTGCTTGAGTCAAAAGTCTTTGTAAATAAAATAATTTAAACATAATCTGCTCATTACATGCGTTTCTTTTGTTTGAGAATCAGCAGTTTTACCTTGTCTGCTGGGTCGAGGGTGTCGTACAGGATGTGAGTGGGTAAATATGTGTGGTAAATGGCGCAGAACGCCAAGCCGTCCTCCCAGCTGCTGCTGAAGTTTGTGATCTCAATATTCTGCAGAAAAAAACATACACGGTGAAGACAAAATATAACTGGTGAAAAAGGTGTTTTTGTTGCTCACACTGAATTATTCTTAAATTTCACAGATTGTGACAAATTTGAAAACAGTTGCCAGAATAAATGTTGGCATTGAATGTTTCTGCAAACCTCAGATATGTTAAATTTATATGTTTCAAATGGAGGGGGTATGTTGAAACTGTACTTTTCTTTACGCTTGAATTTTATGTTGCGACAATGCTGTGGTTAATGTGTTGTGAAGTTAAGACAAAAAAACCCATAACAGTTAGGGTCAGAAAAAGACCGCGTTCTGGTCGCCACAAACACGTCTCACCCCATCTGCTATCCCCTCCTCCTCCTGATGACAAACTCAGCTCGTACACATGTAACCTGAACTACATCACTTTAGAAATGTTGCTATGATACATATGAAATGTACAAATGTTACACATCAGTGGTTTGCAGAAACGTACACTGCCAACAATGGTGACCACCTCCTCTCTGACCTTATAACCTTGGGTACGACCCTGGGACCAGCGCAGCAGGGAGTTTCTTCTGGAGCCGCCATGACGCCTCAGCAGAGCACTGAAACCATCCTGAGATCTGGGAAGGCAAAAACAGCTTTCACTACAGTTTTAAGAACAACTTGATTCTTTACATAGTAACAGAGTGTTTAAACACAGAACATAAGGGACAATAATAAAACTATACAGTGAAGAGTAAACCACATATAATGATGATGAGATTGTGGCTAGGTTTGAGTGTGATTTCATGGTCGATTTGAAAATGCTACTGCGACTCAGTCATGCTAAACATCTATCAGCCTCTCTGTCTTTTTACTGTCTGTTGAGATGTCAGTATCAACAAAGAAAAAGAGCCTAAGAGTCACTTACTTGATGGAATCTGAGCTTTGGTCCTCATCTTGTTTTCCTGCAAGACAAAAAACGCAGCCACACTCTTACAACTTACTTGAGCTGTCCAAAAGAACATTAAGGTGTTAAGTGCTGTCGGTTTTAAGCTCACCTGTGTAAAAGCTGGACCAGCTGTCCTGGCGCTGCAAAATCCGGTCCAGCCTCCTTCGTTTCGGCGGCTCTTCTTTCTGGAAAGGTTTAGGAGACTGATTCTACAAATGCCTAGAATTATTCCACAGTAATATAAGTGTTTCCTAACTCCCTAATCACTCAGATACTTTTCAAGTGCTGTACCTTACACAGCGGCAGTGTTGTGCTTGTGTTTTTTGAGGTGCCATTTTCCTTGGAGGAGTCAGATGGAAGCGGGAGACGAGAAAGACTCCTGCAAGACATTTATCTGAATGTTTTATAAAACTGTCTTTTGTTAACAGGGGTGTGTGTTGTCAGTGTTGATGTAGACTCACCATGATCTTTCAGACAGCATGACAATCCTCCTCGGATCCCTCCCGTCTTTCTTCTTCTCCAGGGCAGCCAAACTGCGCAGGTATCCCTCTGCCACTCCTTTCCCTTTCAGCTGCGTGCTCCCTGATCCATTCGCCTCCTCAGGATCATGATCTACAACTTGAGCATCCACCTCTTTATTTGTGTCACTCTCCTCCTCTTGTTTTTCAGCATTTCTAGCTTCTGTGTTGACTTTTTCCTCCACAACCTTTTGTGTATCCTCCCCCTGCCCCTCCTCAGAGTCTTGTCTCTCTGCCCGTTTAACACAGTCTGTCGTGTCTTTCACCCGGCACGCGTTCCTCAGAGCGTCCAGCTCGGCTTGCTCCTGCTGCTGCTGCAGGGTGAGTTCAGTCAGTTTGCAGCAGACATCTCTGTGCTCGGCCCTCAGACTCTCCAGCTCCCTGTCCGTTTCCTGCTGTCTGCTAAGGGCCTGGGCCAGCTGCTCCTCCACGGCCCTGTGGCTCTCTTGGAGCAAACCCAGAGCCTGGTCCGACTCCACCCGCAGCCTGTCGGCCACAGACACCGCAACTTGCAGGTCGCACTGGAACTGATGCCACTCCGACCTCTCCGTCTGTCGTGGAGGACAAAAGAAAGAGGACCAAATGGAGAATAAATACTGTATTCTAAATATAAAAGCTGCTTGTTCTGTAACATATGAATATTTGTATAAATTCTGTTCTCCAAGGCTATTTGAATACATATACTGAAGTGACGTTACATGACTAATAGTTTAAAGACAACAGCGCCAAAGAAAAAGTAAATTCAATTTAGAATTTAAGATTTTATTCATTATACAACAAAGTCTCTGTTGCACAACCAATAAATGTTTGTGAGGTTCAGGACATTTTTAGGGCCTCAGGGTGTCACAGGGCCTGTGACTCACCCTGAGTGTCTCCTTCAGTGTGTCCACCTCCTCCACCAGCTCATCTCTCTCTGTTATCAAGCGCCTGAGCAGCTCTGAAAAACAATTCAAACAAAATAAGCACACAAGGTTAAGTCAAAATAGATTTAGAAGCCTGATAGCTGCATTTAGGGCAAAATTGTGGACAAAGCGCAGAAAAAAACTCAAATACAGCAAGGTGAAACACCAAATGGACAAAGCTGGGTTTGGCTTACACTTTCACTCAATGGTGTTTACAAACAGCAGCCAAAAATTCCTGCATACAATACCTTTAACAAAACAGGAAGGACTAATAACATCCCTGTAAACCTTGAAGACTACATATTTTTTAGCTAAAAGCCTGGATTACCAAAGGAAGAATGGAGTTGGTAAGCAGGCATTTGTCAGGCAAAGATGCTATTGTTGAGTTGCTTGGGAAATGTTGGATCCAGTGTTTCTGGACCTGACCCACCCGGCCTCTGATGTTTTGATTTTGATCATTTTCTTAAATGTGTCTCATGCAAGCAAATACTACATCACTGAAGAACCTCTGCTCCTCCTTCTCTGTCCATTTACTTAATCCATATGCTGCGTTAATTCACTTGTGCAAGACTACCCCAAAAACATCCTTGTTGCACTTTTAAATCACAGTCACATGAATCTGAATTAATCCAAGGAATCACAGGGAGAGTTTTCAACAAGTTATCAATAGCCGTGTCTCAATTCAGGGGCTGCAGCCTTCAAAGGCTGCATTTGAAGACTGATTGTGTCACATCAGCGTGACCAAGGCCGTCCCATTTCAAAGGTTCCAAATGAAAGCCTGATTCAAAGGCCAAAAAATGGAGCCTTCTTTCCCAGCCTATCCCAAGATGCATTGCGCGCCAGTGACGATTATATATCAAGTTAACTAACAGTTGTTAACTAGCTAATGGTTAACTGTTGTTAACATAAGTATTAGCTAAAAGCACTCAGCTTAAACAATCTGAGACCGAGAACGGTCCTCCACCAGCCTGAAATATATCAAACGGCGATATCTCCGGCGGTGAATCATCTCCTCATGTATATAAATTAAAAATATATATATGTATATAACAATCTTTGGGTCCATGATTTAGGGCTAACTAACTTCGAGCTTACTCCTTCTTTCTTCAAGCACAGCTGGTTGCTAGGTAACAGGAATGCCAACGGGTTGGGGCGAGAACAACTGGTAATGCAACCAGGAAATCCAGACCAGACCGTCCCATTTCGGAGACCATTTGACTTGGCTGATGCGATCTTCAAAGGACGTGCAGCCCTTGAATTGAGACACAGCTAATAATCTCTAAGTAGGTGGGTAGAATTATTTTTCATACTTGTTCACATAGCGAGGAGGTTGTGATTCCTTGCTTTATAGTTAGATTTAAAGGAACTCTATATAATATTCAGAACATTAATATAACAGCAATCCACTTTTGCTATGTGAAGATATAGTGGAGAGATGGCGCCCTGAGCAGAGAATGAAGTCATGCTCCCTGTGTGTGTTGTAATCCGAGCTCTGTTATTGGTTGTTGTGGTAGACGGTCCAGCTGTGTGTGCATTTTAGTGCACGAGAGTCCCTATGGCTAGCTAATCATCGCTGCTCTGCACTGTGCTCATACGGTAGTTACCGCTGATATCTGGACTGTGTCGTTGTGTAAGCATGGCACCTACCCTCCATTTCCCCCCTGGTTAGCTCTGTCAGCACTGTTGCCATTGTTAGCACTGTTCATGCTGTTAGCCGCTAGCCACCTTAGCCGCCTCCTTGTTGAGAGCCGCGTGGAGACAACTTCTGAATCATAAAGGCACTCAATATTTTATGGAGGTTCTTTACATAAAAGGCAGAGCCACATTTTGCAGTTTTTCCTGATCTCTGACAGAGGTCAGTAACAGTTTAGTGTCTTAAAGAAAACAAAACAGTGAAGATGGACCTACCAACTGCTCCTGTGGTGACATCAGTGTTGGGTGACAGGCCCAGTGAGGCCCTGTAGTGCTCCATCAGACTGAGTAAAACCAGGGTCATCTCCTCTCCGGCTCTCTCCATTGCAGCCTGCGGCTCCAGTCCACTGTCCCGCTCCTGCCAGCTCTGCTCTGAAGGCGATCCTCTGGACGCAGGCAGGGACGCCGGGCTGACCGGGCTGCCCGCTGCCTTCCCGTGCCTCCCTGCTGCATCGCTCACTTTTGTCTCTGAGCTGACGCTGTCCACGCTTATCACAGCCCATTCTGAGGGAGCAGACAGTTTCTGTGTCCATTCTGCCAGTGGAGAGGTGGTGGAGGGGGTGGCGCTGCCGGCTGGTGACGGCGTCTGTGCCTTACTGGAGGAAGCTGCAGAGGATAAGGCCATGGCAGTCAGCTCTGCCTCTGAGGGTGTGGTGGGAGGCGTGTGGAAGAAATCTAAAGGAGAACCTAAGAGGGGGGAAAATAAATTGTAAAACAGATAAGGAGCAACAGAAAACAAACATCAGAGAGATAAAAGAGGAAAATATGACCGTCCTGAGCCGTAAAATGATCTAACGTAAGAAGAATGTGCTGAATGCAAAGCCCCCCTCTTCTGTTCCTCGATGCGGATGTAAGCACTGCTCCCTTATTTACTGTCCTGGGCTGACTGATGCAGCAAAAAGCCTCTGCTGCCAGTGTCCTGGCAGGAAAACACTCACACACTGTTCCCCCATGTGGCAAGATCCAGGAGAAGAGGCGTTTTTACCCTGATCTACTATCTCACAGCTGCTCTCACTGCCACCACCAGGAGATTACACCCATCATCAGCGCTGCCAGTACTCCGCATAAACCATTAACCTCTGAAAGACATTTTTCAGGGTGATCTCACTGATTTTTTTCAGCAGTTTGGCGTGGCTTCTGTACTCTGAAACATCAGCTGTCAGTGTTAGAGCTTTGTGCTTTCTGTAAGATGCTGATAATATGCTGTTTATGTTGTGCACCGTCTCTAAACAGATTTGGGCAGGCTACAGGGATCAACCACCTCCTTTGACTCAGATCTTTTCATGCTACCCCTCCTTGTCCTTGTGTTGTGCTGCAGGATTCTGCAGACTCATCATTTCCCTCGCAGCGGCACGATGTAGTCTGCACAGTTACAGCAGGGGAGCTATTCTCATCCTCTAGCCTGAGTCTACTTCCTGCATACTGACAGCCAAGAGAGGGAAACAAGCAGCAGCATTTCAAACAGCTGTAAGTGAGAATTAAACCGACCGAGCGGCAGACTGAGTGTCTTCAGTTAGCAAACACGACGTGTAAAGCTGCTCAGGGCAATTTCACACATTAGCCGAGCCAAATGACAGCTGGTCTGCGATGCTTTGAACCGAAGGATACTGACGGCATGAGAGACACTAAAAGATGTGATGCTGCTGGATCCAACTTTCAGTAAATCCTCTGAGATGCAGTTTGTGTTTCACTGCAAAAAATCTGATTCATCACTTCCCCTGTGCCAAGAGATGTTTCTGTGATCTTACAGTGCCTGACACAAGAATTTCATTTAAACAAATAGGGAACATCTACAGTGTCTATCAGTGGGAATGGGATGCTCACATCTGCTTTTACATTTACAAAGATATTAAAGAGTTTGGCTTTCTAACATCTGTATTGTGTTATTCCTGGTTCTGTGGCATCAGTGTTTATTGGGCAAACAAAAGGATATGATGAACGGTCTTTGGTAGGGATGGGATGATACAATTTTAGTGTGGATCGCAATAAAAACAGTAAGTTGATCATGGTGAATTTCCATTATCAAGATAATCGTGAATATCATGTCCAGTAGCACCCAAAGAGACTGCTGGGCAACCAATAATAAAAGAGACTGCGAAAAAAAGGCTGCATGAACACCAACCTCAAAAAACCCTGCAAAGATCTTAATCAATCATTGGCATACTTCATATTAAAAGATATGCTTTCAAATATTGTTTTGTTTTTCCAATAAAAAGCGATATGTCCCATCTGTGATGTGATAAAAACATGAGAGAAACATTTTTAGGCTTATTTTGATGGTAATCAGGATGATATCGTGAATCACAATTTCTTTGGCCAGGATAATCGTGATGTGAAATTTTCAACCTTGTTTGTGCTAAAGCCAGTAAAAGCTCATATTCCAACTGAAATAAACTGGTTCACACAGCAGCCCTCTGAAGTCGTCATTATTCTGTGTTCTGCATTTTCATTCTTTTTCAAGGCAGAAGAGTAACAAGTACAAATGTTTCAGCTGATTCCCACCTCAGTGTGAAGGCTCGTTCTACTCCTCAGCTTCACAAAAGAAAAAGCTTCAGAGGACATTTTTTTCTGTCTTAGAACCAGGAGGAGAACAGTCTAAAAATAGTCTGTGTTCAGTGTAATTACCATTGTCTGTTCAAGCATGTGTGAGAAATCTGGTCATGTGCAGTGCAGTAACTTAAAAACAGCAGTATTCTCAATCACCTGTACTTTGAAAAGTGTCTAAAAAAAATCAAATATAATTGAAATAAAACTAGCTATTGTTTGTGTTGTTTGCCTTTGTCCTCAGGTACCTGTAGTGCCATGACTTTCTCTGCCAGTCTGGTTACCCATGATCCAGCTGGGGTGGGTATCTGGACAGTCTACCCCAGTGTCCTTTGCTGCGTCCTCTGTTGTGTGAGGCTCACTGCCGTCTGGATGGGAGGGAATAAATATAAATGTTTCATGAGTATGACTCACTGCTGAACTCTTGATCAGCAGAATGAATGGAGTACGACATGTCAAAAAAAGCACTCAGCCCAAACATTTTCCCCTGACATGACAGTGGGGCCCTTTGAGATTATTGTTTCTTACAGAACAAACTACTACCAGTGGCCCTCTGCCTGCAGTTTTTGCTGCCCACCTCACATGAGCTGTCAGATTATTAAAATACCTACCCAGTAATTAAGAGCTGGCAGTTATACAGCTTTTACATACATTTGATATAAAGCAATGTTGTGCAACATAGAGCCACAGATGTGTTAAAATGATAGCATCACTTCTTATGACGTACACACAGGCTCCCCTGCAGTGTTGTGGAGTTGCATGTAACACATGGCCGACTTTCTGCGAAGAATCAACCAAACTCCATTAATAAATCCAGCGATTTAAGGTTGCCGTGGTTACTGAGAAGACAAACGCACAGTACACGCACTTAATAATCTTTGTAAGATTTTGTTGGCATCCCCAGAGAAATTCGGCATGCACGTGATTTCCTTTAAAGGACTTCATTTCAAAATAATTTGTGTTTTTACGCCTGAGTCACAGTGCTGACTACTGGCCTCCGCAGATCATTGTATAGAGTATTGTGTGGTAATAGGCTGCCATGAGAAGTAACTCTACAACCAAGAATATGATTAAATCAAGGTGTATCTTTGTGAATTGTTAGCCGAATTAACGAGTCCTCTCTATCAGTTTGGAAAATTGTTGAAAATCTGCTGTGCTACATAATCCTGCCTCCAAGGAGCCACGCAACATTAAACTGTCCGGTTGGTGAATGAAGTTTGGAGTCAGATTTTTTCCCATTACGAACAATCCGTATCGGGGCGTGCGATTTTATTTTATGAAAGTACTCTGTCTGTGACATACGTTGCATCCAAGCAGCGACACTGCGCACACCTTCACCCTCCAGTTTCATTCATCCTACCTGCTCAGCCTGCCAGCTGGACGTCTTCCAGTTCGGTCCCCAGCTGTCCGTCCGGCGGGGTCCTTCTCCGCCTATCTCGACCTCCCTGTCGGCGCTCTCTGCGTCCCGTCTCCCAAATTCACTGGAGGTCAGTGTGCGTGTTAACAATCATGTTCCCCCTACATCCCATAGTCACCACACAGCTACACAGAGGCGGCCACCATCTATAACTTGGGTCCGATCCCCAATAATATCCAACTCCGTTTCTCCTTTAATTCCAATGCGACAAAAAGAGAAGGAGGCAGAAACAAACCGGTTGCGCAGCAGCTGCACATTGGATCCACGGTATCAGTGTTGATAATGGCATCATAACAACAACGCGTGGAGATGTTTTCACACACTGTAACGATTCAAACATTAAATTATGTCAATCATATTTAATAAAATATGCTGCTGAATAAAAGGGGAGCGGTGGCAAAGCGGCGCGAGGAAGCAGTCACACCTGCTGCAGACTAATTACCTCTAAGTACAGGTGTGGTGGCACGCAGGTAAACAGGTTACAGCTTCACACGGTCTGTAGGTGTGTTGGCAGCTGTCAGAGCTCACACGATGTGAAAGGAAAACAGCTTAAGTATTTTTTACATGATACATAAATAGACATAACTCTGGTAATTATCCAGGTGAGCAGATCCAAAAGGTCTGAACTGGTATTTCAGTCTTTACTGAAGAGGCTCCAGTGGGTCCACATCTATCATCCTGGTCCATACTGGTCTCTGACTGCACTGATACTGAATGCAAAGTCACTGTATTATTATATATGGAGTGGAAATAAGACAACTGTGCTGATAATGCTTTGATTATTTGTGTCCTCAAAGGCTGCAGAGCATCACTAAGAGACAGAAATCATCACTGTTTTCTAATTTTGCACAACTGGTATCACTTTATAAAGTCAATATCATCATTAATGTTTATAAGGATGTTAAATGGAAACAGATTCAGCTGCTGAATTAAACAAATCAGTGCTGTTCTTTGTTTTGATCATAAAAAGTGTCTACGTCCTGTAAGATTCTAAAGCCAAACCCTGTTCTCTTTTCCTAAACCTAACCACGTGCTTTTGTTACCTAAATCCAACCATGTGTGTTTGTTGAGGGGAAAAAAAGGTCAATTTGCAGTGTTGTACTGACGTAGTGCGTTTATTTTGAAAGGGACTGTATGCGAACCTTAAATTTCCTGTGAAAACGGAGGTGTATTTTGAAAGAAGACAATGCATGTAACAGGCAGGACTTGACACGGTGTCCCAGAACATCAACAACTAACACCCTGCATGTCATATGTGGACATGGAAAGTCCATGACCAAACGTCAATATGCGACGAGGTTGGAGTGAGAATGTGCTGGGTGCTTAGACTGCCAAAAGGGGTACGTTCAAAAAAACTCAACCTCGACCTTATTGTAAGCAGGTTCCTGTTGTAATGATGCCAAATTTTAAAACAATCAAAACACACAATAGAGACAAAGGCTTCGGTGTGAATCAGCTGTATAAATAGTTGAGTACAGTCACAATTACGAGGCATGTATCCACATTACGGCTGTAACCTGGTGCTGGGCTACACGGATGAGACTGACAGGACACCAGTCAAAAGGCACTAATGTGAAGAAAACAAGTGAAATATATATAGAAAACTATTTCTCAAGCCATATTTTCCTTTTTTGTCTTTTGGTTTATTTTCTTAGCAGAGGTTGAAGACAGCACAGTCGTGTTAGCAAAACTGCTGGATGAGTCATCAGATGAAAAAGAGTCAGTAAGTATGCTGCATGTTGCCAAGGAAGCAGGAAAACATCAGATGAGGCCTTGGTTACGTCAAGCTGAATCAAATACAAATTAAATCGATGCAGTGAAAATGACTTTATCTAGGACTATATGCAGTGGTGGAAGAAGAACTCAGATTTTTCACTTAAAGTACTTAAATTTTTCACTTAAAGTAGTAATACATATACTGAAACTACTTAAGTAAAGGCACTCATTGTACAGAATGAACGATCACAGAATAATGTGTAAGCATTGCTTTAACATTGTAGCTGGTGATGGTGGAGCTGATTTCAATTGCTTTAAATACTGCTGGGCGGCTTAATCTATAAAAATACATCATAAATTATTAGTTGGGTTTGTATAAATAATCGAAATTGCAAGGCAACCAACACTTTAAAATAAATATAGGGAACCAGATAGGAAAAGAACTGGGTGAGGAAATCCCAGAAGGGAACATTTCACCTGAACACGACACAATCACAGGAGTGGAGAGAGATTATTTGGAAGAACCAGATTGGGTATTTTATCACACCTAGTATTAAAGGTAAACAAACAAAGATTCAGCAACCATGCTGGAGATTATGTAGCCAGATGGAACCAAACCACACACATTTTGTGGAGCTGCATGAAAATACAGTCTTTCTGGGATGGTTTACATTCTGTTCTTTGTGAGGTCTTGTACTGCACTTGGGACATATGGTGGTTTGGTAGGTTATTTGACTCAGACTTGACCAGTTTTTACCTTTACATGACACATGCTACTGGAGTTCTGGGTTCAATATTCATTGCTTGAGGACTTCAGAGAGGAAATACAGCTAATATGGCTGAACAAAAAACTGGAAATGTTATGATGGACTAGATGGGATCTTTTTCTATGTGAGAATGTACTGTATTCTGTGGACAAATCAATAAAAATGATGAGTGAAAAAGAAAACAAATATAGTGGAGTACAATGTACAACAGTGGCTTCCATTATGTAGTGGGGTAAAATTCTAACTTAGTTATGTATGTGTTTGTTAGACAAAAAATAAACAGATAGTCTGGGCTGTTTCAGCACCATGGACAGAGCACAGTGAAGACCACTGTTTCTGGCGCCCTCCAGTGACCAAAATCAGTCCTGACAGGTATAATGAAACTCACAGTGACATCAAAAATTATTGTTAAGTCTGTTTCAAGATCAAGAAAAGAAGATTAGTTCATACAAAAGTGGTAAAGTGAGCTAAGAGGTATGACATCATGTGATATATATGTTGAAACTGAACAACCAAAATAACAGACAGGCTGTTCGTAATTTTAGATTAAATAACACCAGAATACCTTAAGTTAAAGGGCTGGATAGAAACCAGAGGATCTGCAACCTCCGTGATGATAATCATGTGGGAGATGAGTATCACATTTTGTTTCATTGTCAGAATGTATGCTTAGTGACTTAAAGAGAAAGGTATTTGCC
>NC_065517.1:21477762-21610573 GCF_006386435.1 Epinephelus moara
GGCATTTTGACGACTACATTTTCACACATGCTGGTTCAAATCAAATCAAGTTTGTTTATATAGCACATTTAAAACCAACCGCAGTTGACCAAAGTGCTGTACAAATTCCTGGGGGAAGTCCTGTTCCTTGTGACCCTTCCACCACCCCACATGCCTCCTCCTTTACTACACTATTAGTACATTGGTCACCTGATTGCAGCCTTTCCAAATACATGGGTTATACAGATTACTGGTTCGTGATTATGTGGGATATGTATGAATTTGGTGCAGTACTTTTTGTAGGAACAGTACATGAGAACAGTCTGATTGAAATGCCCCCGGACACAATGGGATAGACCTACAATCAATCAGAGCAACAAAATGTTATGCTTCGCCGAGCAATAGACAAATGAGAACTGATTGCAGCATGCAGGGATGAGCTGTGATAGTGTAGCACCCATATGTCTGTGAATGAGTGTTGCCGCTTTTGCCATCAGAATTTGAAAGTAGTACTTTAACAGTATGTTCTGTATCAGCTGCAGCCATCTTGGTTGTTTTCATAACTGCTTAAACGGCTCTCCTCTTTTTTAAGCTGGGTTTATTTTGCATAAAGCCCAAATGATTTGCAAGTTGTCAGTCAACGTTCGCCACATCAGATAAATGGTTGTGATGGGTGCGTCCCATCTGAGGCCATCTGGAAGTCCAAAGCAGAGGCGGACCAGACGCATCTGCCAGAGCAAATAAAATATGAGCCGTCAGATTCATCTTGTTCCCCAGGCTACTGAAAGGTCCAGTGTGTGAGATTTAGTGGCATCTCAGGGTGAGGATGCAGAACTGAGACTTCTAATGTGTGCTATGGTGGGCTGAAATGCAAAAACCAAATGGCCCTGTCTAAAGCCTGTGTTTGGTTTTTCCATTCTGGGCTGCTGTGGAACAACATGGCAGATTCTGTAGAAAGGACCTGCTCAGTATGTAGATAAAAATGCCTCATTCCATCCCAGGTAACGAAAACACAAGCCTTTTTTTCAGGTGATTATAAGATAATGACTACATTGTCATGAATATTATACACTGTTTCTGCCAATACATGCCCCTAAATCCTACGCACTAGACCTTTAAGAAGTGAGATCTTTAAAATGCAGTAGAGTAACTATCCAGGTTTACGACTGACATGCCACTGCATTAATGGTGGCTTGTTATTCCAGGCCTATAACCCGGATTAGTCAGTAAAACCACATTACTTGGGATTTTCTCTAAGCAGTTTCTTGCATAAATATCCTCTGAAAGGACCCCAAAATAGCATTACATAATTAATTTGGGTAAATATTGTGACACTCGACTGTGTCATCATTACCCGTCCATACTTTTTCTGTATGACAATGATAACAAATTGTTGCTGATGAACGGGGGGATCTTAGTAAGTGGATGATGTAATGAGGAATATGATGATGATTACGAAAATGACATAATGACTGAAACAATGAAGGGTAAAAATACCTAACGCTAATGATGTCTGAATCAGAGGGGATACATGATGGTGGCAGGGTAAAACTAATGGAGGCCATTTTGTGTCTCAATAATCCCTGCAAGACAGCAGCAGCTCATTTCCATGTCACAGCAACAGCATTTAAAGACTGCTCCCTCACCATGAAACAAACAATATGGAAAGCTGAAAAGCAACCATAGCAACCATTTATCTCAGTATAATATTACTGATGGCATAAGAGTCCAAATTAGAGACAAAGATTCAATTCATTCTTGCATTTAGTTAATTTCCCACTGAATTATCGTCCCAATTTATCCTACAAATGGCATTCCAATTTGTCTCCCTTTTTAGGGGATTCATTTGGGGTTTTGAAGCAGGCCCTATTCGTTGCGGATATGCATCTCCAAGAACACAGATGCTGCGTTGTTTGCTTCGCCGAGAGCCTCAAACCCCCCACAGATGTGCTCATTTCTCTAGGCAAGGGGAAATGACATGCCTCTGTGCAGAATTTGGACATATCCCCCACTAATGATATAGAAATACACCACTAAGCAATTCTGTTGGGGACAGATCCTGTCTAATTTGGCGAGAACTTTGTTTATATGTGTATATGGCTGCATGACTCAAACTGTGTCCGCGTGTCACTTTCAAGTTCCAGTGGTAATTAGGTTGAAATCAGAGGAAAAACACCCCGATGTTGTGCGATCCATAGTATAATGTCTCAAGGGCGTTAATGAATGTGCAAAATGTAAGCGCACACTCATGAAAAAGCCTAGAAGTGAGTCAAATTGAAAGGACAACTGTGTCTAATGCACGTCATTGATTGAGGTTTCTCTGTTTGTCCGTTGTAATTATTTTGTTGGAGTACCGCAGAGAGCCACTGACCACAACCTTGCCCTGGGACATGCCGCCAGCAGAATAATAATAAAGCACGGGAAGAAAATTGAGGCCAGCCTCTCCAGTCTCAGGTCTTTCATTCGACATGAGTCAGACAGCAGAATGTGTTTGTATCACTTTGTGAAACCTAAATTAAATGTAAGTAGATGAGAGCAAGCCCCTGGTACTCTAAGGACTTTGTTTCAGTGCGAGAGCGAAGGAAGGAGGAGAATTTAATATGGCTGAAACCAGCATTTGTGTTGGCTGTGCTGATTGTCTGTATGAGAGGGGTTTAGAAGAAGCTAGGCCAAACTGAACCACTGGAGTGAGCTTTGGGGATAAGATGAAGGATTAAGGGGAAAAAAAAGGAGAACAGGGGAATGGGAAAGAAGTTTCGAAGGAGAGAGAGAGAGAGAGCAAGCCTCTGCGCCGCGCAGAGAGGGGAGGTGAGCGAGAAATGAAGATGAAGTGAGGCAGAGAGAAAAAGGGAAACTGTCTCGAACGTGTTGAGACAGAGGATGAATGTTTGAGGCTATAGCTTTTAAAAACTCCAATAAAGCCAGCTGGCTCCTGGCCGCATTGGAAAATGGAAAAAGAAGGCTTTGAGTGGCGAGTCCAGGGGCCAGTGGAGCGAGGCGGGGCCCGGTGAGGCCGAGCAGCGGGGCAGCCTTCCTTTGTGAGCGAGAACTCATTTACAATGGTTAAGGCAGGGTGAGCCGCACTTAGCCGGGCCAACACAGAACTGCAGCTTTCATCTGCAGTCTTCATCAGGACTCCAATCCATCATGTGCTTGTAATGAAACACTTTGTATTAACAATACACAATTATTCATCATATTCCTGCTTTACGAATCCAGCCACGATTTCTGGTCTGCCTTTCCCTTTCCCCAGCTCTATGCATGACTTATGTACAGCACAAAGCTTTGCCTTATAGCAGCATGGGGTGAAGTTGTAGAGGAAATGAGCCTGCTGGGCAATGATATGAGTAAGAAGATGCTCTGCTCGCAGTAAACACCAATCCTATCTGGCCGGGCTGCAGTAATGACTGAAGAATCCTGCTGTGGCCTCTCTGCTCACTCCTCTCCACCTTCAATATTAACATCTTTTCTCAGAGGCAGGAAATGCATCTGGGTGTGAGTTTTTGTTGGTGAACCTGGAAGATGAAGAGTTTCTTCTAAGCCACTGCTTTCGAACCCTTTTGGCGTGTGACCCCTTAAAGGAATAGTATAGCATTTTCGAAAGGGATATGCACTTAGTGGCTTCTTTTCTGGGTGTGACATTAGCTTAGCTTAGCATAAAGACTGGAGATTGGGGGGACCTAGCTACTTTGTGTCTGTCTGAGGGTGCTTTCACATCTGCCCTCTTTGGTTCAGTTTGGTTTGCCCCCTAAGTGCGGTTCGTCTGGGCAGGTGTGAACACAGCAATCACACTCGGGTGCGCACCAAAACAACCGGACCAAGACCTTATTGAAGAGGTGGTCTTGCAATATAGTCCACGATGAGCAGTGCTAAAATCAACCTGCGTAGTTGTCCCTCCATTGTGACATTAGAAAGTGTCACATTTATCCTGCAAGTGTACTCTTCTTCAATGTTTGGTTTACTTCCTGGATTTTTCCCACATGGAAATTCTGACCAATCAAGAGCAGCTTTCTCGCACAAGGCATTTGATCTGGTCCGCTTGTAAATGCTGCCGTGAGAACACGAACCAACTCTAGGCAATTATGCAACTTTGTAACACAATTAGTCCCTGATTCAGACCAAAGCAGGTGAACTCTAGGTCGGGCCTGTATCCACATAACGATTTTTCCTGAATGCCAGTGTCTTTTTTCAGTTGTTCTCAATGAGGAAGGAGCGTATGTAGCCACATGTAGCCGCCTAGTGAAAAAACGCCTAACCCAGCATCTTTTTTTCAATTCACTCTGCCTTAATGTGCGGCCACTTTGAGCGCTTCAAGTTCAAATCTCTGAACTTTTTTTAGAACGGCACCAGTGACATCTCTAATGGCCCTGCCTGCACCAGCCAACAATTAGCCAATGGTCTACGTCAGTGTCTGTCACTCGAGTATTTGTGGTGTGTCCGGCATGGACGAGAAGAGAGACGGAAGTGAGGAAAGTAAACAATTGACTTAATTCAAGAGGACATGCAATTGAAACAAACCTGTTTCAATCAGGAGAGACTCGTTTTTAGTTTTGGAAAAGAAAATTTTTAATGACAAGTGCACATGAGAACGTGTGAAAAGTCTTTGGCGATTAGACCCCTTTGAGATGGTGAGCTATAAGAAGGATGATGGATCCGTAGCCAATTAGGGAACCGCCCCGGGGTCTAGACGCTGGTGGTAGTAGAGGAAGTGATTTACATTTTATTTTCTCAGCCATTGAGCTCTTTAGCAGAAATCGTTCATAATTATTTGTGTCACTGGACGGTAGCGCACAGTAAATCTTTGTTCTTTCAACATCACGTTGTGTTGTTAATGTGCTAACTGGCTAACTGGCATCTTGAATCCGTCATGTCGGTCTTCTGGTTTCCCCTACTTTAAAGATGAATACAGACTACTGCCACCTGCTGCTGTGGAGACTTATTTCCTCTCACGCAGGCACAGCACATATGTGCTTGTTGGCCATTGGCTGTACTCTTTACGCAGTTTTCAAGTGAAACTTTTTGTCTGAGACATAGGCGACATTAAAAGATGATGCCAGTTTGGTGTGTGGGCCTTAAAGCTCACAAACTGACCCTTCACTAAGCCTCCCCACCTCGGTTAATGTTGTCAAGCCTTTCGAGTTTTTGAACCCGGCATATCAATATAGCATTTTCAAGGATATCAGTAAAAGATATTCCAAAGGAAATAACAGTTCTAACATATCAGAAAGAAGTACACGGAAAGGATAGCAGTCTGCATTTGAGAGCCATATTCACAATATAGTTTGTCTGCAGACTATTGTGAAAGACGAGGACACCAAAGCAAGTTCAGACACGCCAAGTCTTGTCGGTGGGCCTTTTCACAGCAGACGTTTTGACTCGTCATAGCAGGAAAAGCACAGGTGTTACTAATAACGCTAACGACGGCTCTGCTCTATTCAAGTGCTCCAGTGAGAGTAACAGCGAGCCAGCATGCACAATACCTGGATCCTAAAATCAAAGCAGCTTAATGGAACTCAGCCATTGTTAATTTAATTACTTACACCTGTGCTATCCCACTGTGACCAGTCTCAATGTACAGGAAACAAATACAGGGGCAACATTGTTCTTGCACAGCAGAGTAATGTTAAATGTAATATTGATTTATATCTATCAATCAATCGATCATTTATTTGTCACATGGAATTACACAAGGTGCAACTATAGTGAAGTGTGATACCCCTCCATTATCCTGCTTTTCAGCCTCAGATGGTGTTCAAAGAACTAACTTGAAGTTTAAACATAAGTAACTTTTTGGTTGCTAATTTGCTAAGCAAGCTAACATTAGTTAGCATTTTGCCTTAGAGCAAATAAAGGAGTGTTTGTCGATATTCGATGGGTTCAGCTGTGAGTGAGGTCATATACTGTTTGAATCCACATCCAACATTTCTTTCCTCGTGTTTTGGGGTTCTCAAAAGGGAAAAATGCAACACCCCCCTTTAAACTGTGCCTTCGTACTTGCAGGTGCCATATGCACACTGTTTAAGCATTTCCCCTGTTTTGAATGCTTGGCATGCCTCCCGTGCCTAGTTACTGTTGCTACAGTGGCCGTTCTAGGAAGAGGCTTAGCCAAAGGTCAATTAACATGCTCTATAATGTTTATGGTTTCAGGGACGTTACATGCTGGGAATACTTTCTGGTAAACAACATCAAGGTGCATCCCAAGGTCATTCAGTCATCACAGTGACATTCCCAGGTTTGGTACCACTGTGCTTGTACGAGGATCAAAATAAAATAAAATCTGGCGGCTCACAATATAGCCTGAGATGCTGCACAGAAGTACTGGGCAGATCAATGAACTGTTGTTTGTCAGGAAAAAGCAGATTTTTAAAGCTGGATTTATGGTAAACAGAAAAGTACCCAAGACAGAAGGTTTTGGATTTTGCTAACGCAGCACTAGATGGATGTGTCTAACGTGATCACGCCGTATCATCATGGTTTGATTATATTCCCCACAGTATATGTCCACTTTCATTTACTTTGTAATACAGAGTGATGGTGGACTGCCACGTACTTATAGAACTGGAGTTCTGAATAAGAGGCGACTGTGCAGCGGTGCAGAGGTTTACATTCTTTCATTCACTGTGATAGCAGGCGGTTATCGCAGTGAGCAGGAGGTTTGCAGTGGAAATGGCATTACTAAATATGCTTTACTGAAAAGACTAAGACTTCTGAGCCTTACTTCACCTTCCCTAATGCTGTCTCCACTCTGAACAATCTCTATGGGCATCAGAAACTTGTAGGAGACAAAACAAGCAGCTAATCCCAGCTCTTGCAGTCTCCACATGGTATCTCAGTAAAGTGGACATCAGCTACACTGTAGCCTACGGCTGTAACCACTTAACGAGAAACCATCACTCTAGGAACACTATAAACTCGGGGAAAGACAGCAGAATTGTTGAACTCCTGAACTGTACTTGTGAGCCAATGCCACAAATGTCTGTGTTATAACCGTGTCAACCACAGACATTTTCCTTTTCTGTTTAATTTTTACAGGCTTGAGAGGCAGAGATGGGACCAAGTCATTGTTTTGCAAGTCACAAGTAAGTCTCAAGACCTAGCACTCAAGTCCCATATGAAGACAGGATATTCAAGAGTCAAATCCTAAGTTAAGACTGACAGATCCTGAGTCAAGGCCCAAGTCCTAAATTTTGAGGTACAAGTCCTAAACAAGTCATAATGAACTCTTCACCAAACATAATGCCTCAGCAGAGTAATTCATTCATTCATTTTCCGTAACCACTTATCCTGTTAGGGACTGCGGGGGGGCTGGAGCCTATCCCAGCTGACATTGGGTGAGAGGCAGGGTACACCCTGGACAGGTCACCAGACTATCACAGGGCTGACACATAGAGACAGACAACCATTCACACTCACATTCACACCTACGGACAATTTAGAGTCACCAATTAACCTGCATGTCTTTGGACTGTGGGAGGAAGCTGGAGTACCCTGAGAAAACCCACACTGACACAGGGAGAACTTGCTAACTCCGCACAGAAGGGAAACCTCCACCCCAGGTTTGAACCAGGAACCTTCATGCTGTGAGGCAACAGTGCTAACCATTGCCACCCAAAATAATCATTAGTGCTTTTAAAAATGTGTATTTATTTGTTGAAACAGGTTTCAAACAGGTTTTGAAAAAGTTACTTCACTGTTAAGCTAATGTTAGCTAAGCATTAGCTCGCTAACTATATTAATATTAGCCTCGACTTACCATTTTCTGTGCAACTTCAAATGTATATTCATCTGCATGTTTTGCATTCTGCAATTTCAATAACATACTATACTACTTACATGATCTTTGGGTTTGGGGGGAGGTACCAAGTATTTTCAAATTCAATGGCGCAAGTCAAAGTGAAGTCACAAGTCATCAGTGTTAAAGTCCAAGTAGAGTTTGACAAGTCTCAAGTCATCAAATTTGTCACCCGAATCTGGTTCAAGTCCAAGTCATGTGACTTAAGTTCACGTGTCTGTTGAAAAGGTAAAGTTATCCAGTACTAGATGAAAACAAGCAAAAAATAAAACGGTAAATCTAAGTTTGTCTGGCTTCAACATTTTTCTGCTTCCCTATCCTATTAATCATCTCGCTTCCTCTTAGTTTTATCTTGCGATTCCTTGGGGGGTCCCGACCACCTGGCTTGGAAGCACTGCTTTGCGCCATAAACGTGTCAGGTATCTTAAATTGTTTTAATGAGAAACCATTTCCTCAGGAGGAAAACTGTTTATTTTTGGGGCATGAACACAACATTATCCAGGCCGAAAGCAACTCCTGAGGGTATAATCAATGTTTGATTATATTTAGCAAATGTGTATTCTACCTATCCCACTTTTCTGATACCTGAGAAGTGTTGAAAAGTTAGCAAGTGAAAACAGAAGCAAGGTATTTCTCTGCCAGAGCCATCCAAATAAATCTTCCCCGGTCTTGTCTTCTTGGCAACCGGGCCTCCTCACTGTGATCTGCAAATATAGAGCAGGGCAGGCTTCATTGCAGGAACTGCCATTACTGTTGCCGAGCAGTGCAGGCAGAGTGAGAACAGGCTGTATGTATGACTGTGAACATCCACGGTGAGGGCGTGAGTCAGTGGATTTGGCCGGAATTAAGAGCCTGTGCCCGTTGAGAAATGGGGCTCAACACGTTGTTACCCATAAATCCCAAATGTTCTCATTATTAAGTGAATTTATCTTGTCAGAGGCCGGGACGTGGCTCAATTTCGGCTCTAGATTGCCATCCAGCTTTATTGAGTGGTCTCTCTCTCCTCAGTCAGAGGGAGGAGACGCCCTTGCCAAAACGAGGCTGGCGCGATGACGGCCGCCATCGACATCTTTACAGCTTCATCCTCCACTGACTTTGCATACGCTTACACTACATACTCTCACATTGTGCTGAGTCACGGTGATTTGGCCCCAGGGATTTGTTTTGTTTTGGGGGCGGGGGAGGAACGGATGTCCAAATGTATGTGTTTGCCCATTTATCACGAGAAGTTATGGCTCCTTTGTTTTTGGCACTGAATGAAATCAGTGAAATAAAAGTCTGTCAACTTTCTTTGATGAATTTAATATCGTCCTGCTGTTTGTCTTCCCTGCAGATGCACCAAAATCAAAGTCCAGACGCATTATCTTACCCCTCTGTATCTCTGTGTTTCTGTGGGTGACTTGTCATTATTTGGCTTTGTGTCCTCTTTAACATAGCTATCAGTGGGAGAGACGCACTGTCTTCAATCCCGCTGGTTAGCAGACTGAAGCCAGCATGGCCACTGTTGCATCCATGCTTGTCACTCTGGGTGTGTTATCATTAACGGAAGGCAGATAGCAGGGAGGAACCAAACACGGAGCCACTCGGCCGTCAATTTGGCAGCTGTCTCTCTGTCTTTCTCTCTCTCTCTGAGACTGTTAGGCGTGTTTGTCTTTAGTATCGTGGAGTTCAGTGTATTTTAAGGTTGCTGAATGGTCTGTGTGATAAGCTTGGGGAAGGATTTATTCATGAGTGGGTTTATTCTTGGGTCTGTGTACTCTGCTAGAAGAAAATCAAATGCAGTTTAGTTAATTTTCTGTTCGCTCCGGCTCAGCTGGCCATTGGGGTAATTCACTGAAATAAGGTGTTTGGTACAATGAACGCTGCAGGTTTAAAAAAAATGGTTTCTGCTTGTGTGGTCTCGACTATATAATAGATGTAAGATGTAAGAAAGATCTAAGTAAAAAACATGGGGTTTTAATAGTTTTTCGTACTGTAGGAGCAGATGGTACCTTTAAATGTACCCTGTGGAAGTTTCTAGTTGTATGTGTGCAATGTGTCTCATTAAATGGATCCTTGTGGTCTAACAAGTCAGCATCTCCAAATGTGAGGCCATGGTTCTCTGACGAAAACTGATGGACTACCCTTTCTGGGTTGGCAGAGAGTAACTGCCTCAAGTGAAGGAGTTCAAAAATCTCGGGGTCTTGTTCAGGAGTGAGGGTAGAATGGAGCGTTCGGCACAGCTTCTGCAGTGATGGGGGCGCTGAGCTGGATCGTCATGGTGAAGAGGGAGCTAAGCCAGAAGGCAAAGCTTTTGATTTACTGGTCCGTCTATGTCCCAACCCTCACCTATGGGCATGAGCTCTGGGTTGTGACCAAAAGAATGAGGTCGCAGATACAAGCGGGCGAAATGAGTTTCCTCAGAAGGGTGGCTGGGCTCAGCCTTAGAGATAGGGTAAGGAGCTCGGACATCCGGAAGGAGTTTGGAGTAGAGCCGCTGCTCCTGGAGGAGCTGGAAAGCGTTGTTAGGTAAAGGGACGTCTGGGTTTTTTTGCTTGGCCTGCTGCCCCAGGACCCGGCCCTGGATAAGCGGATGAAAATGGATGGATGAATGGACGTTTGCAAAGCAGATTTCTTTGAATATTATGCAACTTGCACTGTGTTTATCCATGTTTACTTCAGGCTAGAAGTCTTTGTTTCTTCATTTTGGTGGTGCACTGCTATCTTTCTTGGCACTTCACCCACTACTGATCAGTGGAACTGTGTGAAACCATGGGAGGTGATCACGGGACGCCTGTGTTGATTTTAGTTTTAGCATTCTGTAGGATAAAAATCCTCCTCAGGCTAGTTGCTTTCAGTCTTTACCCATGGTGGTTATTTTTCCAATAAAGACAACGCAGTCCTTCAGAGTTCATTGTGAAATACCGGTAGGTTTACTGTGAGTCTTCAAAGATTACACACAAAACCAAGCTGGTCCCAGGAGCAGACTGAACTGTCTCAATATTACATTCACTTTTATGCTGTTCACATTCCCCTCCTGTTGTGGGCCTTGTTGGCAGTGCCCTCCTACTGTTGCGCCCTCTGATCTCTATTTCTTACTCTTCTTACTCCTGCCACCATTTTTTTTATCCTCCAAACATCATGACATCACCTGATGCACACACACTTTGCAAATACATACACCATCATCTTTTAGCTCACATCAGAATATATATGATTAATAATGAATATCTGTCTATTTATTCTGATTTTTGCTTCACTGACGTAATAACCAAATGTAAATCAATCTTTCAGGATTCTTACACACCTGTAGTTTGGTACATTTGGCCCAGACCAGGGGAAGAAATAACTGTATAATGTACAATACATTGCTGCATTAGTTCTGTTTCGGCTCATGTTCACTATGACCTTTTACAAATGAACATTCAGTTATACAAACTAAAGCAAACTCATTGATTGACAGTTGTGGTGGTATCATCCTACATCATCAGCACATTACAAGGACCCATGTGGTGAAATCAAATTCCGGTGACTAACAGCAGGTAAGATGATGTTATGTACAGCAATTTGCTGGGAGATTTCACACTTCTTTATGGATTTAATGAACACACAGTTGGATACAATCACAACAGACCTCAGTTTTAACTGCTTTTGAGTCTGATTGATCAGAGAAAATCCATGTTCTTGCATAATGATACGCATGCCATGGTGACCAAATGATTTACATGAATAGAGCTGTGGCCTCGGTGATAGAGTGGGTTGTCTGCTATTCGGAAGACTGGCAGTTTGATCCCCAGCTCCTCCAGTCTGCATTTTGAAGTGTCCTTGGTCAAGGTACTGAACCCCAAATTGCTCCCAATGGCTGTTCCATCGATGTGTGAGAGCGTGTAAATGGTTACTAAGTAGAAGGTAGCCCCATGTATGGTTGCCTCGGCCACCAGTGTGTGAATGTGTGTGTGAATGGGTGAATGTGACGTGTAAAAAGCACTTTGAGTGGTCAGAAGAGTAGAAAGGTGATGTACAAGTGCAGTCCATTTAACATTTAAAAGTACATACAAAATCTAGTGTTAGGTTTGTTTTCACACCACAAACAAACCCCACCAGAGTCCACTTGGAAATAGGCTGAGACCCTCCTTTTTAAGTCCTTTTGTCTGGTCTTGATGGTATTGCACTTTCTACTCTGATTAAGCCTGGCATGCCTGCAAGTTGGTACAGCTCATGCTTTGTTTGGTTTTGCATGTGAGCTTTGTTGTAGCCTGGTTTCTCTTTGTGTTTTGCGTCTTGGGACGACTTGATTGGCTAGTGAGCCTTTGTTCAGAGGAACCTTTGGGTATGCTACTTTGGTCAAGCACTTATGTTAATTCCAGTTTTGTGTGCATTTGGTAGCTAGAATTTGCTTTGTCCGCCTGCAGGCCACCTTGTTAGAACTCGTGATGAGCTTTGGTGCTCATTCAGTGCAACATTTTGATGTCTACTTTGAGTCGGGGGTCTAACCAGCTCCTGACTCTACCTCACTGCTCTATAGTCACTTTCCTGAATTCCTGCAAAACACAAATCTGCATTCTGAGGTGGGTACTGTTCTCAATCGTAGCCTACGAATTTTCAATCAATGCCTTTGTCACCAGCCACCAGTTCTGTTGTGACCCCTTACTTCCCCTATGCACCAGTTTCTGATTACCAGTAGTTTCTCATCCTTAAATTGCTTAGTTTGTATGATGGGGGGACATTTGGTAAACTGCAAGTTAAAAGTGGTGAAGTGTTATTTCTTTTATTTTGTCATTTTGGCATGCTTTGTGTTCCAGATGTTAATGTGGAACCTTGATCTTAAGAGGAGTGTGTGTGACGCCCCTACCACTGTTTTTGAAAATGCTGTGGCCAACCTCATCAGGCAGTTGGCTGACATGGGAGGGTTGTTACCTTGATGAAGCTCACCTGGGCCCTCCAGGCTACAAAAGCTGCCTCATGTTTGCACCTGCTCTCTGCCTTCCTGCAGCAGACATCCACCTGGCCATTTGTTTGATTCGCACCAGACTTCAATCGACAGCTTTGACAGCGACCCAAGCCGACCATACTTAACAGGTAAACGCACCAGAATTTGTCTAAACTGAACGAAACAGGTCAGTTTAGTTTCTTATTTTGGTTCCTGTGGCTCCACAGCCTCTGAACTACGCGGTCGAAAAACACTATTGGCACCTATTTTATTTTAATCAGGAGAGACTTGTTCTGAGAGAAAAGAATATTTATTTGAATGTGCACATAAGGATAAGAAATGTGAAAAGTCTTTGGCAATTAGACCCATTGTGATGTCATCTATTCCAGGAGGGTGGTAAAGATGTAGTAGATTAGGGATCCTCTCCTGTGGAGTCTAGACGCTGGTGGTGGTGATGAGATGAAGAGGGAGCTGAGGATCTGGGTGTGAAAAGGAATGGGCTTTTGATGAGCTGATGCTGGGCTCTGGATAAGGTGACTGGAGGTGAATGGAGTGGAGGAGGGAGCATCAATTCCTCCTAGAATGACAGCTTACAGGAGCAGACAGGAGAACAGATTTAAAGTTTGGCAGCAGCAGCAGCAACAAAAATGGCTGAAGGAGATCATGGCAAAGTTTGATGGGCTAACTAGGAGAGGTAACACCCACAGTCAGCTAATTGGAAGTGGTGGGAGTGGGATAGAGAGAGAACTGTGAATGGATGTAGCATAAAGAAAGTCTTCCTAATTGAACATACGCTGAGCTTGATCAAAGGCAAAATCTGTGTTGTCAAAGTAGTGAAGATGTTTTGCTCGTGTTTTGTCTGTTTTTGAGTTTATGTATGTTGCAGTTTATTAAACACTCTGTGCTGCCATACTAGTTGCTTTAATTTGGATGTTTGCTTCTCGCTGTGTTCCTACAGAATGTTTCTAATACTATAAAGAAGATTAAAAGTCAAAGTCGCTCGCTTAATTCTTCCACACCTTCTTTACTAAACACAGAGCATTTTAAGGTTCTTGAAAATAAACGCATACTCACTCACTGCTCCCTGTATGCTTTGGAGTTTGCTCATACAGTCTACAACCTGCGCAGGCATGCAGTAAAAGCTGATACCTTCCACACACACAGTGCACACAATATAAACCATATCTCTCCAACCATTCACTGCCGCTGCACCTCCCATTTACAGCAAGAGATCTCCCAGATAACCCACTATCTCACAAATTAGAATAGTCACTCAGCCAGCTCCTCTTCAGCACATTCTTTAACGGCTGCAGATTTGTGACAGTCGCAACCACCAGGATTCAATTTAAATCTCCACTTGACATGCTGAGTATGAGATGGTGCTTTAGCACAATCTTTCTCGCGGAGGTGACAAGGCTTTTCCGCCAAGACAAGTCCCGGTGCTGAGTACAGGACCTGATTTGGAAGTGCCCTTATGTACAGAGCTTGACCTTGTGTGCTTGTTTTACAATGCAGTCAAATTGGTGGCATTTTTGAACAGAGTGTAGCTATGATGGGTTTCATAGTAGCACCGCTTTACTTCCTCATTAAGTCTAAATGTCAGGCAGTGCTACAGATGGAAGAGCTACTCTTTTAACCTAGCTTCTGACAGTAAACACAGGTACTGCTATCGAGCATGAAGAGGTACAGGTAGAATGATTTGGGAGCAGATGTCATGGAGCTCTTGAAATCGCATATCATAACCCTTAAAATCTCTTACCTTGGTTCATATTACTGAGAGTTGTTGACCTTGGGGTGCTGTGGAGCAGTGTGATTCAGTATATTTACTCTGCAGTGCAAAAACAGCCATGTGACTCAGCAGCTTTTCTGAGAAATAAAGGTGTGAATGACACAGAGGAAGTAAAACTGGAAAATGCTGGGAAGTGTGGACTGAAAATGAACAAATGCTGGGAACTCGCCACGAGTCAGTAAAATTAATGAGCCCTCGTGAATGAGTGGTGAAATGTCTGACAGGCTACACAGCAAGTGTGTACAGCTTTTCGCTTACTACATACAGGAGAGGTAAGAGAGTTTCAATAGTTTCCAATTAAGGCTGCAGATAACATTATCAACTGCTATATTGATCTTTTTTTTTATCACCTAGTCACCAAATTGTCGGAAAATCTTTAAAAATAGCCATCACAATCTCCCTGAGCCAAAGCTGTGTCCTCTAATTGCTGGCTTTCTTGAACTGAAAGCCAATAATGAAATGAAATAAAACTAAGCAGCAAATTCCAGCTTCTCAAATGTAACAATTTGCAGCTTTACTGTATAGAAGTGTAAACTAAATACACTCACTGGCCACTTCATTAGGTACACCTTGCTAATACCAGGTGGGACCCCTTTTTGCCTTCAGAACTGCCTTAATTCTTGGTGTCACAGATTCAACAGGGTGCTGGAAACATTCCTCAGAGATTTTGGTCCATATTGACATGATAGCATCACACAGTTGCTGCAGATTTGTCAGCTGCACATCCATGATGTGAATCTCCCGTTCCACCACATCCCAAAGGTGCTCTATAGGATTGAGATCTGGTGACTGTGGACGCCATTGGAGTACAGTGAACTCATTGTCATGTTCAAGAAACCAGTTTGAGATGATTTGAGCTTTGTGACATGGTGCGTTATCCTGCTGGAAGTAGCCATCAGAAGATGGGTACACTGTGGTCATAAAGGGATGGACACGGTCAGCAACAATACTCAGGTAGGCTGTGGTGTTTAAACCATGCTCAGTTGGTACTAAGGGGCCCAAAGTGTGCAAAGAAAATGTCCCCCACACCATTACACCACCACCACCAGCCTGAACTGTTGATACAAGGCAGGATGGATCCATGCTTTCATGTTGTTTACACCAAATTCTGACCCTACCATCTGAATGTCGCAGCAGAAACTGAGACTTATCAGACCAGGCAACGTTTTTCCAATCTTCTGTTGTCCAGTTTTGGTGAGCCTGTGTGAATTGTAGCCTCAGTTTCCTGTTGTTAGCTGACAGGAGTGGCACCTGGTGTGGTCTTCTGCTGCTGTAGCCCATCTGCTTCAAGGTTGGACGTGTTGTTGGTTCAGAGATGGTCTTCTGCAGACCTTGGTTGTAACCAGTGGTTATTTCCATCTTCAGTCCGACATGGTGTCCACTCTAATCGAGGGGTGAGGGGGATTTGATGTTTCTTAACCAATCACTAGAGACCAACGCTTCTGCCTGAGTCCTTTTAAGTCCACACTGATGCATAGCCATGCGAACATGCTTGTTTTGTTGGGGGTTTAAGAGACAAGCGGAGGGAAGTAAAACAAACTACGATGTCGGGAGATATTGAAAGGACATGTTGATTTAGAGCAGCCTAGATGACAGCATCTGTCTTGCCTATCACGCTCACCATTGTTGTTTTTACTCCTTATTGGGTCTGGCGCACAGCTTGACAACAACTTGACAACGGCACTAGTCCCACTGATTGGATAATTGAGTCCACCTGCAGTGCTTGTTGGTCATTTTTTCTTTTGACTGAATAACAGCCGTTTCATGTCAGGATGCCAGATGAATCAGTCAACTCAAACTCAATGGACAGGGCGGATTAAAGGGATTGAACTCATTTCATCAAGTCATCTTGTGCCTCTGGAAAAAAGCATAATTTTTCAATATTTTGCTTCATATTATTGACAGACACTGTCAGATGAATTGGTTATGAAAATAATGTTTAGTCATAGCCTTAAACAAAACAACTTAAGACAGCTGCAACACAGCCTCAGCACTGTATGTGGTCCTCTCTGATCATTTTAAATTGTGAAATTTATAATGACAAGTACTACCTACCAGCACTCTGTCACCACAGTAATGCTGCTATTTTCACACCATATGTAAATGATGTAAGCACGCCTTCCTGACACATTCCTACATGATTTGTAGAAGCATGATGATAATGATGATGACAGAAGCGATGTGGAGCAGTGATAATGGACAATGATGAAGGCACGGACACGGAGGTATGGTGGAGACTGCAGTGAGAGCTGTGCTGAGGTTTCAGTGACATCTGCTGGAAACACGACAGCTACAAGAGAGAGACTTGTGTAACTGCTATGTTGATATAATTTTGACCAACAGCAAGGTGTTACTTTCTTTCCCCAGTTAATTTAACCACAAAGTACACTCCCTCATCCCAGCAGCAGCAGCCCGTGTGAGGTACATGAAACAGCAAGGTAAAGAGGGATTACAGAGTGCACATAATACAACAAAGGATTTCACAGAGTGTAATCCATAAATATATTCCACCACAACACACACTTTAATTATAAAGACCAACATGTATAGATGCTGCTGTGGTCTGTTGGTGTTACAGTGTTATACTGGATTGTGAGGATACTGTGCAGACATGATGTAACACTGCCATCTACTGTTGAAAACCCAACAATAACTGAAAGGTAGATGTCACTGAATATTTACTAGAGGTGGCTTCCACATCCAAAAGCAGTTTGTCATACATAAAGTGCACTTGGTGCTGATCCTGATACTTTATGTGGTTTTACAGCTGTAATAGGAATAAATGGGGACTGTGACCCTGGTAGGCCATTAGGAATTATGGACAGGGAAACAAAATTGTTCAAACTGGGCTCCTCATCCAAACCCACTCTAGCACCCCCACTCAAGCTCTAATACCAACATGGGTAATTGAAAATGGCCTTACTACAATAAAATGGCTACTATGGGGACTAACATCATCACACATGAATACAGTTGGGATCATTACATCCACAAGAGTCTACCTATACCCAGACTTGTGCATTACCTAGACTGTTTAGGGACCCCACAATGGAGAAATATGAAAAAATGGCAATGCAGCTTTTCTCACGCTGAAATTAAGCCTAACTTTTGAGCAGTATTTAGCCTCCTCCCAACAAGATAGTATGACTTTGTTGATACCAATGAATGCCTTGTTTCATATTATACCAGTATCTTCACTCTGGCTTTAAAGCTGGGCCCCCAACGGGTTTTATTTGCTCATCTGCCTAGCTCCTCACCTTTACCACGCTCAGCTGGGTTGAAACTCGACCACTGAAACCAGACTGTACTTGAGCAGCCGTGGCTCAGGAGGTAGAATAACTGCAGGGGCTGGAGTACCAGATGAAAAGCTGAAATGTGTTTGGAGAATTGATTTATTTATCATGTAAATATATATAACTCATATTGTCAGTGATATAAGTCAGTAAGTAAATTGTTGGACTTGAACCCATGTAAGTGTCAACTATAGACCCATGTATGGACCACACCTGGGCCTTGGGCCAGGGTCATCTGTACCCTTTAGCCCCTTTTACACTGCCTGTTCAAGGCGGGAATATCACGCCGTTATGGTCCAAGGCTAATGTATTTTGCTTGGGTGTACAAGGCGACTGCAGCACCATTACGTGGGGGAAACCTGGAATGATCCAGAGGGTGCAGGACTGGACAAGGGACATGCGGTATAACTGTAGATATTTATTATACCATAAGTTCAAGTGTTTGTTTTATCATTCCAGACCAATATGAGAAGATCTACTTCCATCAAGATGGAGCACAATGGTCATTATAGATTCATATATCACATTAACACTGTAACAAAATCAGCCTTCTCCCATCTTAAAAACTTTATCCAAGGTTACACCATTCATGTATTACTCATTGCAACAGTGAATGCTCAGACCCAGACACCCAGAGTATGCAACAGAATACACAACAACTGTTTATGACCTCCTCAGGTGAAGATTCAGCAGTCTACCAATATCAAGAGGAGGACATGCGACTGTGCGATCAGCAACATTACCTTTCAGACAGAGAAGATGAATAGTTTGAGTGAGGAGAATTGGGCTATCTGTCAATTTACAACAAGCATCCCTGAACAGAATGACGAACTGTGACACCAATCAGTAGCTCCTAACAGAGCCATCCTGGCATGTTCTTCACGGACATTTCACAACTTAATTCATGTGACTCCAATGACTCCCAAATGACCGCCACGTAATGACTCTCATGTGACACTGTGATGTGGACCACTGCCAGAGGATGAAATGCCTGGGACACCCACTATGAAATACAGTGTGAATACAGGACATCTACTTTAATCCATCCTTACCCTCTGCTTTATCCTGTATTTATCTTGCTTGATACCAGACAGAATTGTCAGCTCATTACAATCTGTTTCCAGCTTCAGTCTGATGTTGTGTCCACTCTAACTGATTTCCATGGGGGAGGGAGATTCTATTTTCCCTACCCAGCTACCAGAGACCAACGTATCCCACTGGATCTAATGCCATTTTAAGTCCACACTCATGCATAGCCATGCCAATTTACCTGTTTTGCTGGGGTGTTGGGAGCGGAGCAACGTGAAACAAACTAGGTTGTTGGTTGAAATTGAGAAGACATGTAGATTTAGAACAGCCTTGATAGCAGCGCCTATTTTATATAGCACTTGATTGTTGTTATTACTCCTCAGTGGTTTTGTCAAGGTGGCGTGGTGGTGCAGTAGTTAACATTGTTGCCCCACAGCAAGAGGGTTCAAGGTTCGATCCCGGGTGTGGGAGCCCCTCTGTGCAGAGTTTGCATGTTCTCCCCGTGTCAGCGTGGGCTTTCTCTGGGTACTCCAGCTTCCTCCCACAGTCCAAAGACATGCAGGTTAATTGGTGACTCTAAACTGTCCGTAGGTGTGAATGTGAGTGTGAATGGTTGTCTGTCTCTATGTGTCAGCCCTGTGATAGTCTGGCGACCTGTCCAGGGTGTTCCCTGCCTCTCGCCCAATGTCAGCTGGGATAGGCTCCAGCCCCCCCACGGCCCCCAACAGGATAAGCAGTCACAGAAAATGAATGAATAGTTTTGTCACACTGCTTGACCACAGCCTGACAACGGTGATTGTTTTTTATTTCAACCAAGAAACCACTGTTTCATGCCACATTGCCAGACAAATAAATCAATTTGAACTCAGTGGAGTGGGTGGATTCAAAGGTTTGGACCCAGGCAAGTATTTATCCCTTTATCCCTTACTTGATCAATTGTTGGATAATACTTTTCCTGTGCTTCTTTTATTTATTTCAAATATATTTTAGGGCTTTTTTGCCTTTTATTGATAGGACAGTTGTTAGAAGGCGAAGGGGGACGACATGCAGTAGGGAGCTGTGGGTTAGAATCGAGCCCACGGCCACTGCGGCAAGGACAAGGCCAAACTTGTATTAACCTTAATTTAAAGCACTTTAGACTTGATCTCTGTATAAACACAGTTACATTATATCACTTACAGTTGCTCCTTCTTTTCTAATTAAACATACTTTTGATTTTATTGGCTTGTAAAACTGAACATTAGACAATATTTGCTCCTGGCAGGATGTCTTCATTCAAACAGCTGGTATGATGATGTTATTTAAGCAAACTGACAGATGAAACAACATTTAAAAAGTGCTGGGAAAACAATTAATCTTTTATTTATAGTGTGTTTCATCAGAGCTAGACGTTCTGAGACGACATTTTACAGATAAGCACCTCTGTTTAAATTATTATTGCTATTTTTTAAATGTTATATTTGTTGAAATGTGCTTTTGAGAGATTCAACTAGTGTTGCACTTTAGCAAACAAACAAGTTGTCCTACTAAACTGTAAGACCCTCAGGGATCACATGCTGCGTTTAAATGCATTTAAACCATGAAATGTGGCGTATAATTCTTAACATGCACAAAATGTACCTCAGGGTCTGAAATGCCATGAAACAATAATTTGTGTATCAATACCAGAGTAACTTTATGATGTCTGTAAAGATGTTTTTTTTAGATACTGGGGAATCAACTGCGTAAAAAATGCAAACAGTGTATGTCATTTTATATCCTGATATCACTCTATTGATTGAAATATAAACCTAAACATAAAGTGCTGTCCTGTGGCGTTAAATGCTCAAGTGTCATGAAAAAAATCACACACAACACTCTTCACATAAAACACACACACACATAGGTGCATGCATGATATACGTAGCAATATTACGCGTAAAAATATGCTATGAACTGCGCTCTGCTGCTGCAGTAAGCATCACATCAGACAGAACTCTTTACACATCACTTTCACTTCGCTTTCTCACCCGTGTTACCCTGAATTCATGAAGACAGCTTTGTTTTCCTTGCACGCCTCCGCAGTGAATGAAGAATCCAAACACAGAAAATACTTGATGATTTGGAGAACCTAGGGGCCAAGTTTAACAACTGCAAAAGTATATCAAAACATCCATTTACAAACTCTCACACAACTCATGCAGTGTAATCCACGTCTCATTTATCTAGTCAAATGCTCAGCACTTCCCAAACACCTGCGTTTTCGTTAAATTCTCACTATTTAAAACACTTCTGCTCTTTATGGGTGAAGCTATTTTCTTATGTTTGTATCACAATTTACTTGGAATCATCAAACTGACGACTTTTTTTTTAAATATACAATATTATCATATCATTGTAACACAAAGTCCATATACAGTAGCACTGAGTTATTTCTCTGATTTCCATACAGACTAAGCTTTGCTAAAGCACCCAAATGTCAATACAGGATTTAATCAGCTGCAGGGAAACATCAAAGTAGAAGCAGCCTCGCTCAGTGCACACCAGTGAATCAATCACCATACATCTGTTTCTGATAAATCCAAACAAATGCTCGATTTTCCATCCAAATCCATTAGTTTCACACCTACATAAAACCTGAATTATTCTAACTGGCAGCTGCAATCCACGCACTGAAACTAAGCAGAGACGGCTGCTTGCAAACTGATTAGCAAAGCATTGATGATACAAAATCACAAACTGTTGTGCTGCTCATTAAACCGGCAATAAACATTAAAGATGCGATAACGGAGCGAGCTGTCTTACCTCGAAGCAGGTGTTTGTTCTGTGTGGGAGCAGACAAAATTCAGAGGCAGTGAGTGAATTTGTTTCGCTATTAGTTCATTCTTTAGGGCCAAATGTGCCAAACCTCACTAACCCTCCATGTTCTCACTACCTGATTCTTGCTCTAAATTTGATTTTCACCATCCTCCTCAGTGTTTTTGTTCACCTGCTTCTTGTTTTTTTTCCTGCTAACCTGTCAGTTCAGTTCATTTTCCACCTGCTTGACTTTTGGTTCGTTCTATAATTCCATTGCTTGGTTAGTCTGCCATCTGATATTTGCCTTAAACAGAACCAGCTCTGTGCTCAGTAGTCTGTGTATGTGCAGCAGTGCAACCCTGTGGCATCGAGAGGAAGTGCACGCAGATGTGGAAAAATCTTCTCCCTGTAATGACTGCCAGTTACATTAGAACGTACAGAGGTTCAGCCACCCTTGACGCCCGTGCTTTAGATAACCTCATCAAACCTCACTATCACACCCCGAGTGAAGTCATTAACAGCAGGCTTGACTTTTTGCTGCGCACACAATTAAGCAGGTCATAATAATGCTTCTGCCATTGATTAAGAACATCATCTGTGCCACTCATCCCATCAGTATCAGAGGTTAAATGGGTTTTAATGGTTCTGAGCTCATTCCAAAATTCCTCATAACTTTTAGTTAGCAGTTTCCCTGCAAAGAAATCCTTGTTATATTCTCATTTCTTTTCATTTTGATTCCAGCACATATAGTAAACACTTCTGAAATATGCAATAGATGTTGTATTTTTACTTTTATCACAGTTCGCTTACAAGCATGCTATTCAAGAGTAGTTTTTTCTTACTGTGGCCAGACTTATGAAGCCTCCATTGCTAAATAATGCAGGTTAGGCCTCACCAGTGAACTATCCTAGAGAGAAATCTGGTTCGGTTAACTTAAGCTACTTAGAAAAAGTAGTTCAGACTACTTTGTAGGGAAAAAATCCAGTCGACAATGTACATGTGTTGCAAATCCATAACAAAATATAATACAAGCATAAAATGCCACCCAATTAAGTGCAGGGGAAGTGCAAGGAATCAAGGAATGCCCGCTTTGGTTTTGTATTCAATGTCCATCAGTCATGTCTATCAACATGCAACAACTTCTCTGAACATTTGTATGCATACAATATGTATGACTAGTTGACACATAATGCTGTAGTCTTACAAATTCTGCTTAATGAATGCAATGTTGGGGAATTTCTTCACAGGGTCAGGATGAAAGAAAAAGGGGGCAGGACTGATCCGAGGGGGTTCAATTACATTATTCAATCTGTTCCTTTTATGGCCCCAAATTGATTGTAATTTCTAGGTGTCGACAGATAATCTGCCTGGCTGGGGCCGGGGCCGATATTATGAATTTTTAGGGTTAAAGGTATCGGTGATTTTTTTCCACCATTATGCCGATATACAGTTTTGTTTCCCTTAGCTGCGCTGCCTGCTCGTACCACTGTAGGCTCTTAAAAGCAAACTCAAGACCTACCTTTTTAGCCTGGCTTTTAATTGAGCTCTCCTTTATTTTATTTTATTTTATTTTATTTTATTTTATTTTATTTTATTTTAATCTATTTTATTATTTCTCATTTCTTTTTTTATTGTTTTTCATTTTATTTTTTTAATTTTGTATTTATGATTATTGTGTATTTATTTTTATTCATCTGTTTTTATTTAGCTGGCATATTCTTCAACTTCGTTACTGTTAGTTACTTAATTACTGTTGATTCTGTGTCAACTATGACTTTTATGGCCCGTTTCCACTGAAGAAGTTCCTGGTACTATTTGGGGGGCAGGAACTACTACAGGAACATCCTCTCGCTCAGCCCTCTCAACTGCCGTGTCTCCACTGAGAGAGCGGAGTACGAGGAAGGTTCCTGTAAAGTTACGGGCTCTGGATGTGACGTAATCGTTGTGCGACCATTTTGACCGGAGCGACGTAGGGGCATAGGGATGCCGTTAGCCGTTAACGGTGTCTGTAATAACTCCGGTCACGGCCCGTGAAAAAAATATTTTTTCCAGCGGATGTCTTAGTTACAACATGATTGAGCTAACTGGAGTAGTTTCACGTTGTATCCAACAACGGGAGGCTTTTAAGAGAGGACGTCCTAATGTTAGCTTTGCTGCTGCTGTTAGCTGTCCCTGTCAGCTGATGCTTTTTAGACATCGTGATTTCCCAAAACTGAAAAAATACCACACATATCAACACAAAACTGCTTTGCTAGCTCAATCATTTAGTAACTAAGATATCCGCTGGAAAAATATTTTTTTCACGGATCGTTTATTGAGTTATTATAGACACCGCTAACGGCTAACAGCTAACGGTTAGCCTAGCTAAACCACAATAACCATGTTGTTATTTACAAAATGTCACATCCCGCCTTGAGTATATCCAATCAGCACCAAGTAATCCCCAAGCCCCAGCCAGGAGTCTTTCGGGGCCGTTCTGAGTACCTACTCTGAGGCAGGGACTTGTTTAGCCCCTGTAAAAGTTCCAGAACTCTGTCCTTCGGGGGTGGTTCCTGCAGCGGAGACACGCACCAATGGCCCCGGCCCCGTAAAATTACCCCAAAGTTCCTGTGGTGGAAACGGGCCTTTACAGCAGACATATATAGGTTGTAGATATCGGCTATCAGTATCTCTGTTTCATAATAATCGGTATCGGCATTGGTAACGGCTTCAGCTCTAGCTCCAGCTCCGGTTCTAATCATCACTGATGGAAACACAACACCTAGGAGAACGTGCTAATTTTAGCCCCTTAACCAGCAACATTCAGTGACACACCACCACTAAATATCGTCTGTCTCCGCCCAAGCAGTGCTCAAACATGGATCCAAATTAGTCTGTTCCAATTTTGAAAGAGACTGAATAAGTAGGTAACCACCAAAAAGTTTTCACAGGCCTCCATGCTGCTTTCTACTGTTTATGAACCTGTTTTCCGGCCTGCCCATGATGACGAACGTGACGCACCACAGAGATAGCATACTCGTCTGCTGCAGAGCCATGAACACAGCTCTTGTTTGTGGGTTTTCCCTTGTTTTAAAAACCTGTGTTTATGCACTAAGTTTGGTGGAAAAGAAGAATTTATCAGGGGCTGCATACTGGAACAAGTATCATTCTCTTTGAAGCTTTCTCCATAACCTTTAAGGATAAACCTTTTTTATTCTCCTGGATCTGGGCCCCCTTTTTTGAATACCTGGGCACCACTAAATCTTAAAGATAGAATTGGCCTGGAAAATGGATGTAGAATTACAGCCTGGTATGATGATGAAGTATAAAGTGTATCAGGTTTTCCTGACACGGGTTCCCTGGACTTCTTTTATGTATTTTATATTCAAATTTTGGTGTGTTATCTCCTTTGATTTTGCAGGGCTGTCTGTAATTGGTATTGGTCTATTATGTCTGCACATTTTTTGTCCTGGTTTGTAAAATGAGTTTTATGAAAATGTTTGAAAAAGAAAATAAATGTAGTTCATTACTCTCCAGCAGTGGATATAAATAAATGATATATGCACAGTCTCACCAGAAGGCACCATGTCTTTTTTACAAATTTGTCAAAAGGATAAAACACAATAAAAGCGCAAGAGCTTATTTCCATTTCCATTGTGTTCATTATTATTATCCATTATTGCAGCGGTCATACGGTCGGTGGTGGTCGCCATCCTGTAATAATGTAAATCTCTTTTTAATGTGGCAGCAAAAACAGCAAATGATACTGCGTCTCTTCACTGTGTAGAGCTGTTTACAGGTAACAATGCTGAATAGACAACTTATTATAGTCTGAAGACGTAAATATAGGGTTATAGGGTTTCGTCATAATAAGCTACAAATGCCATGTAAGTACTATATTAAAGTTTGTCTCAAAGTCAGTGCCCCACTCTAAAATCAATCCCACAATATTAACAGCTGGATCATACTTAATATTCCAATCTGTTGCTTCCACTCCTTTTGGTATTCAACCTTGGACAAATTCCCCAACTCCTGCTACTGTTTTGTATAAAGAGTTCAAGCTTACAAGAACTAATATGTCTCTTGAATGCAGAGGATATTACTATCCCCAAAATGCTCTTCAACCACAAAGCCCAGAATTTAAGTAGGGACGTTGTTATGAATCAAAGATCTTAGGCCGCATTTAATACATTTCTTCATTAAAATGTTTCAAGTGTCGCACATTTCATGAAATGTTTTGTAGCACTGAATACATTTTGACAAGGGCCTCACGATGATGCGCTCTTCCCCGAGTGTCACAAATTAATATGCTAATGATATTCTAATGATACTCTAATGAGATTTTAATTATTCTGTTCCATTTTGTTACTCCATAATGCCGCATCAGAAACGTGGTGCTCCGTAGCCTACACATGGGCTCTGCAAAATCCCACTCCAGCTTTTCCCGCAGGTGAATAGACTTCACATGTTCTCCTTTAGAAACTCTCCCTCTGTGTCTCAATCTGAAAAGGTCGGCGAAGACGAAAAGGTCAGGAGAGATCGACCTGCCTATGCCCACGCTGGGATCAACACTGATGATGTTATCACAGCTGAGTGACGAAAATCCTGTTGTGCGTGTGCTTGGGAGGCTGGGGGAGTTGCATGTGCAGTACAGGCATGTGCACCGGGGACAGTTATAGGTGACCCTTGGAACCGTGAGTCATTTTTCTGGCTATGACATGAAATCTTCTTGATGAAACACAACTGAAAGGTCTTCTGAGTCATCTTTCTTCCTTTAACTAACACCTACACTACCAAGAAATGACATCAGACTGGTTCATTCCCTCCCTGCTCAGAGATGGTGCACTGCAGCCTTTGGACCACATGAAGGCGCTGCTGCATCAGCTGAAGGAGTCCAGACAGCTTAAGTGAGATGGAAAATATGTGTGCACCAAATGTAGGTGGTGGTTGTTATTGTGATTCAGCTCCTCGCCACCGGAGTGAGACCTCTCAGAGGCACACTGGATATTTTTCAAAGATGGATGGGGAAACAACAACAAACGAAAAGCCTTTGGGTATTATGAATTTGATTTAGTGGCTTAATTCTCAAGTGAGGCTGAAAAAAGGGGGGGCTAGAAAAACATCCATATGCAGTAGTTCACAGAGAGTGGTACAGTAAATTACATGTTCAAGGGCAACAAATTACTATCTGAAAGCCTGTTTACCGTTTCACAGCAGCCATCCACACACACACATCCACACACACACACACACACAGTCCTCAGCTTCTCTTCCCTTTTGCTTGGAAACATACTTGACCCCAACTGCGTTCAATTTATGAGGATTAAGTGGATGTTTATTGATACTAAATGGGAGCTTCTGCGCTAATATTCTCCTGATGTTGTGGCAAAAGACATGAAAGAGCAATAAGAAATGCGTCTTTGTTGAGTCAGTTTCAAGTTAATGGCCATTTCTGCTGTATAAAGTTGAGCAAATTAAAATGAATGCCATGTAATCTGAACCATGACTGTGAATTACTGAATAAGCAGGTCTCCACGGGAGGACTGCTGAGCTCGATTATGTCCGGCCTTTACGGCTGTGGTTTATAGCTGCGTAACTGATGACTTGTCCAGAAGCTCTGTCCGCTCAGGTATGCTATTTACAAACCTAAATTAAGCTTTGCACCACTTTTTTTTTCTGTTGTTACAGTATATAAATAATCAGCCTTTCAAAAAGCTGACATATGCAAAGCTGTAAATTGCATCTTGAAAAAAGACAAGAAGACTGGCGTTGAGTTCTCATCCTATAAATTATACTTTACTCACGCTGGGAACAACAATTTACTGCTCTTAAATTACTTTTTAATTTCCTACTGCAAATTGTCAGTGAAACCAAATATAGTTGCTATTTTTCCTGCTTTATGTTTTCCACATTTTAAGTCATAATTGTGCAGTTTCTCTTACAAGTATCTAGTCTCACAGAGTTTTGGTTTTACTTGGTACTGAGTGATCTGGTTCTGATATTTTTGCCATTACCTCAACACAGTGAAGATAAACACTGTCTGTGGAAGCCAATGTACAAGAAATGACATCTAACAAGTGTCATTACGAAAGAACTTTCACTTTCAGTGTCTTTGCTCTACCTCCCACACTTTTTTTCAGTGTATGTAGGCACTGCAGTGCACTCCCTGGGGATTTACCCAAACCTTAACCACAGTCACTACAGACTTACACTAAACAAAAACTAAGTCTTAGCTCTGATGGTTTACCGTGAGAGCGCCAATTATTATTATTATTTTTTTTGGTCTCCTGGTCCACATAATGTGACTGCATGAGTACATTTTTGTCCCCACAAAGTGATTACTACAAGTTCACACACATATTCTTGTACTTCTATATTTGTGAGGACCCTTATTGACATAGTGCATTCCTTACCCCCTTAGAGGAGAAGTATACTTTCTGCAGACAACGTGTGTGCGTACGCATCATGGCTGCCATGTGTATTTTGCGGTCGTTTGGCGCATAGGCCACTCACTTTGATGTGAGGTAACGTGACGCGTGCGTGAGATGCAATATTGACATGAACACTAGAGACGCTCATGTGAAGTAGACCTCTAGAGACTGCGAACGTGAAGCCGGATGTCATCACAATGGCGGACAATAGTTTTGAAGAAAGGTTGTCAGACCTTGTCCGCAATTACAGGCATCTGTATGATACCTCCTTGCCCATGCATGTTTGTGTATAGCCTATTACATCCGGAAATACAGTGTCACCGCCTTCTTCGCTTTTCGCGACCTCTGTGTCTGAGTGCTATGGTCTGCCCCTAGCGGAGACCACCAGTATCAGGTGATTTGGCCGCGTCGACAAACGACTGTGCTGCAGCAAGTATACACACAGGCGCAGCACACTATGTACGTGTACGTTTGGCCACGCAGCCAGTAGCCTACCCTGAACCATCACAACAAAACGCATAACCCCAACCCAACCTAATTTTGACTTGGATTACAATACTTTAACTGATATAAATACACTGATGCATTGAAAATCTTGTGTGTACATTGATTGTTGTAAGTTTTTACACATTTTAAGCACTTACTCTTTTTACTAAGCACTTGTGTTTATAATTGTTTTTCAACCTATTTTAACCCCACACATGCATCATTATATCGGTCTTCAATTCAATTCAACACTTATGAGATATTTTACCTTAGTTTAGCTGAATTTTAACTACCTAATAATCAATTTATTCACTTATTTATTTATTATTTAAATTATTTTATGTATCAATTTATTTTTTTATTGATCTATTTATCGATTTATTTATCTTATGAATCTCATCGGCAGTCACCAGGTTATTTCTCCAGAGGCCCTGGGGGATGGAAGCGCTGTTAATCGATAACAAAGTTCCCATTGTCCCACATGCACAGTGGCCCAGTACCCTCAGATTTTATTCAAAATTTAAAATGGTTGTTATGTTCATGGGGCTCTTCCAACATTTTTAAGTAGATCCCATATTACCACTCCCCGAGAGCTTTTTAACCCCAAACTAATCGAATTCAAAACTGTACCTTAAAACCAAGTCTTTACCCTCAAACAGGCCTTTGAAGAAGTGAGGACATATTTATAAAGTGAGGACTCACACACACACACACACACACACACACACACACACACATGCACACACACTCGCATGCACACACACACACACACACACACACACACACACACACACACACACACACACAATGGATAAATTACGTACTATAGTTTACTCAAACTGTCATTACATCTTACCCAAAGTATGCAGTAGGGTGTAATGCGCTGCTACAGTAGACAGTGGTTCTCCACTTTTCTTTGTGTCAAGAACGACTAAATTAATACATATTAGTTTGCAGAAACCCATTCGATAAGCTCTTGCTTCAGGCACCTCCATCTGTATAGCTTTTGGTTGTTAGATATGATTAAGACGAATTCTAGAGCTGTCAGCAACAGTTGAGGAGGTAACTGTGGAGGAAGTGAAACCTATGATCAGAATAGTCCCTCGTATGACTCCCACTCAGATTGGGTGCACTTCTGTAGTGAACTGAATAGTGAAAATGAACTATGCCCAATTTTCTTGGGACTCCCTGGAACTTCTTCAAGGACCCCTAGACCGCTGGTTGAGAACCACTGCTCTACAAGACAGAGCAAGTCCTTTTCTGTATGCCATGTACATGGTTGAAGCACTAACCTATTGTAAAAGTTTGACATCTTCATATGGAAAATGTATCTCAGCCGAGCATCTTATAGCACAGCCTATTGTGAATCCTGAGTCTCCTCCACCTGGTGAAAAAACAGCAGAAAAGTTTGCTCCATCCGTCTAGACATATTCCCAGCTGGCCTGAGTTTATCAAGAAAGATAAAAGCACTGGATATCAAAGCTATTTGGTTTCTCTTATCACTCCGATGAGAAATAATCGATCCATGCTGATTATGTTGAGGAAAGAGAAGCTGCACCCAGTAATCTTAGAGGCTGTAACAGATGAGTGATGGAGCAGTGCGGCTCTTGGGGAACAAAAGATGAAACACGATATGAGCGAGGACTGAAGGCTGTAGACTTCAGTCCGAGAGGATCTGCCCTGCACCGGTGCTGTGCTGGACTGAAGGTCAAACTGAGTGCCATCCTTTAGGTGGGGGTGGGGGGTTGTACCCTCCATCGCCCCGGTGGCACCAGCTCTGTCTGTCTGTGAGCCCGACTGCAGTACAACAACCTGACACTGGTGTGCGCACTGCAGCTTTCACTCCATCCAACTCCCATCAGGAGTGAAGTCAGCCAGAGAGAGCCAGACACAAACAGGAAGTTAGTCCACTGCGCCTTCAAAATAAATAACCCATTGATTAAAACACTAGAACAGTAGATAATTGTGTGAAGAATACAACCACTGTGTTTAAAACGAGTCCACATTAAAATGTCTAAATCAGGGAGTTTATTTGTGTAGCTACTTTAAAACACAGAGGCAATTTACTGGATTTTACATGAGGCATGAATATAGATATTTAAGAGAAAAATAAAATAAAGTAGAAAAACACTGACAAAAAAATAAAATAAAATAAAAGTTTTGATACAATTTCAGTGCAGTAAAAAATAGCACCAAAATTTGACAAAGGAAATAAAACACCTATTTAAGCATGAGTAGAAAGGACTCCTGTATAATGTAGGTGACTTATTATTTAGCATTAAAGGTACTGCTTACATTATATAGCCTAACTTAGACCAGTCACCATACATAAAAATGTTTATTTCCATCAGGCTGAAGTAGTCAAATATCCCTCAAAACAAATGAAGCAAAGAAAAAAAAATAGATAAATAAATAAATTGAATAAAATAATAAATAAATGAATAAAAATAATAAAGAAATAAACAAGTAAATAAATTAAATTAAATTAAAATAATAAATACATGAATAAAAAAAATTAAAACATAAAAAAAACATTTAAAATGAAGTTCAAATTTTGAGAGCAGTTCTAAATTGTAGTGTTAATAATATAAAATATAAAAATATATAATATATAGTGTAATATAAAAGAAATAATATAATATAGACAGGCAGACAGCAGGGCACATATATTTTAGAATATATCTAAAATAAATATAATATAATATAATATAATATAATATAAAAAATAATTAAAAAATCACTTACAGCTGCCGCTGTCTAACTAACTAACCTCCAGCTGTTGATTCAGGAGTACTGTACTCTGAGACCACACCGCCTGTTATTTTGAAACGTCATGACCGGATATGAAGTTCCCCCATCTCTGGTCTGCGTTGACACCGGCCATCCAGCAGATCCCCACAGAGCAGCCTCGACTGCCGTATTCACAGATCCCAGCTCTCCCAGTTCCTGTTTCCGCCGCAGCCTTTCTACTCAATTTTGTGGAGCAACAAATCCCGGCTGCCGCTGCGTCAGTCCCGGTCTCCGCAGCCCCGGTCGGATGCCGCTGGAAGCCGGTGTACCATGTCACGGTAGGTGATAATATAACCCTGCCTGCATGGCGGAAACGTAGGAAGCTACGGAGGCTCGAGCTCATAGATTCCCCCGCTACATCCCGGCCTGTTGACTGCGTCGCTGCTGAGATCACGGTGACCAAATAGCGGTCACGGTAGGCAGGGATTTGTGGTCCCGTTATTTCGGCGCTCTGCTCGGTTGTTTTCGCTGTGCTTCAGGGGGATGTTCTGGTGTCCGTTATATCCTAAATAAACTGCCCCGCTGTCCCCTTTGTTGCCCACTGGGAGAAGCAAGTGGGCAAAACAATTTCCAGTGTGTCCGCGCGCCGAGCACGGCAGTTGGCCTGACACATCTCCAGCACCGCAGCATTACCTGGACCGTGGACAGTGCAGTGTGAATGGGTGTAAAGTGCTTTCATTTTTAACGGTAACGGCACCGACAGAGCTAAAAGCGTGTAGCGTATAAGCTAGCTGTCTGTCTGCGTTTGTTTTCTGTTTGTCGTGGGCACGTATGTGAGCCGTTAAATGACAGTGAAATGCGTTTGACCTCCACCCTCGCGCACAAAATAAAGACACATGACACATGGGAGGTGTCTTGACAAGTGTGTGTGTGTGTGTGTGTGTTATCCTTCAGTGTCTTTACCGTTAATGTGTTTTATGTGAGGCGAGCAGACAAAGCAGCTGCCTGTGTTTCAGCCTCGGTGCACTGCTGCTAGTATCAGGGAATTGCTTTGTAATAATCACCACAGCCAGGCAGGCAGGCAGGCAGGCGTGCGTTTGTTTTCAGTATCTGGAGGTGTGGTTAATGTGTCATAAGGCCTCCTGATATGTGATTATGATATGGAAACAGTGCAAACTTCATAGCTGCTTCCCAGACTGCATGTGGAGTCTGGTGCTGGTGAGGGTAGAGGTTCAGCACCCAGCTGGGGCACCCATGAGAGGATGTATGACTTCACAGTGATGTAAAGTGCCACCAAATGGCTTGTGATATATGCACACAACTCCCAGTATATGGATGGCTGTAATATTGTCATGATCTCAGAAGTGAGGCATGTCAAGGAACAATATGGCTGCCTTTAATCTTATTTAATATGACAGGTTCGATGGAAAATAAGCGCAATGCTTTATTGCTTTTGCATGAAATCGATTTGCGATATGGATGACGTATGGCTCTTTCCTCCCTCTTTACTGTTCATACCACTTATTGTTGGCAGGTGATATTACAAGAAGCATACTGCGATTTTCATTTCTTTGACAGCGTATTGTCTGACGATGAATTATGAGCTCCCGGTGTTGTATAGTGCCACAATTATCCCCAAGTTTCGATCCACTCGCAGCCAATATCCATTGTGTTCTCATTTGAATTGTAGTTGCTGACAAGGGAGAAACTCAACACCTATGGACAACTAATGCATCATTAATGTTATCTAATAAAGTCAGCCCAGGTAACTGGAAGCAGATTGATTGAGTTAGTAGCCCTAACCCATTCATGAATAAGTAAACAGCCATATATTTCGCGGTGACAGCAGTCTGTGCGGCGGCCCGGGGAACTCTGTCTTGGATTCCAGAGGATTGTGCTGCTTCAGATAGACTCCTGTTTAAATATGAACTCTTTTAAACTGTCAGGGACCAATTAGTCTACATAAAGCAAAGTGACTCATGCTCTGGCAACAATTTGCTTTGATCTGGGCATAGACGTTTTTTGGGGAATGAATAGGCATAGCCATGGGTGGACCCATTCATATCAGCCAAGTGCAAATAATTACATTAGAGCAGTTCATTCCAGGCTGTGTAATTTTGATGAAGCACTTAAATTAAATAGTAGTGATAACACTCGCAGTAACCCTTGGAATTTACTTGGCAGGTTTGACGTTTTTCTCGCAGGATGCCGCCCAGATTGTGTTGTTTCTGCTTGCTGAGTTGATTGCTTCGGACAAATGTTGCATTTGCCACCATGTAGCTACTGTAACACATGATACTGCATCTATAATACAGGAGAACGTGCTTCCTAGAGAGGTGCCTCACTTCAGCTGTTTTCTCTTCCCCCTTCCTGCGTCTGCCTCCCTCCCTCCGTCTCTGCCCTTTGTGCTCCCACCTTCCATGCCTCATGCCACTGTCTGTCTTCATTTTTGACTAATGAGTTCATTAAACATATTAGTGTTGCTCTGCCAAAGAGGTTAGACGCGGTGCAGTGAGCAAAAATGGGCGGTGACTCATTTCATAGTTTTATCTGTATTTAACACTGTGCACATTTGTCACGTGGCAAGCTCCATTTCTCTGTTTGGTTTAGCGCAGCAAGCCGCTGCCAAGTGGAGTTTTATTTAAAATAGCAGTTGGATTTGTTTTTCATTTCAATTCTGTCTGCAATACCAGCCTGTCACCTGCCCAGCAAGTGCCTCTGTTTGCATGAAAAGCCATTCTAATTTCAAGCATCACAGTGTTTTGGCTCACTGTACAGTGTGTGTATAATGCTTGATATTGGCTTCAGTGTGCTGTTCATACATCCCCTTTTTGCACCCTGTTGTCCCAGATATATCCTTTTTTTTCTTCCTGAAAACGTCAGACAGATGAGAAGAGAGGGCTGAATAGAGCTATGGAGGAAACAAACAGCACATTTTGAAGATGTGTTCCCAGTTTGGGGGCCCCATGCTACCAACACAAAGAACACTGAAGTGAAGAGGCAATGCAAGACATGGCAATGCTTGTAGCGAGCTGCAGTAACAATGTTACCCAAAGAGGAAGGCTCATCTAGGAGCATTGTTTTGTTGGTATTGTTAATCTCTGTGCAGGGTATTTCTGCTCCCCAATTCCAGACAATGTACTGTAAATAGAGGAGAAGCCATTGAAAAGAAGCTTTTGCCTTTGTTGTATCTGCTTTGAGGAAGGGAAAGACTGAAATGATTATGTATGGATACACGGACACACACCCATCTCCGAGTCTTATTATGAAACCCTTGGTCTGCCAAGACGAGACGGATAAAGAGTAACTGGTTTGTGCATATGGTTCAGTGAACAATGTCCATTGTTGGCATTTGGGTGGCATTTTTTCATGCGAGAGTGTCCATTTTCTGCCTCCTCTAACCCTCTAGGCTTTTTGAGACACCAGTAAAGAGATGAGAAAATGATCATTAACCTCTTAAGATGCAAATGACTTTGTGGAAAATCTTAGTGATGTCATTAGAGCTAACCGACTGCACGCCGTGCGCAGGAGCGTACCTGTAGTCTCTAGTTTTGTGAGCTTGCAGAATGCAGCCTCTCTAAAGGGCAAAATCTGTTGGAAAAAGGCCTTTCTGCCATCACTCATCTCCTGCTCTCATCCTACCAGAGGGCCATTATTATCTGTATTGTAAGACATAGTGTCTGTCTAGTGATCGTACGAGCCAATCACAGGGCGAGTGTGGGGCAGGTTTCCATGGAGAAAAGCGAGCCGGGCCATGAGGCTGCTGAAGCTCAGCTTGAGCAGCCTAGCCTGATCCAGGCTGATAGCATTCTCCGGCAGCAGCAAAAGAAAAGGCCCCAGCAGGCCTGCCCTGCTGTCTGCCTGTCTAAATGTCTCGCTGCTTGTCTACCTGTCTTACTCAGCTGAATGTCTCAAGACAGGGTAGAGGAAGGGGAGTTCTGAATAGGAATTCAGTCAGACAGGCACAAGAGGAGCTGGGCCCGATAGCCATGTGGCATCAGATTGGATTTGTGTAGGGACTGGATCTAGATCACATAATGCCTTAGCCACAGCTGTCTTGGGTGGGTTTGGAGGATGTGTGAATGTGTGTTGGTTTTGGGTTGAGGGCTAGACCAGTCAGAGATCCTGACCTGGACTCCCCCCCTCAAAGAGTGTGCTGCCCCAGCTCTGTTTGGCCCTGCAGGGAGTCCGCCCGGCCTGCAGTGCACTCGCATCAGAAAGAATGTGTATTTGTGTGTGTATGCGCACTTATGTGTGCTTGCTTTCGCTGTATCTCTGGGAGTTATTGCTGCTGCAGCCTGAGCTGGGAAGTGGGTCTTACGACATTTCTTCTCGGCTCATTGGAGCCGTCCAGAAATAGGCATGTACCCATCCACATGCAGCGCTTAAATTCTCTCCTTCCCTTTTTTTCTGCTTCTCAGTAGGAAGCACTTAACTGCCCCTTGTTGCACAGCCTCCTTTGCACCTTTGCATTCATTTGTGCCTATATGCATGTGTATCTATATATCTATAGACCTGCGCATTTATTTTAGTTTTTACCGTGTCTCTGTAAAAGCTCAGCATCAGAACAAGAAGAAAGCAGTGAAATTTGTAGAGCCTTCTCTGTATGAGGAACTATACTCACATGGGTATGACACAGGCTGAGAATTTTTAGCTCATCAGAAGTTGCTGAGGGACTCACTGTGGGACACAAACAGCCCCCCTCTTCCTGCCAACCACCCACCCACCTACCCACAAAATCCCCTGATGCTCAGTGCCTATGGCCCATCAAACAGCCTTGTCAGCCCCTCTGAGTCCCCAGCTCAGGCCAGGATCAGAGCAGGCATGGAGGGCTGGAGGGATTCAGCGATACTGCTAAAAATTCTCAGCCACATGACAAGATACTGCACTGTCTGGGTCTTATGCACCCCACAGCGTCAAACTTAAAACAGGATCTAAACCTACTTCGGTCTCTAAAGGGCTCTTTCTAGCATGGGAGCCTCCTGGAAGCACAAACCCACACTAGTGGCGTCTACGGATGGAAGGGACAGAGAGTTGGAGTGTGGAAGAGGCAGATGGGTACGGAGGGGAAATTAGGATAGAAGAGAGAGGTAGTAATTGGGACAGCTGCGCAGCTTGAGGCGTAAGCAGTCAGATCACCCACCTCACTCCCACCCCTCCACCCTCCCTCCCTCCTTCCCCCTAACCCTCTCCACCCCAAAAAATAAAAAAGAGCGCCAAAGAGCCAGATGCTGGCCATTAGGATCACAGTGACAATAGCCCAAATTCATTCTGCAGCCAGAACACAGAATGCACAAGCCCACAAAGACACACACACATGGGAATAGAACAGAACAAGACTGTGAGCTCATCTGACAGAATGGGTGCATTTCCCACACTTGGGTAGAAAGGTTGTGTGACAGGCTTGCCTCTGCATGGGGGTTTGTGGATATTATTCTGTTTTCAACAGGAAGCCCAAATCCCCAGCAGCCACTCCACCTCTACCCACACACATGAGGACTATTGAATGGCCTCCATTTAGCCAGTGGTATCTGATCCAGCACTGACCAGCATTGGGTGGCCTGTGTGTGACCTCCAAATAGGTCCAGAGAGGGTTCAACCCCAGGCCCCTGGAAAGTGGGACCTGGAACATGATGAAAGGCCTGCATTATCTTTCTCACAGGGGGGGCTATTTATGTCACTGGTGCCAGTCCTGCTTCCTGGAGGGTTTGTTTGTAATGGTGGTGGTGGTGGTGGTGGTGGGGGGGGGGTGTGTTTGTGGATTTTTGCTGTTACACTATTGATCCCCCAGGGATAAATTCATCTCTGCGACCTCCATTGCAAGGTCAGAATGTAGGGTCAGCTACACTGCTCATAGCTGGAAGGGATTCAGCGTTTCGCTTAGCACTGTAAGCCCCCACCCGCCACAACGTCTGTGCCAAGTTCACAGGAGGTGAGGTGGTGAATGTGCATGTGTCCATCTCGGTAGCTATCAAAGAGTTCATTGTAAGTGTGTGTGGCATGTGCAGTGTGTGTGTTACCGATGGTTGGTGGTGTACGGCGGCGGCTGAGAGGATTGTGAGGGATCGTAGAGGATTGGCCTGATTGGATTTCCGTTGCAGGAGTCCTGTCACCTGGCTCAGCATGGCGCACTGGGGGACAGCAGGGGAGCAATCAGACAGCAGACACACCGTGAATATGCAGCAAAATCTGCATTCAGGCACTGCAGATACAAACACTCACCTTACAGAATATAAAGATGAACTTCCCAAAAGTCAAGTCACTTTTAGTCATATAGCCCAAACGAAGAAACGAGTTACTGCTTTTGCACTTTCGGTTTCCTCATCTGGGTTTTATGGGTTTTTGGTTTGATGCCTTAACTAAAGTCTGTGGTTAACACAAGCTTAAGAGACTGTCATGCGTCAGTAAATACCCCAGTCATAAAGTCTGAAGCTTTAACTTGTCTTAACCCTTTGGGGTCAAGGGTTTAACTGGCCGTTTTTGACTACTTTTGATTTTACCTTTAAATTTCACCTTAAAAACTGTTTACCTTGCCTTGTTTGGTGTGATTTTTATTCAGCACAACCTCACTTGTGTGACTTTACGGTATTTTTTTCATTTTGACATACTGTCATGAGTGCCATGTTCTTTTTTTGCTTGCGAGCATTTTCCTTAGACTAACCTGTTTTTTTTTTTGTTTGTTTTTGTTTTCTTTTTTGTTCCTGCACCAAACACGCATCAAATGTGATGACAATATTCAGGAAAAAGCTTGGCGTAAATTATTTATCATAGGTCTGGTTTTACTTGGCCTATCAACACAATTTAAAAGTGGTATATAGTTTGAAATTTGCAATTTAGACACAAGTTGAAACGAAGACTCAGCGAGGCTGCGTCTTGCTGCTACATCATCTTAAATTGGTCTTGTGATTTGGACGCACTGGCGCATCCATCGACTCCAGAGGGTTAAAAAAAAGGCAGATGCTAACAAGTGGCTAAATGAGACTATAGGACGTCATCATGACAAACACAGCCTCATTGTGATGGTGACGTTGTAGTCATGCAGCCGTAGTCTTGCTTGTTTATAGCCTAATGTTAGCTTTTTACACTTCAAAAACCATAAAAGTGGTGTTAATTTGTGAAGATTATCTTGCTGGACAAAACGTGCAAGTATCATAAACTCATCCCATTGGATTTTTGTTGAGGGAACAAGGGCAAATCTAACTTCCGGGCTGGCCTACAAAAATGTCATCCCTGCAGCACTATATTTCTTAAATCAGAAATTTGCCTTAGGGGGCTTTACATCCTGTACAGCATACGACAACCTTTGTCTTTGGATCTTATCCATCTTTTTCCCTTGATTCGGACAAAGAAAAAGAAAGTTAACTGGAGAAAAATGGAGAATGCCTCAGAAAGAGCAACAGAGAAAGGATCCCTGTCCCAGGATGGACCGATATCCAATAGGAGCAGTGTGTAAAATTACAGTATGGACAAAATTCCAGATACATATATGAACAACACATACCTGGAAAGATGTTGAGCAAATTCCAGGTGCCGCCAAGTGATAGAACCTGAATCACACGACCTCCTCTCGACTATGGAAACCTAGAAAGAGAACAGACTACACAAACACACAAGAGGCAAAGCTCAAGCACCACCATTCACAGGAGAAAGGAAACAAACACACAGAGGGAGACACAGAGACAAGGTCAATATGCATACAAGGGAGAGAAACAGGATCCTCATGGGCTAGACAAACATGGACTATATGTACTGGGCTTAATAGATTTATTGAGACTGAGACAGACAGCCAGAAGGATGATGGTACAAGATACAACGCTCGAAGTAATCAAAGAATCAGCAACTAAGTTGCAGTTAAGGCGTGTGAGCAGGGGGGTTCATTCCAGAGGAAGAAGGCTCTGCGGTCTGCTGACTTCCTTTTAACTCTGGGGACAGACAGGAGCCCTGTGTTCAGAGAGCACAGGATGGAATATAAGGTTTTAGGAGATCAGACAGGTATAAGGGAGCATGCCCGTTCATTTTAAGTGATCAATGAGTACACCAGCGGGAATCCATTGTTAACCAGGCTCTGATGCTAATTTCTCCAATAAGTAACCTTAAAAGACCAGAATGCAGTGCAGCAACTAGACATTTTGTGTTTGAACAAAAGTACACTATGCTCTTGACTTGAAAAAAAAAGCTCTGATATGCTCCCTATCTTTTTTCTCTTACATATAGGTCTATAACCCAGAGCTGAATAAAACAGCTTGTTCCATTGAGCTTGTCAGGTCCTTTCTCTGGGGGCTGTTGAAAAGCACTCTGGGAAATATAGGAAATCACTAACTGAAGTCAAATTAGACGAGGAAGGCTGAATGAAAGTGGGTACAACAAAATAGTAATTATAACAATCACAGAATAGCACCTGGAATGCATTGTTCATCACATATTGATGGTTTTCAACGGTGTAAGAGTATCTGAGGGTGTATTATTCTTTTGAGTTCTTTTTTCACAACTCTGCTTTAGGGCTGAGGTGGATTTAATTGAGGACACCAGCAAAGGATCAGGGCGGTGTTTTGCAAAGAAGGACTGCACCAGAATTTTAACCAGAAAGCTGTGAATGCTGTGTTCGTCTTTAATCATCAACATACATAACTGAACTCAATCCGTAAACCCAACATTTTCGGTATGTTGCAGACTCAAATCAGTTTCATCAGGATGTAGCAGGTATGTTTTTGTATACTGGTATTGGCATTGAGTTGGATTAGGGGTGTCAATTTAGGTAAACATTTCTTTTCGATAGCCCAGCATTAATACAAGAGGCTTTTAGTCCAGCACTCCATTGACTCAGTGAGCTTTAGCACCCCATTTCAAAGCGCTATCCATTAAGAGGCTGAGAAATTTTAATGTTTTATGATCTAAAGGTCTTGCCTTTTATTGTATTTTCTGTTGGCTTTGCTAACAGACAACCAGCTAGCCACGCCAAAAGCTGAAACATAGTGCCAACTGCCTGACCTCTTATCACTATTGGTTAGCTAACGTTAGCCCTAGCTGCTCTGCATTGCTAACCACCCAGTTCAGGTGGGGGCTAGCTAGTGGTGCTGCTCATTTAGCAATTGAGGAGTCATTGTAGCCACCCTCCGGCCTCAAGCAGTGAGTAAGCGGCTTCATTTTCAGCTGCAAAAACTTTTTAGCATTGTTAACTATGTTAGCACCACTAGCCGTGCTGGCACTGCTAACTGTTTGCAGCTAACTGTGCTAACAGAGCTAGCAGTAACAACAAAATTAGCAATGCTAAAGGGGGTTTGCGGCTGAACATTGAGCAGCTCACTCACTGGGGCAAGCGTGTTTGGCAGGGGTGGGCACAATATTTCGGTAGACAGCATTACTAGCGGTAGTTGCCAAATGAGCTTCACTGCTAGCTAACTCCCACCAGAACCAGTTGGTGCATTGTGCAGCAAACTGCAAACTAGCGCAAGTACCCTATAGACTGACATATGTAATCGCTCAAAACTTTTCTCTGCGGTTAACCAATTAACAGCTAACCACTGATTCAGTTGGATATATACAATTCAGTGTATTCAGCAGTACCTTGGTGGCAGATTCTGCTGTTTCTTCTTCTGTTCCCTCAAATAATGAGGAATGAATGAAATATCTGCATGTTCATTGTACAAACGGAGGGATCACGGCAGTGTTAAGGAGCGGATTACACCATGATCCTCACACAATGATTTGACATTAATTCATACCTCTGCAATTTGCTCACCCAAAGACAGAAGAGAGTACCGCAGAGAGCTGGATCTGCAAAATGAGGACAAAACATCACATCAGCATTATTTTGACATATAGTGCAGTTGCGGTGCATTTGAGGAATAGATTTAAGGATGTATTAAGTGAATAGATGTGACTCCCCTTTAGATGATTTTGGGTATATCTCCCATTGGACCACTCAGTGATGTCCAATCTCTTGTTGCTTAATGATATTTCTGGGTATTTAGTAGTCCTGTGTGCCAGAGAAGTCTCATTCCCAATGTTTCTGTTATTGATTGAGTTATAAAATGAATTCATAATTCTCATGTTGTGGGCTTTGCATTATAGATATTGCTTTCTTTTATACTGCAACATCAATACATAGTTTCAGTTCTTGTACAATGCCGACGGCTGGTGTTTGTATGTCGCAGGGGCAGTTTACATAAATAATGTGCATGTCTTGTGAAAAGTAACTTGTATTACTCTCAAGACAACACAGACTTCATTGGCTGCCAGGGGTTTTCCATCAAAAAGGGGCACATTGATTTTTCAGTTCCACATCGCTTCTAAAATAAATAATTGCTGAAGTGAAAAGGGTTTGGGGATTGTTGTGCAAACATTAACCATAAAGTTGAGGGTAAATTGAGGTGTACATTTGCTAGAAAGCTGTTTGTAATTTTGATTCATTCTCTTTGCTAAATGCTGTCTTGTGGCCATCTCGTAGCTTCCTGCAGTGTCACACCTTGCAGAACAATCACTTCACAAATGTCTAAGAGGCCGACATCTTCCTGTGTTACATCAGCTTTCGAGTGCATTGTGGAAGGCTGCAGTACAACTTAAACCTTCTGTCTACAGGATGTAATCTCTCTCAGCATTGAGCTAGTGACTGATACAGGGGAGGGTTAAGCGCTCTCTAGTGTCTCTGAAGCATCAGTCAGACACAGTGTATCTACAGTTTAGCTGGTTGCATGTGGGGAGGAGTGTGATTTTACCAGCATGAGCCTGAGCCTCAAGATTTTGAAGAATCTGTCTGAAGGGCAGGAGGATAGCTTGGTCTTTTATCATTTGGGGCTTTGGGAGGTACAGATGCTGCTTGTCTTTGATGCTTCTCGAGACACCATGTTCCACAGAAAGGGGGGAAAAAAAAACACTCTTGTTTTTTTTCTTTACCCCCTTTCTTCCTCTTCCTCTTTGTCTTTGTCCCTATTCTGCACCACCCTCCTTGCTGTTTCTTAATTTATTTTCAGCTTGGGTTGTTGTGGAGGTCATTGGCTTAAAAAAATAGTGCAACTGTAACACTTGCTCCACTAGTGTAGCAGAGCAAGACTATGAACCCTGCAGGACCTCTTGTACAGACCCAAAACCTGCACTTAGCTCGCAGTAAAGGGCCAGACACACCAAACTGACATCACGGAACTAGTGGCGATGAAGGCTGGCTGTTGTGTCACCTGAAGTCACTTGTTTCTTGGCCAAAACTCTGCACCTGAACTCACCGCAAAGACTGCAACCAACAGCTAACTAACATGTATGTCCTGTGCTTGCATGAGGGGGAATAACTCTATATACCAACAGGCGGTGGTAGTCTGTATTCGTCATTTAAAAGGGAAACGGGAAGACCGTCATGATGCTAGCTAGTTAGCACTGCAACGACATAACCCGATGTTAAAAGAGCAAAGAATATATACTTTGCACTAATGAACAAGTACACAAACAGTTACAAACTGTTTCTGCTTAAGAGCTCAATGCCTAAAGCAAAGCTTACCTAATAAAACAAGTTTGTTTTGATCGCACACCCTCTTGACTTTTATTTGCTTTCCTTACTTCCGTTTGAACTTCCCGTCTGTGTGATTTCATTCACAGATGGGCTCGTGCGTCTCCAGCACTGATTCAACATACTGTTCCAGCCAAAAAACACAGACAAGGGCCAACTAGTGCCAACAGAGCAGGACACACAAGAAAAACTAGAGCAACAGACGCTCACTAAAGGCCCGACATTGACCAACAGTCGACCTTCGGCTTGCTGTGGCTAAGGTTCATAGGCAACCTTTGCTTTACCATATCAGCACAAGGGTTGAGGTTCAGTAGCATTACTGAATCCAGTATTAAACCCACTTATAAAATCTAAATTCTTCCAAAGCCCTCATCGTTTGCAAGCAACTTAAGATAGTAAAAACAAAGAGGATAGATCAAAGGGTAACAAATATTTTGCAGACTGGGAACCGGATCCAGATGGAACCGGCAATTGGACCCCAACCCCAATCAGCACTTTTCTACTGTGCAACCTGCTGCCTCTGCAAGCTTCAGCATTTGTGAGAGTGGCAGCGCTGGCATTCACCTATGGCAAAGCCCTTGGCAAACCAGCGTGAGACCATTTGCATCTGACATGCCTGTCATGTAGCCCCAGGGGTGCTGCAGCACACGGCATCACCACCCCCTCTTTCCTTTCTTTTTATGTTGTTATGGTGCGACCCTTCACCACAACTCCACTGCTCCTCGTTGCCAGTGCCATCAATACAGAGGGGACTTTAAAGGGCCCGCTTGGCAGACCCATTTCTCAGTTTTAGCTGTGGTCTGGGAGAGCAATAACAACATGCCAGTCAGATATAAGAGCCCCTAATAGGACTCAATGAGATGACACAGCAGTCCAAGGCCTATTATGCTGTTGGAGCTGTGGGACAGACGGGGAGAGGAGAGCAGGGAGAGAGCAAGAGCAAGTGACTGACCACATGCCAAAACATGATGAAACCTTCCTCATGGAAACAGCGGGAAAGTGTGACAGAAGACAGGATGTAAGTAGTCTGAGCCAATGGGATGTATACCATCCGTCTGTGACCCAGAGCTAGAGTTGACGAGGATGGCGGAGACACTCGCGTGATGCCAGCCACACTACCAGGTTTTCAAATATGCATCTGTAAAATAGCTGTGTGACAAGCCGCTCCAGAAACGGAAAAACAGCCTCCCCTCGCCTGGTTTTTACTTTTCTTTGATCTTGTGACAACAGCGAAGAATTCAAGTTGGCACATCAACTCAGTGAGGAGCTTTAAACACCCGGCGAGGGCTTTGCCTCCTCACTTTGATTTGTGGAGTAAATGAAGGATTATTATAGATGAATCCAGTGTTATGGTTGTCCTCCAACTCTTGATGTTTAAACAAAAACTAAAAGAGTGCAACCACCTGAACTGCTGTGCTGTCACATTAGAGGAAGAATGAGGCAAGCGGCAACCTCGTTTGGCGTACGTACTCATCACTGTTCCACATTCACAACATAAAGAACATGTTATTGTGAGTCATTATGGCACCCTATAGTGGTTGTAGAATAATGTACACTGTCTGCATTTGAGAGCTTATTACATGTACTTGTATTCGTCCCAGTGAGTGGGGAAGTCTTCACAGCATGGAGTGAGTCACGCCCCGCCAAGGTTAAGCTAAGGGTCATGCTTCATCTGTGAGCCTACCCATCTATTAAAAACTGTCCCATCCACTCTATTAAAATAACAAACCCCCTCTCGCACTCTTTTTCTCTTTGTCGTTCATAGCATCGTCGTCGGCCTCACTCGGTCTTTGCTCTTCTCTGGCAATTGGCGCCCTAATTGAGGCACTCTTGAGCCATGTTTATCACCGTGGCAACGTTGCCCTGCAGATAATCATTGTCTTGTGGATTAGCATAACAACAGAGGAGAGGCTTTGCTTTAATTCCACTAACACTGGACCAAGCTCCTTTGTGTCGGCTCGCCTGCCGGGCTTGTCTTAACTGGGATTAGAAGCATTGGCTGCGAGCGCCCACCAGGCCCCCACATTGCGCTCCTAGTGCCCCTGCCTCCATACTTGAGTGAACCCTCTTCGTGCCCTTGGATAGTTCGTGCAAGCAAAGCCAGAAAATCACGAATTTCACCTCAGCATTATATTATGAACCCGTACTTGAATGATAAACTAAAGCACTTCGTTTCAAAACTTAACTTGAAAAGAGCAGTTCACCGTTTAACTACTCGTGTCCGTCCGTTGACTGACAGCCAACACAATGAAAGTTACCCCCTTAGGTGCCATCCTGGACTTCTCTCCAAGGACTGAAGTTAACAATGGCTGTAGCTTAAGAGAAACATCCGCCAACTCTGTTCAAGCAGCTTGTGCAGCGTGTTCTGCACCAGATAGCTTTACTGTTCTGCAAGGTTTATACTGGATTGTTTCCTTTAACAGGAAGATACTTTGTCCTTGAATGTGTGCAGAAATCATTCTGAAGTAAATAGTGTTTGTAAGCACAGGGCTCAGTGTGCTTCAAACAAACTCATTCATACAAAGTGTCATCCTATCAAGTCTAAGAGCCTGTTTACACCTGGCATTAGAATGTGTTTCCATATGTGTCTCGAGTGACTGCTTGTGATCTGATGTCACTTCCCCGTTAGCCTAAATACAAATAAACATGTGCGTCATTTCCATTTGCAAAGACCAAATGCATTTTTATTTTTAACTAGCAGCTTTGTATCAAAACAATGTGGGTAGTATGTGTAACTGCAATGAACTTCACTCCATCTAACCACTGCCTTGATGTCCGTCTTCGCCCCCTGGCAAAACTCTGCTGGATGACGTAATTGATGTCACCTGGCTCTGGTTTCACTGGCTCTCGGCCTGTTGCTCGAACTAGAGGCTGTACTTGTGCATTTTTGTATTTACTATCACTCATGCTGCCACCGCAAACACAAAGAGTATAGAAGCAGATGAAGAGACAGACCCACCCCGCCCTCTCAAACTCGGACCAAAATCCGATCAAATGATAAACCTAGGCAGTGCTGATTGAATATATATCAAGAATTTTTTGTTGCACAGCTTATTTCTTGCCTAAAATGTTTTTAGAAGCATATTTTAGTGCCGTGTTTAGCTGTAATAGTGAGAGTTTATGAACAGGAAGTGGGCGCCATGCTGTTTCCTGCACTATGAAAACAGAGGCCGGAAAAACAGATTAAACGGTGAAACTAAGCAGCGCTGGTCAAATATAAACCAAGATTCCATTGCGGGGTTACCTATTTCTCGCCTCAGATTTTTCAGAAACGTGTTTTGCCTCACTGTTTAACTGTAAGAGATTGACATTGTTTCTTGCAAACCGGCTGCCATTGTTTTAAATAGACGCATTCACATTACATCACTCATTAGCAGGAGTGTTAAAGGCCATCTGTCCGGCAGTGAAGTACTTCTTTAAGCGCCCGTCACTTGGATACTACTGCTGCTGGAGTATGAAGTGACAGTTGGTGAGAGTCTGCCAGCACACATACAGTGACAGGGCTAACTGTTAGCATCACACGGCTAACATTACCTAACAGTTATCAATGGCAACGACAGAGTTAGGCCAACCCAGTGTCGGTGTGAGTTTGTTGGGACCGTTTAACAGCTGCTGCTGGTCTGTTAGCTTGTGCTAACCCAGGCAGACGTTGGGCTGACCTTTAGCTGGAAGGAGAGTGACTCCGGAGATGGTCCTTAAGTGCTGCATTGGCAGCAACAGAAAGTGGGAAGTAACATATAGAGGATGTCAGCTGAGTAGGCAGTCCTTCTACGTGACCCAGGACATATTAGCGTTTACACTGCTGAAAGAATGTGGCCACATGCAGCTCAGACCACCTCTGAATGTGGTCTGAACAATTGGACACATAATACCAGGTGTAAACAAGCCTTTAGGTCAAAGGTGTTTGTACAGGATTGTTCCAAATGGCGACAGTCGGAGGTGGAGCAAAAAGCTTGCTGTCATAGACATAGAGAGGGAAGTGAGGCAATCAGTCATTGTCATGGAGGTATCGGTGCACACATTTAGATTGTCTCACCTTGAACCATTCATGGGGTTGCATTTGGTTGTATACTCAGAAAGTGACATGAGTAGTGGTGTGAAGAATGCTTGAGAGAGAAGTTGGACACCTAGACACCTTATCAGTTCTGCACACTTGACAACTTTGCATGTTATTCAGATTTTTCGGTTTCTGAAAGTCACAGAAACTGTCGGGTGCTGTCCCTTTAATTCAGTCTTTGGAAAGGTGTGGGGGAGGGGAACTTCAGATGCTGTTCAATTATCCAAAAAGCAATTTTTTAAAAGCGTACCAACACCTTAATCTTTATTAGAAATCCTAAACTATCAGACACCCAACTGTAACCCAAAAAAGCTTAAAAACAGAATATTAATTAAAATCATGACCATGTGGCATTTGAACAACATTGAACTGGCATGCAGAACTGCCTGGCTGGTTTTCTGAGGAGCGAGTCACAGTTGGTAGCAAGTGGGTTTGGTTGGCGGCAAGTGCAGGGAGAGGAGGCAGGCGTGTAGCAGGAGTGTGCCATGCTGTCCTACCCTGATCTGTCGGTGCAGTGCAGCAGGGGCTCCACGGGAGACTGGGTGTAACCGCTTGTCTGTTTCTGCTGGCTGAGGGGGGAGAGGGGAGCCAGAGAGTGGCGGAGGTGTGAAGGGGAGAGGGAAGGGTGGAGTGGGGGCAGCCGTTGACCCCGTAAACACACGAGATTAAGAGGAATAATAAAAAGGGGTCTTGGCAGTGCTCTCCTAATATGCGTGGTAATTTAAAGAGGCTCCGAAAAGAAATGTCAGTGATGTGTGGGTGGGCACATTTAATGTGTGTGTGAGAGAGAGAGAGAGCGAGGAAGAGAAAGATGCACACATCAACAATCTCCATGGAGGATTCCTGTGGTAAAGCGTTCTCGGTTTCTCAAGCAAACAAGTGGTGAGGCGTGCAAAAGGAATTTCAGGCCCTCTCAAAAAGATGACCACACAACTGCAAGGGAGCTCTTTTGAAAGATTAGCAGAGTCTATATGCTCTTGCCACAGACAGACACACAAACATGTACACACACGTCTTTGTCTCATAGTTTGTTTATTTTGTGGGATTGTGGTTTCACACTTTTTCTCGTGGCTGACATTATCTTAGTACGCTTCCCTTCGCTGGGCTTCTTTCCAGGCTAATTTGCTGTGTTTAAGGCCACCAACCCACCAGCCAGCAGTGTTTAATTCAGTTTAACTTTGCAGTGTCACTACTTGGCAAGGCCATGCCAACATAACATAGCCAGTAGCTCTGGATAACATTTCTCCTATTTAACCAGACGTGTCTTTGACTCTTGTGATCACTCCGTGACCCACGTTTGAATCCGAAAACAATATGATAGAATCCAGATAACCGACAGCACTGTGGGCTGCTTGTATTCGCCTCCAGTGTAGTGCTGTTTACAAGTGGGCAAGTGGTGGGGGGAGGGCGAGTGGTGTGAGGCAGGCTGCTGGAGCAGGTGACATCTGTGACCCAGCACAACAGCGGTGGATGCCGGACACATGCTCCTTCCTCAAAGGCTACTGGCACCCTTTCTGCCTCATTGGGCTCATGCCCACACGCATGCCCTCCAACACACACACATTTTAAGTACTTCATCTGAATGAATCCACTGTACGTAAGGTTATCTCGAAGCTGCCGTGATTCAACATATCTTAAGGATATGAAGGCTATAGAAATAGTTTCCCCTTACGTAGTCTATTTGTCTATTACAGTGACTGGAGAGATGTTTTCCTTTCATTTTAGACAGTTGACCTACACTCCACAAGCTGCTAACAGCTACTTTGTGAGCATCTCAGACTGCCAAACATCAGGATCATCGGCTTACAGAAAATGACCTCCCGATATGTACAGCTAAGAGCTGATACTGGGTCAGTTTTTCTATTTCACACAGGAATCTAAGCAATGGCTGCTGCGCTGTGCTCTTTGCTGATATAACAGCACACATACATACATACCCACACACATACTGTACATAGACGTGTGCCTAAATTGGAACTTTCTCCAGCTTCACAAAATGACAATCAGATGATTGATCTGCTCACTGAGTTATTAACCCATTATATTTACCAAGCCATTAGCTGCCTGATAATTGAACTGTTAATTAAAACAAAGGCCTTCGTTTCCCCCATTGAGTCTCAAACTGCCCTCACTGAGCTCAAGGCCATTACACAGCGTAGAAAGCAGAAATGTACAGTACAGAATATTAACACTCCACCCATTTCCCGTCCATTTCCACTCCCCAGGATTGTCCAATATACTCAATTCTCAGGATTTTCTCAGGGTTTTGTCATTACGATTATTACAACCCTGCAATAAGTCAAAAAGTATTATTGTTTAATTTTCTCTTAATGGGGCTCTACATGATTTATAACGCAGTTTTACATCAGCTCTCTCCCTCCATATTGCCCATTCCTTCTCCTCCCCTCTCCCTGGAGGAAGTGCGTTTCTCCTCCTGGTTTCTCGTTGCGTTCTGATAAAGCACACTCTCCCTCTGATGTCTCTTATCTCCTCTCATCTCCTGCAGTAAAGACGGTCTCTGTTTGTTTTATGCTTCCTGCCAGTTTTTCCCCTCTCCATTCGTTTTTCTCCAAGGTGACGCCCAGTGCCTCGTCCCAGTACTGTGTGCAATGGATCAAAATTGTCAGAATAACTTAATGGTGTGCTGACCTGCCTCCTGACCCCTGCTGTTTATCAAATTCTATCATATATTGTAGCTAGATACACCCCCCCCCACTCCCTCCCCTGCACGCTCTCCCATTCTGTGAGAGGTATAGATTTGTTGCTCCATATCTCTGGCAGTGCAGTACTCTTGCTTGCTTACTGCCATTGACAGAGTGTGTGTCCAGTGCAGGCTACGCTTGGCTGCATCAGGGTAATGCTGCTGGCTAGCTCACATCCAGCAAACAAACAACATATATTATATTGGAGGCAAGCAGAGTGGTTATATAGCCAAGGGGCCTCGCTGTGTATTTGTCGGTATGCATACTGTGTGTGTGTGTGTGTTTTTTGTATGAGTGTGTTAGCGTGCACATTGACCTACAATGTAGGCAACACTGCAAGAAGCAATAGACCCAGACTGTGTCGGACCCGCTCAAACCAGGCTCAAGGCAGTGGTGTAATAACAGCAAAAGTCGAACTCGCCAGAAGAAGAGACAGTCAAACACAGCACAGAGTACACATTTGTGTACACTTACTGCAGCTTTGTGTTGTTTGTTTGTATGCACTCTACGGCAGTGGAATAAAGAGGACCACAACTATAGGGCTGGACAGCAGTACTCATTAGCTTTAAGGTATCGACCCAAATAACCCAGTACTAGGGCTGGGCGATGAAGCAGTAACAATAATTATCTGGATATAATTTTCCTCGATGGAGGTATAATAAACGTTCAATAAATTCTCCATATAATTAAATCAGAAGAAGAAGAAAAAGAAGCAGCAGTAGTAGTAATAGAAGAAGAAGACGAGACCAGCCATGGATGTGTACAGTAACATTATAACTTTAGAACAACATTCAACATGCTCATAAAGTTATGTCTAGTATGACTGTTTTGACCGCTGATAACAGGGCAGCACTACCCTATAATTCAATTTGCCATATAACCAAAGCTACAGTAGCTGTATAATCAACTTATATAATGCTAATGATAAGTTAGCAGGTTAACGTGACTGACTAACTGGCTGTTTTAACAGAACGATGTGACTTAACATGACTAAAAGTATGTTAATAAACCTTTAATACATTTCTTCGTCAATTAACATGATTTCTTGCCTCAGTCACGTCAGATAGATTTTCATGGGCAATAAATGACCCCACATTCACAACATCGTCAAAGTCTTTTGTTACTGTTTTGATTAAAAAACGGCAGAAATTAAATACTGTGGGTGTAAAACTTGTACAGAGAGAACGGCCCACAGCTGATACTTAATTTGTGTCTATTCTGTTTCCATTGTCAGCTAAAACACTTGGAAAATGTTTTAAAACGTCTGCACAAAGAGTTTGACATGCTCCTGACCGAAATGAAAATTTCTCAGTGTAATTATTGTTATAAGTTTTGAATCTACCTCAGATTTGTGAAATGTTCTGCTGTTTGGCAAGTGTTTGTCATGTTCTGACAATAAATTGTAATTAACTGTCCAGTATCTTCAACTTTCTCTGGAGCAAAAATCAGCCTTTAAACTTGAAAGAAATAATGCTTTTGACTTTTATAGATTGTTATCAGTATCGTGTTGTGAATTCTTTTTATTGTGATAACATTTTTAGCCATTTCGCCCAGCCCTACCCAACGCCAAGAAGTAGCAAAACATTAGCAGTCAAACAGTACATGAATTCAACCCTTTTTGTACCTAGATCTGGGAAAAACATTATTTCTATGGAGTTTTCTCACAGCCAATCACTGCAATGTTCTTTGGTTTAATGCAGCATGTGATTGGCCCACAACTGCAGCAGCTATGACCTGTGCGGTCGGTGTTGTGGTAAAGTTGAGAAGGTTGTATTCGATGGAACTGGCAATGCCAAAGGGAATTAAGGGTGCGTTCCGAATCGCATACTTTTTGTTTTTACTTTTACAATGTACTGCAGCTGCCCTTTAAAAGTATGTATGGTTTCATGCAGTACACACACAATCGGAACGAGCTACTTTTTCGTAACATTACACACTGAACTTTGACCCTCTTGTTTTTATATAAGTTACCTTGGAGATTAACCAAACGCCACTTACCTGATTCTCCAGATTCTGAGATCAACCGGGAGAGCTTTGCTGTTGTTACTTTGCGATGTATGTTGTTTAACTATCAATCAGCTGTTTGCGTCCACTGTGCAGAGGATTGTGGGCCAGAACAGCTAGAAAAGCATGCTGTCTTGATTACCGTGAAATCGGACCGGATGTAGTAGAACATCCTGGTATTTTTGGCATACTGCATTTCATACACTATATATTGGGACTAGCGTTGTCACGATACCAAAATCTTTGTTTCGGTACCAATACCAATATGAATTTCGATACTTTTCGATACTCTTCGGTACTTTTCCTAAGGAAAAGTCCTTTTGGATACAAACCTTCAGAACAATAAATAGTAGGGGTGTAACGGTAAAAACAAAATCATGGTTCGGTAAGTACCTCGGTACGGACGTCACGGTTTGGTAACTCAAATGTTCCACCAAGTTTGCGTTGTCTCGTGATGTCTCCCTTTGCGAGGCAGACTTTCTCTTGCCTTTTTTCACGTGCGCCAGCTGCAAATGTTGATACAGGTGTTGTCATACACACCACTTGCGCAATCTGTGCTCCAATAGGAACAAGAAAGGCGTTTGTGTGCATAAATGAGTAAAATAAATTAACTAAATTAATGAATTGAATCAATTTCAAAGTACCGGTATTTTCCAAATGCAGTATAGTACCGTTTGGAATACTCTAGTACCGCGGTACTATTTTAGTACCGGTATACCGTGCAACAATAATTGGGACATACTGAATCTTTTTCTGGCACACTATAAAGTATGGTAGTATGGGTATTGGAACGCACAGTAAGCATGCCACCAAAAAGGTAACAAATAAGTATTATATTGAAGGGTACTGATATTGGTACTTGTATTGATTTCTTTAAATGATACTCAGCCACAACCACAACCCTTGGAAACCAGGAAGTACAGCTGAAATAGTCAGTAGATTAGTAAATCAACAGAAAATTAAGCAACAGCTGTGACTGTTTACATTTTTTAAACAAAATGTACAAATATTCTGTGATGATCTGCTTCTCTTTGCGTATGTGAACGTTAAAATTGACTGTTTCTGATGGGCATTTTTAACTTCATCACAAAATGATTTAGGGAGACAGCAATCACCTGAACGCAGCCCTTTAATATGTTTGGGTTTTAGATAAAAGAAGCCATTTGACAGTGTCACCTTGGGCTCTGAAATATGGACATTCATCATTATTCTGTGACATTTCATAGACCAAACTATCAACTGATTGATGGAGAAAATAAATGATTATCATAAGTGTTTGTTGCAGCAGTAGTGAAAAGAACACAGGTCTCTTTTACAGCCGCGCAGGCTACACAAAAGCCTTCAGAGAAAGAGCAGCGCTGGTGAAACAGCAACATGGGCAGTTGAGGGAATACCCGCCATAAAGGTGAAGATATCCTTTTAATAAGCTGAGCAAATAATGCCTCAAAATGATTAATTTAGAAAAAAAAGCTGACTCCAGGATCTTGGCAAAGAGAATTGGAAAAAAGCACTGGACCTGGAAAAGGAAATGGAAAGTGTCTTTGCAAAGCAAAGCAACATTTTATATTTAATAGAGGTGCATATAAACTAAACAATCTGAGTGTTCCATTAAATGGATCAACCAGTTGAATGAAACTGTGCATCAGAGAAATTAATTCACAGAAGGTTACTCTATATATATTGTAAACCTCAAGTCATATATTTTGATTTTTATCATTCTCTATACAGACTATAAAGGATTTTTCACACTATAATAATAATGTAATGGAAAAACTGAGGGGGGAAAAGGACACATCAAAGGACATATCATAAAAAGCATCAGCTCTGGTGTCTGAAACAGAATAATTAACTTTCTGATGCGGACTATGAGTATAAAGGTCCCTTATCAGCTGCAGCACTGATGTTACAGATACTGTCGATGCACCTCTGATGTTTTAGTCCAGTTGCACTCTGGCTTGCACTGGGACCTGTTTGCGAAGGATTTGACTGGTCTAGCCAGCCTGCCTGCATGTCCACACTGTGGGGGTCGAACGCCAATACAGGGCTTTGTTTTCCTTCACTAACCCTAACCCAAACGCCTCCTTCTGTCTGCAAGAAACCAGCTGAAATTAATTTTTACAGTAAGTTTACCATTGGCTTTGGCAGGAGTCAACTCTGTCAGAGAAGGACCCTGCTCTGAAATAAAGGTGGTGAGGCATTCGAGCTAGTGCCTTCCTTTTTTGGGCATTTTCCTTTTTTTTCTCATCCTGGAAAATTTCCCTTCCCCGCTACACTATTATATCATCCTCACTAATCATAATTGTCATTGTCATTCTAGGGTTTCCGTGGCAAGTGAACACAAATGGCTCAGGTCACGTGATTAATATCAAAGGAACAGTAATTCTGTTTAGAGACACCCCCGTCAATATGATCTGACACACTTATGATATCTCATTTTCTCTCCATCTGTCACTGTTCCTCAGGCTTCTTTTATTTCTCAACTCATTTTCCAGGCGGCTGACAGATATGTAGAATCATATTAAATGGCCGCGCAAACACCCCCCTCTTGATTTCCGTAATATTCCTTGTACTCAATCCCTCTCTGTCTCTCTCTCAACACACACACTCGCAGATAGACATTGGCTTGAGATCAGGTGTGTGTATTAGGTGGCAGTCTGCTCTCACTGTTAGGTCCTCAGCTCCCACCAGCCTTCCAGATGGCCATGGTGTCAGCACCACACCTTTTGCCCACATGACACTCCCTGTATCCTTCCAACTCCCGCCCACACCCCCTGCTCCCTGTTACAGAGTACGCAATTGCAAATTAAGTGAAAGATGTCTTGTACAGAATTTCTCATTGGCATTAATCTGGCAGTGATTACAGTTTAGGGGCTCCTGGCGCAAACTAATCTATGTCCAAGGTGCGTGGAGAAGGGTCTGAAGAGGTCAAAACTCCAACAACAATTACACTACAGATGATAACAGACTTAAAAATGTGGTGTCCTTGGTTACAGGGATAGTCTGGATTTTTTATGTGAGATTGTTTGCTTATCATAGTCAGTGTTTACCTACAGTGGATGTCTGTTGGCACGCCCCGAGTTTGGAGAGGCAGCAGGAGTGCCAACACAGAAGCTAAGCAATGTACTGCTTTTAACAGGGGCAACAGCAAAACATATTTTAGCCACCTAAAATAAAATCTATATCAGTTAAAGTGTATGCTATACTGAGAGTATTTTCACCTCTTAACTTTTTCGTCAGACAGCCTGCTCTGATGGGGAAGCCATTAACACCTTCAGTTCCCCATCTATGTTCTTGTTAAAGCTACCAGACTCCATTGACAAAAACAGTAATTTTTGCTCAGTGAACACAGGAGCTGCCGGTCTACCGCTGCTTCCGTTCGAAAGTTTTTTTGTGTTACTGTTAGAATCCAAACTGACTCTTCAAAACACCAAAGTCACACAATACCACAAACTAACTGATCGAGGCAGCGGTAGACCAGCAGCTCCTGTGTTCAGCGATGTTAAATTGCGGACAGTTAGGTGAAGCAGTGAAAATATTCTAAATGGAGTGTAGGTGGGACTTTTTTAGGGGGCTAAAATGGTTTTGTTGCTGACCCCATCCACAGCAGTTCATTGCTTAGCTTCCATGTCAGTACTCCAGCCTGCTTCTCCAAAGTTGGGGTGTGCTGACTGACATGTACTTTATGTAACGCACTGACTATGGATAAGTACCCCATTCAACCCCACTTCAAAAGTTCTGAACTATCCCTTTAACCCTTTGACATCTTAATGGGTATTCCCGTATTTGCTTCTGAACAGGAAATAAGAATAAAATGAATTATACACATAGTGAGAATGGAGACATCTGGCAAGCCGATTTATCTTTTCAAAATGCATTTTATTTGATTGTGAGGTTTTCAAAGAACTTAAAAGCACGACAAGCAAGCATAAATTTGAACAAAGTGTAAGGCTGTTGTTATTCCATAGCTACATCTACAGACCAAAGTGAACCATAAAAAAAGAATGAAGTATCACCAGCAGTTTCTATGTGCAGGGGGATCTTTTTGCTGTGAAGGACCTACAAGACACTCATTTGTTTTACAAGAGAAAATGAAAAAGCTCTCACAAACTGCTCATAGATTGAATTGCCATGGCGTTGGATCAGTCAGCGGCAGCAAAACAGAAAAAACAGACTTTTATTTCTTAAAACACAGATCATTAAATTATTCAGTGAAAGTTTGCAGAGGATGTGCGCTCTTGTTCTGCAATGCCCTGCTTCGCATTCATGCAGCAGCTCACATTCGCTCGGGGAGTTCTGCAGGAGCACCACACGTTTGTTTTCTTCTTGTGCGCTACGGAGCAGCTACAGTGGAGCAGATTGGACAGTGTGTGCTTTGCTTGTGGGTAGATGTGGGTGTTGAGAGAGGTGGGTGGGTGGATGGGTGGAGGGGGGTTATTTATCCTCAGCTGGGCCATTTGTGGTCATGCTATCATCTCTTTGACTTGTTGCTTGATTTCCATTTTTCAACTTTGATTCAGTCCACTTGTTCATCTTTTAATTCTGCTCCTGTCATCTCGCTCAGCAGCACCCCTTTTTCATTAATGTGCTTCATTCACTCTGTGCTGTTCTCTAATACATTCCTCCCATCACCCCCCCCTGGTGAATTCCTCTCCACTGTATGTATAAACTCCCCATTTGTTGTCCCTATCATGATCATCTCTCCCGCTGCCCTCTCCTCCTTTGCTTCCTATTCCTCTCCCTTTCAGTCTTTCTTCTCTCCGCCATGTGCTCTCTGTACCCCCCCCCCCACCCCACCCCCACCCCTGCTCGCATTGCTGTCTCTCCCTGCCTGCCTCCATCCTTACTGCAGGGTTGAATCATCCCCGTTTCTGCTTGCCTTGTCACGTTTGGCCCCCCTGCGCGTCTGTCCAGGCCTCATCACACGGCGATGGCGCGAGCCGGGCTGACATCTCGCCACAGCGCTAAGGGCCTCTGATGTCCATGACGCTAGCACTGACCTGTCCCTCACTCCTCAAAGCACTGACATCATCAAAGTGGGACACATTTCTGCCCCGGGGGCTATTAATTGCCAAATATGGTATGAGCCACATTTTTATCCAGATTAGAAGAGGAAGGAGATGAGGGAGTTTTACATCTTTGTCTATTTCTTTTCTTTTGTCTGCTATCAAAGACGTATTCTAGCTGGCTGCAGGTTTTTAGGCCTTTTCATGTAGTTCGCATCCCGCTGTCTCCTCACTCGGTACTATCTGGCTGTTGTCGGGAGAGAGGGACCACATCAGCACTATTCTCTTCACAGCTTTCCCTCACAGGGGAGCCACTTCTTCCTCCCCCCACGCACTCCGCTTCAAACGACACACCTCAGATCACACTCGCACATATGCTCACATGCGCACATACACTCCCAAACAGCAGAGCCTCCATCCTTGATGCAAAAGTGCACACAAATGAAAGCCCCAGCATCCTCCTTGGTGGAAAATTGAGTCATGGTCCTTCTGCTCGCGTAAACTGACAGACAAGCCAAGCGAAAAATGGAATCAAAATGTCCCTATATTGGGGAGTGTGTGGGCATGAGCAGTGGCACTGTGTGATTCTATAACAAGCACATGCAAATCAAGTCAAACCAACCCCAGGCTCATTAAATAAAACATGGGCGTAAGGACAAAAGCCTGCTTCTACTGCAACCTTGCATATTCATAATGAGCGCTCTTTCCTAATGTGGAGTGGAAGGATGTTACGCAGGTTGACATTATGTGGCTGGCTGGGCGCTTCTTGGCTCGGCGCGGTGCAGGCTCTGAGCAGGGCTGCAGTGTGAGGTAGCTCTGTTTTCACTTTTCTGAGACAAAGATGGAAGACTTTTGTCACACTGATTCTGACCTTGTGTGGCTCTGAGCGGAGGTTCTGCTGAGTGTTGATCTTTTGATCCAAGAAACAAAACAACAAGGATCTTTACAATCCAGAATGGTGCATTATTGACTTTTTCGGTAGCTTTTTCTGTTCTCTTTCCAGCATAAAACCTGGTAGCACCTAAAAATACTTGCAAAAGTGTGTTTACAGTGACTGCTGCTCAGTCACAACAAATGCACATGACTATAATGACGAAGTGAGATGCAATGTAGTTCAACTGCTTTTTTTTAAATGCAGTTACAGTAGAGGTCAGTGAGGGCACTCAAGGCTACACTCTGTGCTTTGGTGTTATTTAAGAAACAAAAACTGACAGCTTAATTATCTCCAGGAGGCGTAAGCCTGGAGGGGATCATGTGTTTGGTCATGAGTGTGTGTGTGTGTGTGTGTGGATCTGTCTATTGGCAGCCAGTTTTACAAACTACTGGACCAATCAGCCTCATATTTTGTGTGCACATTAATGACTGTATGTATGATCAAGGATCTGTCTTTATTGACTGACTGCTGATTCCTCACTCCTTAAGCAAGTTTTCTGGAAATCGGTCCAGCTAAAAACAACAAGCTTTACGTAATCATGCGCATCTGCAGATAAATTCTATACCTGATATTTTATGATCCACTAAAGTTAGGCACAATGCAAGATGAATAAATTCCCATTTTCATTATCCTCTCAGCCATCTTAACTTTATGGGAGTTGGGAGGGACAGTTTCCCTGGTCACAACTGCGCCTTGTTCAAGCCGCAACCTGGTTTTGTTGCGGAGTGTTTCGCCTGCACTGATGTGTAGACTTGCAGTTTTGTTGGCTTGGTTATTTTTCCTTGACATTTGTGTTTCTATTGTAAGGAAGTAAGGAGGCTACGTAGTTAAATTGTTTTTTCGTCTGTTTTAATTGTGTTTATTGTTGTTATTTCCCACTTTGTTGTGTCGTGGCCTACGGACAAAGTTAATTATGAATGAAATAGAAAGATTTGTGTTTTCATCCACCTGCTGCCACCTGCCAGAGGTCTGCACTCACTGTGAGTGCACTTTTCTACTTGTAGTTGAGATTGACTAAGTTTTCCCTGGTACTATTGGACATAAATAAGTTCAATTATCTCCAGGAAATTGTTTTGAAACTTTTTTTTAAAATAATAATTCCCAAAAATAAAGTAGTTCTTGTGCAAATTTGACATCTGTAAAATGTTGATGTAGAATGGTGCAAGTAACACAAAGAAGTACTGTCATATTACTTACAGAAAGTGGAAATGTTTATACACTATCAATATTTAAAGGCTTGTGCATAGTTCAGATATTTTTTTTTAATGAGAAAAAAAGTTGACATTGACAGAGAAACTGTACTTAATGTGGATCAGTCACATCAGAGCTGTTAAATAAGGTCAGTATCAGTGCTGACACCGATCTGGTTTAGTGTGACAGTGCATTCCTCATTTGATTAAGTTTGCTGAAAGAATTTGCTAGCAAATGGACAAGGGATGCAGATTGTAATATATTATAAAGTTCATGTAGGCATATTTGGTGCGCTGGTGCCCTTTTCAAAACTTGAAATCCGTACTTTACTGAGGTGTATCTTTCCCTGAAGTTTTGCTGAAACCACCCAGAATGATCCGAGTATGACTCAGTTCACTTTGGGTCCTGATTCTAACTCGAACACTACCAAGGTAGCTGTAACAAACACTTGAGGAAGGTGGGCAGAGAGGCCAGTCAGGGGCCGGGATTAGATGCCTCCACTGATCTCGGTGATCCCCAGCCGGCAGAGCAGAGCAGGCAGCGGGGAGAGGAAAGTAAAAGAGAGCCCATTTAGATCAGGCTACGCTGATCCATCGCCCAGAGTGATGGGTGAGAGATCTGCAAAGAGGACTGTGACTGTGACAGGCAGTGTTCATTAATGTTCCAGCCTCTGCTGTAGAGTCCAATCAAGGGGCTCCACACACAAGCACCCTCAAACACTAAAGCTCTCTCTCACACACACACACACACACACACACACACACACACACACACACACACGGCTATCCAAGCAATGAGACAGGCGGGCTAAGCGTGGGCACTGATGGCTTCACTGCCTCAATTGATGGGTGCTTAGAGGGGAGTGAAAAAGGAGAGCTGGAGATACGGGGCCAGCGAGACTGAGCGTGAGAGAGATGGAGCGGCGGGTCTGCTCTGTCGATGACTCTCTGATAGCCCGAGCTTAGCGCCACTTCTGCTCAACATGCAAAGCCATTACATTAACCCACATGCTGCCCAGCTGTTTCCATTAAACGCTGCCCTGAAAATCTCTTTAGCCGTCACCAGATACACTAAAACCCTAATAAAGCTCCCTCACTCTCAGGTGCTGAATTATACTGGTAAAAAGCTGTGGTATATTTTACAGATACTAGGCGGTTAGCCAATGCTTGTATCCGGAGTGTGTCACGGGGAGGGCAACGATGGAATTAGTTTATAGTCGTAAATTGCCAACATTAGACGGAACCAATATTGCATAAATATCAGTCTCTACAAGAAACTGGCATAGGCGCATGGTGGCAGAATGCGCTCGTCAGTCTACAGTTGCTGCTGTGTGACAGACTTGGCAAGGCGCAGAGCGGTGTCTGTCACAGTACTGTGTCTGTTTGTACTGTCATTCAAATGTTTACCTCCCAAATACCCATCTGAAATGTAATCAGGAATGTGTGCATGGATTGTAAGCCTGTTTGGTGGTGTGATTGACTCAAACGCAGGACAAACAGGCAAAGTGCCTGCGAGCATTTTTCCTTAGATAAAAGGGACAAATGCTGACTGGAGGCGTGTCGCCCCTGATCTGTCCTTGACCCAGCCGGTTGGGAGGACAGTGAGAGGACGAGACTGTGTGCAGAGCAGAAAATGAGTGCACAGGGCACTTTAAGAGCAGTTTAGTTTTTAATTAATCTCTGCATTTCTGTGCTGTTTTAAATCATTGTCTTCCTTTTGCATTATATAATGAGATGTTTGCTACTTACTTGTGTTGGTGGTTTCTCACTGTCAATAAGTAGCATCGAATTGTGTATAAATATCACAGTGTAGTGCCACGGCGGCTGGCTATTTTTAAGCCGTAATTATGTAAATTCAAGCATTACTTTTAAAAACTAGTCTGTGAAAGCACGTCTCTTTGGTTCGTCTGTTGGCCTTAACAGAAGGTGGATCCATAGATAACCACACAAAAAAAGTTTTGTTTAAAAAAAGAAGCAGATAAAAAAAAAAAGAGGAAGAAAGAAACGTCTTCCTGTCTCAGGGCAGCTACTGTCCTCAAATGTGAGTGTTAATATGAAACAGAAGCCGGAGCAGTGGCTCTCTCAAAATGTGCAAGTTTATAGCCTAATGCAATTTTACAAAATGGATTACTGAAATTCAAAGTCTCTAGTGTTGTTTTCTTTGACATTTGGAATGAAATGGCAATGAGGAGATTTAGTGAAACTGATCTGAAAATATCTTAAAGGGTGCATGCACGGAGGAGATTTGAAACTTAATTTTCACATTGACAGAAAATGTAAAATATGGGCAAACCCTCAAATTATGCTGAAATTATCCTTTTAGGCAAGTGTGATATTCCCCAGAGAGCACTTAACAGTCTCAAAAATAGTTCCCATACCAGCCAGATTGCTGCCTTCCCTCCATTTGATAAATAAAAGAACATATTTTCAGTTGACTAATTGGTGACACTGGTATTAACAGCCTTCATCGTGTACTGTTTGTTGGTTTGAAACTGTCATGCTCTCACATTCTTTCAAAGGGCTAAGTGAAATGTACCAGTTAAGATTCTCGTGCTCTGCCTTCCTCTGATTTGCACGGATCACGCTTTCCTCTGTGAAGGGCGATCACATGAGACAGTAGGAAGCCGGGACAAGACCGATTAGTCTCATTAGATGAGTCGATACATGTGTGTCTGGGCATATGTGAGGAGCGTCCGCTGGACATGTCGCAACCAGCGTGGCTGTTTGATTCAAAGCTCCCCACAGAGTGTGTCGCTTTGAGCAGTCGGGAATGAAAACAGATCAGGTTTTGCTCCACCAGGAGTGCAGCACCGAGCGGGGTAATGAATTCCAGGAGGCTGAGCATGCTAACGAGTTCATTATTCCAGCGCTTAGGAGTAATTACCATTTTGCATCCAAAGCCATTCAAGACTGGGTTGCTCTTGTCAAATTAAGCCAAGTGTGAATTCAGATAAATATTTGCATAAGCGCAAATGCTCAAGGTGGGCCTCTGTGACAGCCGGAGATTGGTGTGGCCATTTTGGATTTCTTTCACACCCTCAGCGGTGGTTTGCAGATATCCATATGCATATCCAGGAGTGGTAGGCGATGTCTCTGATGGACTGGTAGCCTCCGGGTTCAGCATCTGAGCACTGGAGCATCTCTGAGAGGCCTGACATGAACTTGTGACACTTTTCACACTAGTCTGCTCTCTCGCTACAGATCTGCTCTGTCATAAGATCATTTTCATATTTTTGCATGAGATTGATACAGCGTGATCCTAATAAGCAGCCATGCATAGAGCCTACATCAGATAAGCAGACTCATTTAGGTCTCAGAAGAACATCATTAATTATGAAAGAGAACAGGCCCCTCTCGTCGTCTGTGTTGGTACACTTATTCCCTGAGTGCGTAGCCACAATGCGCAGATGTATCCACTGAAGGCGCCAGAACTCTCCCATGCATCATTAAATCCTTTTACAGAAGCTGTCCAATCAATTTTACTGAAAAGATGGATTCAAGTACATCCCATCTGGCGTGTCGAGAGATCGATCCTCTAAAATGTCAGTGATTTACCACATTTGGCAAAATTTGAGGCTTTTGACAGCAAGTTTTAAGATGAAACTGGGGTTTTTTGGCCTCATCATGATTTCCAAACAACTTGCAAATTCAAATTCACCATCAAACCATCTTCATTTTACAGACCCCGGAAGGTTTTGCTAAAATAGTTGATAGTTTTTGCACTGAAATTTGCAAAACATCACCTCAAATTATTCACTTTGATATATGAAAATGGTAAAAAATGATAAATGGACTGCACTTGTACAGCACTTGTTCCTTTTTTTCTGTGTGTGCCGTAAGAGCACTTTGGATCAACTTTGTGTTTAAAGTGCTATATAAATAAAGTTGACTTGGCTAGCACTTTTCAGATCTTTTGACGAGAAACACTACACTGCCAGGGATTACACTACATCACCTTCACCCATTCACACACAGGTGGCCAAGGCTACCATACATGGTGCCACCTTCTACTCAGCTTAAACACACTCACACACCGTTTTAGTATCTCACCCAAGGATACTTCTGCATGCGGGGGAATCGAACTGACAATCTTTTGATCAGTGGACAACCCGCTCTATTGTCTGAGCCACAGAGATTTGTATCCTCGAATGTATAATCTTTGTTATGTCCTTCTAGAGTTGGGTCGATTTCCGGTTTTGCTGGTTCGGTCCAGTGTATGGGCTTAAACTAGTTTGATCTTATGCAAACTGACTTAACTTGCATTTGTCAATATGAAAAGCTCTGGCCAATTAAAAAGTAGTCTACAACAGTAACCTGTACTGACATCGTCGTGGCGCTGAATTGTCTATAACAGACTAACAGAGTGTTTTAATTGGCCATGTGCAATATAATACAAAGCGAAACACCAGGAACTTGACGGGCATCAAATTTCGGTAGCGTGGAAGGAAAGAACAGTGGCACACATTGTGTTTGTTTACTATAAAGTTCATATGTTTTTTGGGGGGTGACCAGATGAGACATGGCAGAGTTAGGGTACTTTCACACCTACCTTGTTTGGTTTCGGTTTATTTGAACTCAAGTTCGTTTGCCTCCTAAGTGTGGTTCGTTTGGGCAGGTGTGAACACAGCAATCACACTCAGGTGCGCACCAAAACACCTGGACCGAGACCTTCTTGAAGAGGTGGTCTCGGTCTGGTTACAAATTGACTCTGGTGCAGTTCGTTTGTGGTGAGAACGTGTTCCGACCTGGATCTGAACCAACTGCAGTCACATGACACATTGTTTGGGTTAAACATGAGCATGTTACAGTCCTGGAGGATTATTAATGTGCACCTCCTCCTGTACTGCCTTAATATGCACATTCAGCACATCCAATGCATCAAAACATTGTTTTCTAGTTGGAGCCGCGCCTCGTTTTCAGACTGTATGGTTTGACTAAAATGAACAATGACAGCAATATAGTCCACGATGAGCAGCGCTAAAATCAACCTGCGTAGTTGTCCCTCCATTGTGACATTAGAAAGTGTTGCATTTATCTTGCAAGTGTACTCTTCTTCAACGTTTGGTTTACTTCCTGGATTTTTCCCACATGGAAATTCTGACCAATCAAGAGCAGCTTTCTCGCACAAGGCATTTGATCTGGTCCGCTTGTAAATGCTGCCACGAGAACACGAACCAACTCTAGGCAATTATGCAGCTTTGTAACAAAATGAGTCCCTGATTCAGACCAAAGCAAGACAACTCTATGTCTGAAAGCACCTTCAGTCTCTCAAGAAAACTAGAACTGAACCAGTATGGTAACATTTGTGATTTGATGCTGATTAGAGGTGTCCCAACTGGCCACAAGCAACTCAGCGCTGCTGTTGTGAGATGAACTTTTGTTGGACTACCTGTTTCTATTTATTCTTGACGCTTGCTTTGAAAGTGTCGCAATTGACAAGGAACAGCTGAATCATGAAGTCAAAATGAAGAATTATTATTTAAGACTTCCTTATTTCACTACTAAACCAAAATGAGTAGGTAGCCTATTTGCTGTTAGCAAAGATAGCAAGTAGGCTACAAAGTCAGCTTTTAAGATGGGTAAGTGGTTATGTCTCCACTCTGATCTCGAGTGCGCAGCTGGTAGCTACGTGGTTTGTTTACATGACGAAACAGAGGTGCGTATTTAAGGGATTCAGTGTGGACAGAGATGTTATGTGATGTCACACGATAAGTGTGACACCTAGTGGTTAATTTTTGTTGTACTGGTTTGGTGTGGTGTTCGACTAAATTTTGAACTGGTTTGAAAACTTTGACACCAGCCCAACCCTATTTCCTTCTCTTAGTTTTGTTACCTTACACATGTTCATTACTTGAAAGAAAACCTTTCATTTCACATTTTTCCGATTTTATGGAGCGGAAATAGAACCATGATTATACTTCATTATCTCGAACAGCGCATTATGTGTACAATAGTTTGTCTCTACCTTGTAAGAAGCCACGCTGCTGCTGTACCCACGATTTAAGTAAATAATGCCCCCGCAGCTGTTATTAACAGATACACAATATAGCGGCACAGAAACATGCATCAAAGCACCACTGTTTTTCTTTGAAAAGCTCCGAGTTAACAATAAGCATAAAAATGTACTTTCACAAATAAATTGGTCACATTGCTGTCCGTGGCATGAGACGCATCCTGCAGCGGTCAGATACACATTCTGACTGGAAATGATACATTACCACAGTGTTGACTGTGTGCATTGTGAGTCCCCACCCAACGGTATTTATCACAGAGGGCCTTTGTTGTCTTGAATAAATAGACATATTACTGGGAGTCCAGAGTTCAGCCCACACTGCCGGCGAGCCACAGGCACACGCTCAGTCTTCAAGGGAAAAATATGCTCACTGCTCGAGCATTTGGACGGGAACAACACAAGTCAAATATGACAGCATGATAAACACAGTAGAAATGAAGAGAGAGGGCTGACAAAAGGACAACCAGAAGTCAAATCAAGTGAGTGTAACTATTGCTTGGAAATGAACACGTTTAGAAGTCATTTAAGAATCCAAGCAGTGTTTGCAATGTTGAGAAAAGCATGCCAAGACACAGTCTGGCTTGTGCGTCTCGCAGGTCAAATCCTCTGTCTAATTTGCATTCACTTAACATCACCACATGCAAATCAAGTCATCTGTAATGTGGTGTTTACAACTAATAAGTTTGGTTGTTTCAGTGGTTATTAACACTCTTCTAATTGCTACATCCGCCCTAAAATACCCGCGGTGTCTCTGGGACTGTTTTCCCTCTGTAGATGTGACGTTGACTTGTGCATTTCATTTGAAGAGCATACCACTGCTTGTGCACAACTGGGATTTGTAAACTTCAAATCACAAAGATATATTTTTTCCCTCTCAGAAATGTGAAACTTGGAAAGAAATAATAATCTAGCGGATTTCTGCAGGGTGAATATTTAGTTGCTAGGCAACAGTTGTTGGCATTCGACAGGAACCCTCAAGTAAAGGAAATGGTGAAAGAGGCGGGTGGGTTGGGGTGCGTGATGTGGCCAAACGGAAACATGAGTGGATCAAAATAGGTTGTATGGACAAAATGGCAATTTCCCCAGGACTGAAGTGGCTATGTTGTTTTGACAAATTGGCCCACATGCAGGACAGTTGTTTACCAAACCAAGGCCATTTGAACAGCGTGGCCCACTATTACTGCAGCCATTTTAGAGACCACTTATTCGAAGCTCTGAACTTTCAAGTCATTTTTTTTGTCAGATTTGTAACAGTGAGTTCTTTAAAGTGATGTAAAGCTGCTGCGCATATATCTGCTGTGATTGCTTAAATGTAGGGGGGGTCTCTGCTAAACACAGAAATTTTTTATCTCCTCTCCATGTGTCTTCAATACAGCTTCCTCACAAAACTCCCCCAGCAGCGACTGTAGCTGTCCGTGTAAACCCTCTCCCACCACCACTGTTTTTCTTTGTTCCTCCATCTTTGGCTTGTTGTAGCCATTACCCGCCTCTCTCTGCCCCCTGGCAACCAGTGAAGAAGTCCATGACATTGATGCAGGATTTTCTTAACACAGCTTCCCATCCGAGCCCATTTTCTTCGTCAGATCGGGAGTTCGGATATTTATAATCTTGGGGCACCAGCTAATGGTATTTGCAGAGCAAAATCAGTTTAGCGCGTGTTTTCCGTAATGGCTTTGACTGCGTGGCATTGCCAGCGGCCCTGTCGTGAATGGTGGAAGGATGGCTCTAATTTGGGCTAATGGGTGACTCAGCCGTCATCATCATGTGTCCCTCAGTGGGCTGCAGATGGCTGGTGAGCCATGGGTGCAGCGGAGCCACCGCTATACACACAGCACAACACAATGCATCAAGCCAGTGACACATGCAGCCGACGCTGACATTTGTGGAGCCGCATCCAGCGAGGGGAGGGCGGAGGGGAGGATGAGACGAGACTGGCTCCAGCTATAGGTGCACAACACACAGAGGAAGAGGTTAATCAGTGGCCAAGCTAATCGAATCATTTGTCATCAGATTAGATTAAAGCATTGAACCTTCCCTTGGGCAATCATCTCGGGAGATAGCTGCGGCTGTGCGAGGCGCAGGTATCAAATAGCTGTGAAATGATAATGCATGGTAAGTGACTGCTCGCTTTTGTTCAAACTCTACTTATCTGCACATGCTTGAAAATAGAGACAAGGCGAGCGAATCACCGTGGCAACTGGAACGCAAGGTGGGTGCTAGGCAGGCGGTTTAAACAGGGACGGCGGTCCTGTGTGCTCAGTGCATGTCTGCGTGTGTGTGTTTGTGGAGGGGAGGGGAGAGGGGGGCATGGAACAACACACTGGATCCTCGGCGAGGCAGCGTCTGACTGAGGCCAGGTAGGAGTGCTGCAGTGGCTAGTTTACATTCCACAGAGTCGGTTAAGCTTCGCCAACCTCTGCTCTACTCAGACATGCACACACACACATACACACACAAATATATATGCTGATATATTTCCAATTTCTCAGAAACATGTATATTTACTCTTCCTGTGTGCCCCACCAGTACAAAATTCCTATAACTCTATCAGCCCACTGCTACCTATACCACCAGGACACAATCATATTTCATCTCACATCAACCATGTAGGCAGAAAACAAACCACCTCATCTGTACCACCTATCCCCCCCTCCCATCCCCAAGTAACCTTGGCAACAGCGTCACTTTGCTTCATTGCTGTGGAGGGTTGAGGAGGGAGGCAAGGTGATGGGAGCTTGCAGCATAGGGGGAGTCAGTCCCAGGGGAGGGTCCAGCCGGTTTACAACTGTACAGAGCAGAATAAGCTTAGCGCCCCTCCGAAACCCCACCACTCCCCCGAGAGACCCATTACCAGGGGTCAGAGCTCTGGTCTCATGGCAGCTCTGCGCAGGCCTCTCTGTGCAACCTGCCAAAGATCAGCTGCGTGACCTGAGTACATATGGGGGGGGGGGTGGCATACTTGGACTGTGAGGAGGTAGCTGGTGCCTGCTGTGTATGAGCTATGGAGGGTAACAACAGCTGTTTGCACATTCTGCGTTTCTCCACATATTGATTTGAACTGTGCAGCTGGTCGAGGTAAATTAATGGCCCCTCAAGTAAATTTTGTTTTTTTATTTAATTTGGCTGCTGTGATGCTGTAAACTGGTATTTATCCCTAGTATTTTCCAAGCAGAGATTTCAAGCTTCGTTGGCAACTTTGCACATTGACGGCTCCTGTGGCTGAATTTCATGTGGTTGCAATGAACACAATGTGAAGTAAAATGCTTCCAAGCAGCTGCCTTTGTCTTGGTGTTGAGTGTAGAAACAAGTGTTGAAGAGCTTCAGTCGTTTTTTAATTCATGTGATATTTCAACAGAGCGTTAACTTCCTACTTTGTAGTCTTGTTTTTTGTATGTGTGGAAGTTTTCAATCATCACTTCTCTTTCAGCACCAACAACCACATTTCAACAAATTTTTATTTGAGCAGACAGGCAAATTTTAAAGGATCAGTGTGTAAGCTTTAGGAGGATTTAGTTGCTTAAAGTGGTGAGAACTGCAGATTGCAATGAGCGGAAAATATTTCCTGGCTAGAATTCTATCAATGTTCTTTGTTCAGGACGTTTTCACCGTGAGCTGAATTATCCTTCTCTTCCTCTCAAAATGAACAATGAACGAACACAATGTAATTTAAACCAGTAAATACAGTGCATTAAGCAGTTTCACATCAAAAAAACAGTTCTTTTCCGATGCGCTTGTAAAGGTAAAGGTTTAAACTTTTGTCTATATGGAGATGCTTATTCTCGGAACCCATCGGCTGTTTTCGGCGTCTGACCTCCGGCAGACAGCGATACAGCCTCTTGGGGCAGACCCCCGATTTTTTGGCATTCCGGTTTGATTTGGGCGGAGGAGGCGAATTTCCGTTTCCGACTTCCGTTTATATATAAGTAAATATGCTGAACCATTGCGATGGATTCAGAGTTTGCAGTGATGCCAATTATGTTCCGCCTCGTTAGTTCACCGCACGGACCGTTTAACCTGGCAACAACTGCAGCCGGCTCAAAAGTGATTGGTCAATATCACGCGGACTACAAACAGCCTACAACCGGAAACCAGGGCTCTTCCGCTCTTCTTCCGGAGGCAAGCTCTCAGGAGTTTGCCTACAGACTCTACATTCACTGAATGTAGAGTCTGTATATAGAGTCTAGGAGATGCTAAAATGAACATGAAGTCCGCACACCAGGAACTGCTCCTTCAAATAACTTTAATGGTATATCACCACATGTAACATTTCGGGCACCTGCCCTTCATCAGACAACATCATGTCTGATGAAGGGCAGGTGCCAGTGATGAAGCAAATAATAGCCTGGGCTACTAATTGAAGTTTTACGGTATATTCCATTTCTGCCTGTATATTCCCCTGAATCCTACACACTGAACCTTTAATGTACCTCAACTATGGGGATTCGGATCTACTTTTATCCATGCAGTTTTTGTGATATTAGGTTTTATTTTTACATTAAATCTGTGCAGATCCAAAGCAGAGAAACAGTAAAAATAACTTAATGAACTACAGCCATCATAATACACTGCACTTATGATGCAAGATGCAGCACGTGGTCACAATTACACCACCGCGTGTAAACTGCAACGCAATCCAATGCAATAGCCTTGCAATAAATACTTCTGTACCTCTGTGAGGTTTATAGTGTTTGATTATTTTTGAGTCTGTGTCAGAGAGATGTTGATCCAACTCTGCAGTCAGTTTGGAGGTCGCAGTTGGTTATAATGGATGGTGCCTCGGTTATGTTGTCCAATGGGGAAAAAAAAGAACACCTAACAGCATATTGCAGCACAGTAAGATGTTTCTGTTATATCGAAAAATAATGAAAACTCTGACAGCATAATGTAATCCAGTTGAGCAGCGCCACAAACTACAGCCAACAAAATTACTATAGAGTTGAGTCAACACCTCTGTGACACGGTGTCAACAAAATATGGATCATAACCTTCACAATGGTAGTATATATTGCAGGACTATTGCGTTGGGTTGCATTAGAATTTACAGATCTTATGTATGGAGACAGCCGTCACCAGGCTGTGTATTCAATTCAGCGACACTGTTTGAACCATAACCTCTACAAGATGCTATGGGGATAATTGTTTGTTTCACAAAACTGGCCCTGATCAGCTGGGAGTATTAGAGTCCAGTGAATTTGCATGAGCAAGTTGGGTATCTCTATTGTCATTAGCTCATAATAGAGTGAGAGACTTTCGAGCCTGAGCAAAGATGAGATATTAAGCTGACTAAATGAAATGTCAACAAAGATGCTGCCAAAATACAGCCCACTTCAATATGGACACACCACTGAAAATTGATGAAAACAACTGTCAAACAAGTGGTGGGCCGGGGATTTAAGAGTATTTTACAAGTCATTAATAAGCATATCCCACGCCTCCCTCCTTCCCCCATCGCTGGAATTGACTGCCAGCTTTTGCTGCCTCGCGCTTGTGGGCCTTAAAGAAAGCAGAATGTGCCTCTGTGTGTGTTTGGGTTTGGGTTGATATATATATTTGTGAGCATGTGTGCCTGTGCTTTGGTTTGAGCCATGCAAACTCTAGTATGCATGGGCTCTGTGAGTCCCTCCTCCCCCCGCGTTTCGCCCTCGGCTCTAATGGAGCCGCTGGAATCAAATCAAATCAAGTCATTTCATGTCCCCCCTCCTCTCTGAGGAATTCCTCTGACGTCCCTGGCACCAACAAAAATATAACATGACATTAAGGAAGCGTGTAAACATCCAGCTGAGAGCACATGCATGCGCACACACATGCATCGCTACGTAAAGATAATTCAAAGCAGTGGCATGTGACAGGACATGCACATAATGTTTCTCCCTCTCTGCCCCTGTAGTCCCACAATGCCTAGTTGAAAGGACCTGTGGCCCAGCATGTACATCTTTTTTTTCCCCAGGAGACAGGATATAATGAGAAAGCACCATTATGGGTCCAGCAGGAGCCTGTGCCTCTGTGCTGCTGCTACCACAGTTACCCATGAGGTCTTTCTCTTTGTTAGTTAAGGGGAAGAGCAGCCGCAGACGTCCCTCGCTCTCTGCTTGTTAGCCAGCAGTAATGACTAGGCTGTGGGGAGCCAGGCTACCAAGCCAAGACGCTGGAAGCCCGTTCCCCTCTGCTGGCCCTCCGCTCACCGACAGGAAGGGGAACAGAAGCAGACACCACAGAGGACACACTGGGAAGATCAGATCCGACAGACTGTGGAGGCAGGAAGGCAGCGTAGGGGGGGAGGAAGAGATTTCTACCTCAAGACAGACCAAGACCAAACTAGACCATTACCAACTCGCACACAAGCACACGGGATCCAGCTAACTCCCCGCCTGTTCACAGACCTGGCATCAGATCAATGCTAGCTGAGCAGCGCTAAGATCAATGCGCACTTTGTACAAAAAGTGCCTCGTAGGTTCTCCGGGATCGTGTATTCACTGGGATGTGATTAGAATTTCTGAGCCAAGCTCCTGTTTGAATTGGAGAACTTTGTAATAGGCGACGTCTTAGCTGAGGGTCTTCCAACACAACCAAATAAGACTCACTTTTATCTCGAGATACAAAATGAAATAAAAACAAACCCTGCCTGTGGTGTTTTAGAACATAAAAGAAATTTGAGAATGCGTTTCACGGATGAGTTGTGTCTATGATCTCATGTGTTTAGTCGTTTCCAGATGGTCTATGTTTATCTATGATTACCGATCTACACACACACACTCATATCCTGTGTGCTGTGACAGAGAGGTATTATCATGTCAGTTTATTGTGTTTACGTTACACATGAGCAGATCAATAATTCAGAGGGAGACACGCCAGCCATCTGCATTACAAGGCAATATAGAAGCAATAACACAGAACGGCCTGTTTGTCATCATGCCCATTGAACGGTCATCAGGAAAAAGCGATGGGAATAATTCTTCTATATGTCATGTGGTAATAAATGTGTGGCTATGGATGCTGTATGGATAGTACTATACGTTTTAATGCACTCTGTGGACCCATAAACAATGATCAGTATGAGGGACAGAATCCAGAAGACACAAAAAGAGTTGACTGCATTTTTACCTGCCAGTATTTTTTATTTTTTTGCTTTGCAGAGTTGAAGATGAAACCATCGATGCTGCCTGAGGGGTGGATTAGCCACTAAGGAAGCGTTTCGTTGCTCTGCTTGGTTAGTATCGATAGGTTGCAGCAGGGAGGTAGTAGTGAACCAGGGTAGAAGAGCTGGGAAAGACGGGCACAACCAAGACTTATCTTAGCAGTTTGCATCAAATCAGATGCATCAAATGAAGTATTCATTGCACTGTGAGTGCACTAGAGAACATGGTCGTGTTTTCATCTTTATTACTGTCATTATTTCACTATCTTGTGCCTTAGCCCAAGGCCGTAGTCTCTGTCCCTTTGGGTGGATTACGGATAGAGTGCAACGTTGTGTGAAGATTCACAAACAACATCTGCAGCAGTTGCAACCAGGCACTCCCTCTGTGCCTCATTCTCCTGCCAAGTCCGCCCACGTTCCCTCTCATCTGCTCAGGCCATCATCCCTTCTTCCCCTTACTTGCCGTTTCTACTGCCGTTGAATTCAAGAAGACCCATCCTTCATCTGGACTGGTGATTTAGCACAGGCTTGTGGATTCACTTGAATGGAACTCCGCTGAGCTGACTGCAGTGCCGAAACACAATAGGCAGTGCATTATTGATTGTGTTTGTGATCTCACCTTGGTGCTGAGGACTACCCTCCCTCCTCCTCCCCCTCTTCACCCCCTTCCCTGTGCCCATGCATAATTTCTGCGGGGAAAGGGTGAATTTTTTTCACCACTTAATGGAAAGTTGGATGAACTGTAAGAGATTTCCAATAACTCTGGATTCGGCATTCAAGCACAGCTCCCTCTGTTTACCCAGTGTTGGATTCCAGTTCTGGGCCTGTCAAAGGTCAGCACGGCAGACTGAGAGAAATGGAGAGAAAGTCTGTACAAGAGCGAAAAGCGATAGCTCTATTATAAATAGATGCCATCAATCAGGGGAATGTCCTTCATTTGGCATGCGTCAGTCCTGGAGGGAGAAATGCATATTCAATCTTGAACAATGAATGTCAGTCACACGCTTTCACCAGACACATGACAGCTGTGTGCAGTGACTGGTTACACACTCGGAGAATAGGAGCTGCAAGCAAAGTGTGGGGGTGAGAGCCCAACTGTTACACAGGGAAACTGAATAGGCAACAAACTGGTACCCTCCCCAGAGCAAGACTGACAGACTTCCCCGTGATGTCTAGACTTGCATCAGGACCAACTGATGCGTGTAACAGTACATATATGTAACACTGATATCAGGTCCGATGTGCAACATGGCCGAGTGTCCTAGAGCACGGAGAAGGAGAGCAAGAGAGTTTCCTCACCACGGGATGTCTCTCAACTGATCCTCGCAACCGGAAGGGGGACAATGTGTTGTTGTTGCGTTATTGAAACAAAGATGCAGCTGCTCCCAGTTGGATCACAATGTTCCGCCAGCAGTTGAAGTGTTTAGTCTCTCCCTTCACTGTCAGCTTTTACAAAGTGATGTTGTGTAAACTCTTGCTCTGGCTTTACCAAGTCTTAATAAGGCCTCAGCGGTGCCTGCACTGGATAGGAGAGAGGACTAGGAGGAAATACTCCCCTTTTTGGGCCACGCGTGATTTTATTTCTCCATTTTCCTCTTGTGAGAGACAGGAGTAGTAAAAGGAGGGATCGTGTTTGTAGGTGTGATTGCATCAGCTCGGCGTTAGCACAGCCTGGCACGCTGTGTATTGAGTTTTTTCATCTGCTGTTAGTTAATGTGATTTGAGCAACAGCTCCTGCTTAGTGGCAGGGTGTGTGGAGAGGAGAGATGTGGTGGCTGTTTTCAAAGGCTCCGTTAATAGGGGTCAGGAAAGACAGTGTGCCAGTATTTTTCTTTAATCGCATTTAGGAGACTTCATCCCCTAGAGGTGAGGCAAAGGTTTTTTTTTTTTTTCCTCAAATGAGTCTTGTGTCTTTTTTATTGTCCTCCGGAGGAATGCAGAGTTGAGCCATTTAGGGCCAAGCCCGAATGACTATACTAAAAAAGCCTCTGGTTATAAAAGCCACAGAGGGAATGTTTGCACTGTAGCCTGTAATTGTCAGTTTCATTACACTAACAACCGATGGTATATTCGAGTCAAGCAAGTCAAGGCTGAATGTAGAGAATGTGATTAGTGTCTCCAGCAAAGCAGAAACCCTTCAGCCTGATGACAGGATTGTTTTCCTACAACACAAGAATAAACTCTAGTTGATCGGGTCAAACGAAATCACGCCAACCATTGCTGCAACCCTGCATGTCACATTAAAAAAAGAAGCCTCCTTCCACATGAAGGTTTACACATGGAGCTGTTATACAATCTATACATTAACTACAAAAGACTTACAAACAGGTCACATCGAGTGGAAGGAGCATCCAAGCAGAAGCTGATGGGCTGAGCAGACACACACAGCGCCAGACGTGGAGCCCGAGTTGAAGAGACGGAAGAGAAGTCAGGCAAACGAACGAGCGCGGACCCCAAGCAGAAAACACAACCTGACGGGGACGATGAGTTCTGTCAATATGGCTTGTGTTGTGACGCATGCTGGCTGCCGTGGTGGAGGAACAGGAAGGAGGCTCTTTAAAGAAAGATGGAGGAAGAAGGACAGGAGTGGTGAGCGAAGGTTAGGAGGTGCAAAAATTGGACCTGTGCCCTTAGCTTACCCAAACTCTCGTAGTTTGTGTCTGATCTACAACCAAACTCGGTTATATCCAAGGCCCTTGAATCTCAGCATTGCTAAGTAATTTCTCATCATTAAGTGAGAGTATTTTAACATTTTCAAACAATTCTGACCCAAAGCAAAGCAATTAAATCGAAAATTCAGCGCGAGCTTGCCCAAGTCTGTTCTGGGCAGATCCCAGTGGGTTTTTGGGTTTTAATGTCAAGCTCTTAACAAAAATCTGCAAAGATGAGGAAGAGGAAATGGAGTTAAGAGATAGCCGGCGACCAGAATGGAGGAACAGGGAGTGGTGCAGAAAGTTGAGAGGAGGACAGCAGTCAGGCAGGAGCACGGCACAAAACACCCATCTCAACTTGTCAATTATTAATTTCGTAGTCCGCTTTAACATTTATTCATGCCAGTCGGCAGTCCATCACAGGGCCAATACAGACGGACCAATGCATGCAGCTGGGGGCAATTTCGAGTTTTCATTTCATCTCACATGCACGTCTTTGGAGTGTGGGAAGAAACTGGAGCACCTGGAGGAAACTCAAAGGGAAGAGCAAACACGGAGGTTGAAGTCGACGCATAAAAGACCGGAGCTGAGAGTCGGGGACTTCTTGCTTGGAGGTGACATCCTGGCTATCACTCAACCACCAGGCCATTTTCAATATCTGCGGAGCTGTCTTAAAACACATTAATGCAAGGACAAGGAGTCATATTAAACATTTTAAAGTGTCTTATGCAAGATTTTTTTGAAAGTGGTGACATTTCAAAATATATGGAATAGCGTGTTATTTCAAGAGGACGGCATTTGATTGAACAAATGTTTCAATCTCGTAATCAACGGTCTCCTGCAGTTTCTTGATATTTTATCTTCCTTGTCTTGGAAAAAGTAAGATTTTAAAGCAGAATGGTGGATAAATAGATATGTCTCTTGTCGACGCTGATGTGCTTTCGCAGTCTGGGGATTTGAGGTCACGGAGCAAAGGAGTTGAGGACAAGAGAAAGGAGGTAATGTAGCAGAGAGCGATGAATCGTTGGGAGCTGTGTGTTACTGCTGTTTATAGAACTCCATCTCTGTATTAGTCAGGACTCGGAACCCTCGGGGAACACTCTTCATCTCCCCCTCTGTCTCTGTGTCTACAGCCGCCATATTTCTTCCGATTACCACCTCCCTGGCTCCCACTTTACCTACCACACTTCTTCTTTTTTTTTATTTTTCCCTTCTGCCTTTCTCTGTGACTGTTTTTATTTCTTGGTGTTCTTGCTGTCTGGGCATTCCTGTGCTGTTTACTTTTTGCTCTTCCTTGTTCTTACTCATCCTCCTCCTCTGCTGCTGCTGTGTGGGTCTCTCCTGCCACAGCTCTTGTCTCCATTTTTTCCCCTCAGTCATTCAAAATTTGTCCTCGGAAAGGGCACTTTGACTTGTGGTGGTTGGGCTTGTGCCCCGAGACAGAGTATAATTGGAGTTAACTGCTGACTGTAAATTGTGTTGCAGAAGATGAGTGAGGTAGGGAGTGTTCGGTGGTGGGGTGCACTGCTTATTGTGTTGGCAACGTAACTTATTGCACAAGAGACCGCCAAGCCCCTCGTTCTAGTCAATCTTGGCTTTTATTGGGAGATTGCGACAGGAGATCAGGACAATTTTTCTCACTGTCTTGCTCTGCAGTTTTGTCCACTAATCGCTAGCTCCAACCGCAGACACATCCCTTCTCTGTCTGTTCTCACTGCGGTGCATTTTGTGCCTTTCCTGCCAGCCCTGTCACTCACACTGTGATAACACTTAAGGTCAATTTAGTGTAAGCTGTGATACCTGACCTCAAAGACTGTTTCGTTGGTTCACAAAGCTGCACATCCACATTTCACCTTGAAACGCTTATGAAAGGGATACTTGTATTTTCAACCAGCTTTGTATCATTATAATGTGAGTAGAATGTGTAAATGAATTATGGTAAAATTCCCTCCGTTTTACTAGCATCCAGATCAACTTGCTCGTCACCCACCTTTAATTTACTGGCTCTAGGGCTGTTGCTTGTATTTAGCCTAAATTTAAATTAATCCAAGATTCTGTTACCATATTGCCTATTCTCACAAAGATAGTGTTCAGAAACATGTTTTAGTGCACTGTTTGGCCGTATCATGAGAATTTGTATAGAGGAAATGGCCACCATACTGTGTCCTGTATCGTAAAAACTGAGGCTGAAAATACTGAGATCCAAAGGTAAAACTAAGCAGTGCTGATTAAATATGAACCAAGAGTCTGTTACTGCATGGCGCATGTAACAACTAAGTTTTCAGAAACATGTTTAACTGTTTTAAGATTGTGTGTTCCCAGCTGGCCACCATATTGTTTCCATTTATTGATCTGGTGCGGCAGTGGATAAGTTTAATTTTATAATGATAAAAAGCATGACGTTTCTAGCACAGTTTGTATATACCATAAGGTTTTTTTCAATGTGGAAGGAAGTTAAAATTGACCTCTGAGGACCGTGTTGGGGGCGGGACTTTTTGAGACATTATTTTTCAGTCATCGCGCCTAAAATAATGTGACTGTTAGCCACTTTGCTAGCATGCAGATTGCTGTAAAATTAGCCATAATAGCTAGAAAAGAAGAACACTTTGCAAGACGGACTGTCACTGTCAGTTTTCAGGTGATTCACCAAGATGGCTGTGGATTTGTGATATTTCCTTTGGCCTATCTGGCACTTAAGTTTTTGGGGGTCATCTTTGGAAATGTTTAAAATTCTTCAGACACTTGAGTTTTTCGACATCTTGCTATTGTATCTGTAAGCCTGTCACAGGTGGTCAAACTGTTGTAGGCACAAAACTAGGCTGAGTTTCATTGTCCTTGTCTGAGAATAATAATAGTTGTTAATGGTGATACATGATGAATTATGAGGCAATACTGTTTCTTAATTTATGGGCTATTTGGGATTTTGGGGCTAATGGTATGGAAAAACTGAGCATTCAAATACTGATTTGGACATCAGTTACCATGGCAATGAGAGAAGCTTCGAATAATTCAGGTCAGCCCTTTCAAAAACACAGTAAAACTGTGTGTGTGCAATTTGTGTCCTGTTCTATTTTTACAGAGAAGCCACAGCATGCTCTGAATCACTTGTTGAATGTCATCTTTACAATAGATGGCCTTGTCTTCAAAGTTTAAAATAATTCAACCTGAGAAACTTTTAATATGGCTGAGTGCTACATATGCCTGTCCTGCAGCAAATATTTTAAGTAATAACACAGCTCTATCAACAGTACTTTATTGTGCTTTATGTACTGTACAAGGCCAAGCCAGTTTAAAGGAAAATTGGAAACTCAGTCCACCTTTACTAGTAACTCAGTCCTCTTGTGGTACAGCAGGTGTATAGGTCACAAAATGGCTAGAGGCATATACACATTGTTTCCCCTCCTTTGTCCACCAACTGGATTATCATCACATTGAACATACATTATTTTAGGAAAAGTATCACCAGCTAAAATAAGTGCATGTGTCACTGTGCCACAAGTCCCACTTCTTTACATGTGCTGTTTATGAACTTGTTAGCTTTACAGCAAAGCATGAATTATAAACGTCAGTATAATGTCAGTGCATTTATTTAAGAATTTATTTCTACATATTCTGGGCATGTTTTCAATAATTGCTCCACATTATGACTACTAACGTGGAAAAAATATATGAACTGTCTGCTCCTGTTTCACGCCCCTTCAACAAATGTACGTCATTTGCTTACATTGGTGTTCCTTTTGAATGTGTCCCCAATCTATTTAATAACTCTGCAAACACAGCATGTTTCCGCCTAACAGTAGTCTTTAACTCGACAGCTTTAAATGGGCTGCACCACAGGTTGAACGCCTACATCGTCAACATACAATGGCTCTCCTTTTAGGGGAGGCGACTGGGAAAAAAAATCTCCAACAGCAACCACACTTACATTAACAAATGGAGAAAAATCACCCCTTTGTTTTATCTGCCAAAAAATTGAAGTGACTATATGCCATCAGTTTATGATTAACCCTCTGTGCGACATTAACTAGATAACTGTATTTGGCATGTAAACTACTGATGTTTTCCCCACCCTAAGGTGTGTAAGGTAATTCCATGTCTGTGCCAGTGCTAAATGTATAATAAACAGCTGAAGCATGTAAATTGTGTGCAGCAATGGCAATCGGAGCAGTTAACAAGACACAAATGTCCTCAGGGTGAGGACACAGGGCCAGTATTAACCTTGTTGCCTCACACTGTAACGACCTAATTAAATGGCTCCTTCTTGTCACTGCAGCACTTGTTATAAAAACATGAACCTGGTCCAGATTTTGACCACATATCTTGTCTAAGCAAGCATTTGATTTTATTGGGCTCTGGTGATCTCAGAAGTATCACCAAATTAGTTGGAAATGCCTCCTTACACCTCAGCACTGTTTGGTTTCTACATTTGAACGTTAGACTTGGTGCACTTTAATTTGACCTCTCACGGTCCTCAGAGGTCAAATCTGACTTCCCTCCACATGTGATGGTGCACATTATGGTATGCACTGATTATGTTTCATGCTTTTCTCATAAAATCCACTGTACTGTTCTGGTAGTTGTAGGTTTTCTACCTCTTAAGCAAAGGCAAATGTTGCAGCCCTCTCCTCTGTTTTCTCTGGTCATTTAGCAACAATTTTCGAAAGTATATGTGCGTCTTTCTACTGTAAAGACAGCCCAGTTTTATGAAAAGATCATCTTTCCAGCAGTGAAATACTGATTAAACTAAAATATTCTATTGCCGTTAATAGACTTCCATGCATTACACTGTATACACTGTGTACTAACTTGCGTGGTGCATGAATTTCAACAGGGTACTGTCGTCTCAAATCGAACACGGCTGTTGTGCACTCACCAGAAAAATAATGATCGCAGCATTTAACTACCTTTTCTTCATTTTAATGGCAAATTGCAGCTGGATAGAGCATTGCTGCCAACATTTCACACATATTTGTCGCCAAAATATCTGCCAGCTTGGTTGCTTGTTCAGTGAAGCAACCACAAGTGCTGCAGCATCTGCTGTCACTGTTTTCACAAGTTTGGTGGTCCCCCTTCTTCCTCTACGTAGCCAAGATGGCAACCTTTGAGAGTTGACGTATCCAGGGTTCCACGCTCATGCTTTTTACTGTTAAGAGTATGCTTGGGTGGTATCTAGTGTTTGCAAACCTTTATTTCTTCCTGAAATTTTGTCGGGGTTTATGGTGAATGATGGTTTGTGTGTGCGCCACTGCCCAGTCCCCCGTCCTCCATGATTTTGGGGGGGATTGGGCTTAAATGTAATTTTATATACTTGGCAACTTTTTATTTTGCTAAGTGGCTTGGTGCTTAATAACTCTTTTTTCCGTGGTGTGACGAACTCATTACACATATTTATCTTTGCGTTACATTTGAAAATATGCTGTTTTTTTGTATTGCTAGCCAGCTGTTTACGGTCCTGTAACGTTATCCCCACCACTCGCAGTTGCCGTGTTTGCTCGCCCAGCTGCCTGTCGGAAGAGACCTACCTCTGGTGGCATGTGATGTCCACTACAAACAATATATTCTCAATACGGCCTATTTTTATGAGTTTAATAGAAAGATGAGCATCGGTATTTTTGTGTTGAAAATCATATTGTCGGGATTTCTAAATACCCTGGTATACCCTAATACCGTGATACTGCCTGAGCCTAGTTACGAGTGGGCGTAGTGTACACATAGTGAACTGCATTTTGCCATGCTTGTCAGTGCGAACACACTTGTGCACTTAAAAGTACGAAACAACGCGAACTGAGACACGACACGTTTAGAACACCTTTATCGCCATCTTTTTTGTAGCTCTCGTCGTGGATTGCAGCAAAATTACAATGAACTGTAATCACAGTGTGAGCCTGACCACTTCCAAGTCTTGTTTCAAAGGTCTGATTGTAATCTGAGCAAAATCCATATTCAGTGGATCCAGGCGTATCACATTATGCGCCACCGCATATTCAGATGATAAAATCACACAATTTAGCACAGTGTAACAGTAGCTGTTCCCTCTGCCCATTCCTCCTCCCCTCCCTCCTTCTCTGGCCACTGATTCTCATCTATTATCCCTTCTTTTCACCCTCTCTTCTCTCTTGTGTATTTCGTCACTCATTAGGCCACTTTGAAGTAACTGAATGAAGGTTGGCACCCTCTGTATGGGGTCATCACAGGCCCATCCAACCTCCCTCGCTGCCCCCACCTCTCCAGCTCGTCCCTGGCACCCCAGGCCGTGAAAGGTCAGCCGTCATTGGGACTCATTATGAGGAACAGAAACTGGAACAGACAGGAAGTGTGTGTGTGTCCATGTGTGTGTCCGTGTGTGCGGATCGGCAATATGGCTCATGGTAGATGGATAACGCAGACCTTGAGCTTCCTCCTTTCTGATTCTCGCAAATAATGATGGTCAGGGTATTTTGTACGCACTCTCTGGCTTTTACAGAGGATTGGATTTCTCAACACTGCTGTGCATGAAGTCAGTGATCAATATGTAATGATGCTTCGTTCCGCAATTTATCTTGCAACCCCTCTAAATAAACACTCACAAATGCACTATTTAATGCCCTTCCTGCTCCAGGCATGATACATGCAGCTGCTTGAGTGGCATTGACTCTTGCTCTTTTCCCTTCTCTCTCAAACACACACACACACACAGACATCGTTGCAGAGCCAGTTCATCACCCTCACTGACACGGTGAATTTACAATGCTGTCCTTGACCACGTCTGAGCCCCGAGATCCACCTTCACTCGTCAGGAGACAGATTGGCTTGGCAGGTGGGGCCCCTGCCCAGGACCACGCTTTTATTTGGACATAAAAAGTAATAAAACAGAGGAATGATTGGTGCCTTTTTACTGCTAATCATATGTCCTTCCATCCCAATTAAAAACTTGTTTGCATAAACCGCCAGCACAAACATGCCGCACCCCTCCCCCCCTGCCGGGCCAATGAGGTGTGTGCCACTGTGTTTGCGTGTGTGTGTGTGTGTGGGTACCTATCTTTGTGTCACCGTGTGAGTGCACGTGCGTGTGTGAATGCGTGTGCGCGTGTATCCTGCTGTCAGCGAATTCTCCACAGAGATAACCTTGAAGGAGAGGCTGTGTGCTTAGCTCTGATACTGAATGCCAAGCTGCAGCGGGCTCAGCGGCTGCGTGGCTAGAACTTCTCAGAGACCTTTAGCCACTTCTGCGAGACTTAATCCCAAAGTTGCGATGAGGTGGGCTGCCTTCAGTGCCTTCAAGTGGAGGCCCCGCTCAGATAGTCGGCGCTCGAGGATGAAAGTGTGTCGCTCTGTGAATACACAACCCTCTTTGAAAAGAGCTGACAAATATTACATTTTCATACTCTCTGGTAACCCTGTCCAAATTATGCCGTGTCTCCATTAGAGTCTGACCGTTACATTGGCAGGCCAACATTAAGAGGCTCCAGAGCTGTTGGGCCTCTCCTGACGCCCTGCCTTTCAACTTTAATTCAAACTGCGCAGTGTTTCGCACAGAATTAAATGTGGTGGTTAGGGTTAGACAATTGAAATATTATCAAAATCGCAACATGACCAAGTGCAATATCGAAAACGTAGGAGCTACAGTTGTTTTAAAGGTAAAATGTGTCACAACATACAGTTATAAATGAAGCATAGTGGTGCTACAGAGATGCCTCAGCCTACAAGTCATATTCCAGATGCATGGGAATATGCTTGTTTGGAACAAACCCCAGCAAAAATCACATCATCACCATTTTTTATAGTGAAAATGAAATGCAAAAATTATCATTCCCACTTAAGTCGCAACTTATATGGTGATCGCGATATTAGTTTCTATTGAAACTCAGCTGATTTCATTTAAAGTAGGTTGTAAAACTGATGAAACAACACCATAGTGAGAGCGCTGTTGTTCTAAGAAATAGATCATTCTATTTCTATATGAATTAATAACCAGTTCAGTTTACTTTCACAGTGCCTGACTTTCTGCTAATAGAAAATATAAATAATATGTGGCGGCATTTGCTGATATTGGGTGGACCACACAAACAGTTGAATGTGTGGGAAACCCATCTGTATGTACACTGTGGCCTCCAAGTTCCCATTAACTCAAGTACACCTATAATGGAATAATAGTTAATTTGATTTAACATTGCCTCTATAAACAGATACCTGCATGCATGTGTATGCGGGCGGCCGTGGTTCAGAGGTAGAGCGGGTCGTCCACCAATCGAAAGATCAGTGGTTCGATCCCAGGCTCCTCCAGTCTGCATGTCGAAGTGTCCTTGAGCAAGATACTGAACCCCATATTGCTCTCGATGGCTGTTCCATCGGTGTGTGTGTGTTAAAAACTGAGTTAGCAGGTGGCACCAGTGTATGTGTGAATGGGTGAATGCGAGTCGTAGTGTAAAAAGCGCTTTGAGTGGTCAGATGACTAGGAAGCCGCTATACAAATGCTGGTCCATTTACCATGTGTAGAATCTGTTGGACAAGATTTTGGTATCAGAAGTGCTCTGGTTTCCGTTTGTAGGCCGAGAAGTATTGACCAATCTCGTCGTTAGCGGCAGGTAATCAGTTTGGGTGGAGAAACAGGACGCATTGGCAGAAATGCAATCTTGGAACCCGCTGACTTGAACTTTTATTGAGTTTTCCCAACAAACAGAACAACAAGATAGCATACTTAACTCACATATCTGCAAAGGTACCTAAATGAGTAAGAAACAAGTAAACAAAACAAAGGGGTCGTAATTACAGAGGGTTTTTGTGTGTCTAAGTGAGTTGTGGACCAACAGGTCAAACTAGACAAAACAGAAAGAAATATTGGTCCATTCATGTGGCTTCTGGAGTCCGTCTCAAGATTCCTGGAAAAGTAGGTATTTTACGAACAGTATCCAGTACGACCCTCCACAGTCGTTCTTCATTATAACCTTCCGAAAGGTTAGAAGCTGCTCCTTTGTGGAGATCATCGCCAGAAATGTCCCTCTTTCAGCCGGGCTGCGTCCTTCCGAACTATTGCTATAAGTCTTTTTAGCTGTCATGCATCCAGTTTCTACAATTTGTATGTTGTGTTTTGGCCCGTTTCCTTTAACAGTATAATTCAAAAGACACAATGCTGGGTCACAGTGAACAGTGTAGTCAATGACTTTTCCCAGGGATTGCGTAACACTATCCCAGAAGGTTTTTATATTAGTATTTTCAAACATACCTACATTCATTTGTCAATACAGATTAGCCGAAATGACCAGGAAGAGGAAATCTTGCCCTGGATATCTGCTGGCTACACCTGAAGTACTGGCTTCTGCCCCAGAAGGCTTATCATCGTCTGACCGATAGCCGATTTTGAGACTGGATTTAGCAGAACTGAGGAATGTGTATCATGTAAGGGTAATATAAACTGAAGTAATAGTGCTCTTTCATCTAGATTTCGACATTGGGTATCTGTTGAAGACTTCATCACGATAGGTTAATAATGCAGGACCCTATCTATCTATCTATCTATCTATCTATCTATCTATCTATCTATCTATCTATCTATCTGTCTGTCTGTCTGTCTGTCTGTCTGTCTGTCTGTCTGTCTGTCTGTCTGTCTGTCTATGTGATAAGTCATAGATACACATGGACTGTCACTGCACAAATACAGATATTTTTTCTTTTTCAACTTTGGTGTGTGCAGGGCTGTGGCCTGGATTTTAGAAATAAAGAATTCATGATAAAACACTGAGGTTAGAAGACCAAATTCCCACAGTGTGACCCCACCACCCTAAATATTTGATTGGATACCAAAGTCTCACCAAAATGGTTTTTTTTTCCTGTATCATTTCATTTTTATTCACTCTTCTTCACTCTGCCAGAAGTAAAAATCTGGTGGAGAAACACTAAATCCCCTCCATTTTGTTTCAGTTTAACTTCATTATTTTGCCTAAAAACACTCATATTTAAAGACATTGACTCCAAATGATCGTCCATATCAGCCACTTAAACCTCACAGTATATAATTTGTGTAATTATAAAACCATCCTTCTCTAGGCGTTAACGCCTCCAAGCTCACATAAACAATTCCGAGGACATGACCTCGGTGTACTCGCTGTTAGTGCCTCTCCATGTGAATGTATTAAACCCAGTGCAGTTACTCGTGCCGTCTTTACTCTCCTAGCTCGCAATCTATCTATGTTCGTCTCTTTCACCACGCCAGGCTTTCTCTCTGCCTTTTGGCCTAAGTTAATGGACTCCTCCACATTCAGCTTAGAAATGTTGTGAAGTAAACAGCAGCTCATGAAATATTCACCACTCTCCTGTATGTGTGTGAGAGTGTATGTATGTGCATGTGTGTGTATGTGTCTGCAGTCAAGCAAACACGACAGAGGCAGGTGACTCCCGCACACCCACTCGCGGGCACACGCGCGCATATACAATGCCGGGCCACCCCAAAAAGCTAAGGGTGTCTCCGTATCTCGGCTGCGAGCCAGCTGAGAGGAGAAAAGGAGCACAGGGAGTGGGAGCACTCTGCTGCTGAATGAGTCAGACGTTTGCTGATATTCATATTGATGAAAAAAAAAAAAAAAATCACGGAGTCACACTCAGAGTGTAATTGTAATGTTTTTGTTGCAAATGGCAGCAAACAAGGGAGCAAACATTTCAGGTTACAGCCCTCCCTAAAAACATTTGTGTTGTTTTTCCCCGTTGCTGCAGCTTCTTGGAATAAATACATTATGATCTGTTTTCAAGTGCCGTCCTGATTCTGCGTTTTAGATTCACTCGTCTTTGCTTGTGGTTTGTATATTTGAATGTGACAACCCCCGCGCTCCTGATGTTAGGACGATCCATTACTTTGGAACTGGGGTAGAGGCTGAAAGGTCGCCAGATTGAACCTCCAGACCAGCTGAGAAAATAGCCTGAAAAGCTACTCAGTGGCCATTTGTAGGGAACTGTGGCTGCATCAGGCGGCTATCAGGTGGAAATGAGTGTAGCTTTATGGCTCTAAAGAAGGCTTTTTCTCAAGAACAGCTTGCTCAGCAAAACATCCCTGGATAAATAATGGTTAAAAATTGCAGCCAGAGTCGGAGTTGATGTTTCTCTTGCTGCATTTCTGTAGGCCAAACACCTGCAAACTGCCCCCCCTCCTTCCATTGTGCTCATAAACTGATACCGAGGATCAGACATCTCAAATCAAACTGGTCATATGCCGGGGATGGGAAATTTATTTCAAACACTTTTGACAGTATCAGCAAAAACACACAGCTCCCGTCCAATTGTAGGTCACATTCAGCTTCATCTGTCAGATAGATATTTCCGCATCGGAGCTGTAGACGTGTGAGCCGCTTTTTTCACCTTCATTTTTATCCATTGGCATCTTTTCAGTGCTACTATGCATCATCTCCTGTCTGGTTTCCACACACACACGTCATATCTCTGTCACTATGCTACATGACATAACATGTAATACATCTTGCTGCATATCCCCCGTAGGGTTACCCCTAGCAACACACACCAATGCACTCTGCAACATGGATGAAAAGCTGTTTAATCGGCTGATTATCTATCCATCAGTTCATCTATCTATATCATTATTATATCAGCCCTTTAAAGATCCAGTAGTGGTCGGCCAGGCGTATAGACGACGCTCCCTTCCAGTTGTCGTGTTGGTGTAATAGAAGCCGTCCTCAGTCGAGCTCCATGCATAATTCAGCGGTGGACCTCATCGCGGTGCTTATTGCCTGGAGACCAGAGCGCGCTGATGGATGACCTCTGCTGCAGCCTGAGTCACGTTGAAGATTAACCAGCAGGACTGAAAACAGGTCATCTCTGCCGACCCCTCAGGCTCCTGCATGTTGCTGCAGCACAGGGGCACTGTGTGACAGCGGTGACAGCCTGCCCCGCAGTGCCACATGTACCGTGCCAGCCTTTACCGGGCCCGAGCGGCTCCACTCAGTTGCCTTTGACAGCAAGGTGAAGGGCATTGTGAGGAGAGCGATGATGTTTGAGACGCAAGGTCGAGAAAAAGATCCGCCGAGCGAGCGTTTGTGAACATCGTAGGGTCACCTATTCCTCCCATTCAGTAAGTAGGAGGAGTGCACGTTCAAAAGGAAGCGGTGACATGCTTCATTTTGTCCACTGTAGCTAAGACCTCGCAATCATGCCTCCATTTTTCTTGGAAGATGAGCGAGGGGCTTGGTGGAAGGAAGCGGAATAAAAAAAATGAAGCACTATGTGGCCAATTTCTCTAAAATCCCTCTGTCAGCATATCTGTCACACAGTCCAACTTAGAAATGATTGTGCCACAGTAGGGATCTTTTATTTATTTATTTAACTGACATTATTATAATTTCCATTATTTATGCCCCCCGTTGGACGCGACTCGAGGGCAAATGCGAGAGGTTTGAGAAAATGCAAGAAGTCTTTAGCGCTCTGCACGCGCCGGGTAATATCTCTGGTGGCATATGACACCACCAGATCTTCATCAGTGGAATAAATTGTAGTAGAGTATCATTTTCTCTTTAATCAGGCCACATTCTGCTGACACAGGACTCAATAGATGTCTTCTCATTCTTCCAGTTATAAAACACAGCGATTTATCGAAAGAGGGACCATGAATGTGTTTCTCCTCTCCATTGCCACTTCATTGCAGCCAAGGCTGAAGTGAAAGGCACATTGAAAAGAAACCGTAAAACCTTCTTCAGTCATTTTCCGAGGCCATTCACTGGATTTGATAATAGCCATAATGTGCAGTTAGTAAAGATGGCTGTAACTTTAAAGCATAATTAACCAATAATCCTGCAGGTTTTGTACCCTCTGAAGGCGACTCTTTAATAAGGATGATTGGGTGCTTCCAGTATTTAAATGCGGTTGATCTCAGGTTCTGTTCCCTAAATTTTACACCCTGAACTAATCTCACATTACCCGCAGCACACACACACACACACACTTCTATAACCTAGACTCAAAACATTAAGATGAATTTGCTTTGGCAAATTAGTGGTGCCAGGCTGTGTAACCGTTTTACCCACAGTGTGAGGTCAGCGCAGTCTGCTGCCATTTCCAGCAATCAAAAACCAACATTTATGACCTTTAGTGTGATGAATGTGTTTTTCAATGTTCATGGTCTTTTACGTCTGATTATGCTGCTCTGATGTCTTTTGACCTTGTAAAATAATGTTAGCTTTGTATTTTAAGGCTATTAAAGGGGCCTCAAGCAATTTAGTAATGCACTTCCATAAAGTTAAAGGACCTGCATTTGACATAAAACGGCAAAGTCAAAATCAAAGCAGTGGAGGGTGAGATCCTGAATTGTAGTCCCCAGTATGAAGCTGCAGAAAAGCTAGAACCTACAAGTCCCATAATGCAACTCCATGTTTTTCATCCAACCTTCCCTGACTGTTAAATCACTAGTTTCATCATGATACGATATTATATTGGTTCCTTGGACAATGATACAGTGCAACTTTGTCATGCACATAATAAATTTTATTTAATTTTATTGTATTGCTTTATATTTACATACTTCTATTTCATACTCTTATTCTTACTTCTTATATTTCTCTATATAAATCACAATTTCCCCTTGGGGATCAGTTAAGTATTTCTGATTCTGATTCTGATTTAACCGATATCACATGTAGTCTACTACAATACGATTTCGACTCGATTCAGTTCAGGGGCCTTTAATTGATATCAGATGATATAATCTGTCTATTTAACACAATTGGAAACAGACGAAGCTGCCGCTGCTTTTTTTTTTCTTTGATTAAGGCCATAAAAACAACATAAATTGTAAATAACTGGAACCGGTTAATGCGGGAAAGTTAACTTTAAACTGACTGCACTTAAGCCTAGTTCACATCACACGATTTTCACCCTGATTTTGCGTCACAGAGACTATCTTTTGAGTGTTTATACCTGGCGACGTGTGTTTCTGTCACTGGGAGTCTCGCCAACTGCGTTGCGACCTGTGTGTGCGCACCACAAGATTTCTCCACCGAGCCCTCACCGACAGAGCCCCAGATAACGCGGTGACGTCACCAAACTTGGAGACGACACATCGTAAAGGCATGGATATTCTTTATTATCCTGGGTCCAAACACTACGCGCTCCGCGTGATCCTATGGATGCTGCCGTTGTTGTTGCTTGTCAGCCGGCTTGTCAGTGTTGCCAGATCTTGGGAGAGAAACAAGCAACCAGGGCTATGGAAACAAGCCAAAAGAAGCGAGTGCAGTCCGACATACTATCATGCGTTTAAATAACTTATTAGACGGATATATATATAGAGAAAGGTGACGTTTAGAGAGCAAGCCCAAATAAGCAACTCCACTTTAGAAATAAGCCCAAAGTCGTGGCTAATAAGTGAACCTGGCAAGTGGCAACCTTGCGGCTTGTCCTCCTCACATTTCTTCCGTCCTCCTGCGTGCTGATGTGGGACGTATCCCGCCTCTCACTGGCTGATGCTCTTTGTCAGTCGTGTCACACTTCTCCAGTTTTCTAGCATGATATCCAGTCCCAGTCACAGACGAGGGGGTGACTTGCTTGTAGGCTTGTTCACACATGAGGACTCATCGTGGCAGACTATCTGCCGACTCACCTCCGACCCAAGGTGGCTGTCAAGATCCTCTGCGACGTCAAAATCGCGGTGAAAATCGTGTAATGTGAACTAGGCTTTACACACATAAAGCAGCACATGGGATAAGTTGACCTTCAGAGTTTTCTGCCAGAAAGACCCAACCTTAACCAGGATCCTTAACATCACCAAACAGCCATAAAACAACAAGATCATTTAACAAGAAAATACAAGCAACTGTCAATGTTCGTAGACAAAACAGTTGGTTTTTGCTAGTCATCAATATTAGCTTAATCACTTTCACGTTGCATGAATAAGCCTAGCCACTCAAGGACATTTCCCGTACTCATAGCTTAACAAATGACATGTATTATATATACTGTTTAGTACTCACCGTTGGTTTAAATCACTGCATTTCCCGACAAAACAGCACGGTTGAATTTCAGTCTGCGTGCATGTTTTTATAGCCGAAAATTGTTGAAACAGCAGCTAATGTTACTGTAGCAAGAAGTTAGCGCCAAACCAGGGAGGTACATCATGTTTCCTCTGTATTTTACCTCATAAGGCATTATTTGCATATGGCATTTATAGAGTGCTTTTCATGGTACTCAAAGACACTTTACATGAGTTAAAAACAATCATAAAACAGTCATTAAAAACCGTTTTGAAAAGTTGAGTTTTGAGTAGTGATTTAAACTGGGACAGGTCAGTGCAGTCTCAAATGTGTTTGGGGAGAGAGTTCCAGAGGGAGGGGGCAGCTATGGAGAAGGCTCTGTCGCTCCAGGTACGGTGCTTAGCCCTGAGTGGTGGAGTCAGGAGGTTGGCATTAGAGGAGTGCAGGCTGCGGGAAGGAGTGTGGTGGTGGAGCAGGTAAGGGAGGTAGGAGAGGGCCTGGTTATGGAGGAAAGACTTTGAATTGGATGCGTTGTGGGACAGGGAGCCAGTGGAGGTTCTGAAGGACGGAGCGGATTTTCTTTGAAGTCCAAAATATTTCCATAATGCTGATTCAGAGTAAACAATGTTATCCTTATTGTATTTTCATGGCACCGTGCCAATATCTGCTGGAGCTTTGTGACACTAACATGGGATTTTTTTTTTTTTTTTTTTAAAAAAAGGTCCTAGAAATTATATGTATCAATGTTTTTGATAAATACCCTCATGTTTTAAATTTTTGGCCTCCAGTTTGTAATCCAGGTGTTCTGTCAAGCCACAAGCTTCACTGAAAACGTCTGTAAATAAAAATGACTTGATTTATTGCGTTTATTTTAGTAAGGCGTGTAAAGCAAATATTGGCCTTTACTGTACGTCACTGTGTTCTGAATTGATATCACTGAGGCCATCAACTGTGAAGAGCTCCTGTTAATTTCTCCAAAGTTCTGTGAACATGCCAGAAAAATATCACTAGCTTACTTTGACTTTCAAATATAAGCCCAACAACTAGCCAAAAGTGTTATCTCCAAAAATTTCCCATATCCTATTTGGCAGCAGTTGCCTGCCTCATCCAACAGTTTTATATTTATCAGTTTTAGTCTACTGAGCACAAACCTCATTATGGCTCCTCAAACACAGTGACAAGGGTTTTTGCAGCCTGCCTTTTAGTAAAGTCCCAGTCGTGCATTAGCTGGTGGAGTGCTACCCTCTCGCAGCTCTTATTTTCCATAATAAAACACAGCTCAGCACATCCTAGTGCTGCATGCATAAAGAGGAGCCACCCTTGTGTCAGCCTAGGTTAGTCACAACAGGAGCACCGGCGAAGAAGGAGCGTCTGCACAGATTTCAATAATCCCACATCAGTCAATAAGAAATGAAGGAGAATAGTTTGCGCCTCATTGTTTCAGTGATCTCAGCTGCTGCATTCTGGGCAGTTTGCGCCAGTGAAGCATGAAGCGTCTCTGTGGTATTACAGCATGGCACCATTCATGTCCTACATATCAACTATGCTGCCATGGTAAACATGATGAGCTACTGTTAACCTACTTCTGTGCTGCCAGGCGAACCCCAGCAGGAACACTTTCCTCTGTCTTGAACGCTCGCAGGCAGAGGCACCAGAGATACTGCGACATGTCAATCAACCGCACCCCACCACCACCAATCACACGAAGTCTAAGATGCCTGGCATTATTCCAGCGCGCACTCAGAGATGATAGCACACGCACACACGCACACACTTAGATGTCGTGCGCACAGACACACCTGCCAGTCTTCATCCCATCACACGACTAGTCTCAGTTGCGTGGCAGGGCTTTGTTGGGGAGTTGACAGCGAAGGTTGCTTCATAAACCCGGCACGCGTCCATCTCGTCTCCCCCGCTGCTTTGGGATGAAGGGAAGTGATGATCCAGGGATTTTTCGTTCCCTCTGCTCCATTGAGCTCACCGTATCACCTTGACAATGTTGCATTCTGTCACGGAGGCTACGGGGATGGCAGCCGGCACTTTGGGGAGGAGGGAAATGCTCGGGGAGAACTTTGTGGGATTTAGCCGTCTCCAAACAAATCCATTAACTGTCGGGCTTAGTCGTGCTTTAACTTACAGTAAGGGAGGAAGTGTTGGAAGTGGGTTGTGGTAGGCTGTGGTTCAGGATGCAGCGTTGGGTGTTGAGGAAATAAAAGATGTATTCTTGGTTGTGTGATGGCTTCTGTATGTGTATGTGTGTGCGTGTGAGTGAGACTGTTGAGAGACTGCATTAGTACAAGTGTGTGTATTTGTGTGTGTGTGTGCAGGAAGTGGAAAGTGGAACATCCCTGTCCTGCCTCGACAGCAATGCAGCATAGCTCAGGGACTGCACATCACTATGTAAATGCAAATTGCAGTGTCATGCTGATCAATCCTGTAGGCTGCTGAGACAGGGTTATGTCGGGACCAGTCTGCAGCGTCTTGGCTTTAACTGTCTGCCCCGTTCTGTCCTCTCTGTTTCCTGTATGCTACTGAGACATGTCTCATGCTTTGTTCTCCTCTACAGGAGTATTTGTCTGTCAAGCTGGTTTACGGGCGTAGCTCTTCAATTATTTTAATTTGCCTCTGTTTGACCAAGAAGCACATGCATTACTTGCGAGACAAAACATTGCGCAATAAGCTCAACTAACTCCCATGTCTTTCTTTGTTCTTACAGGGAACATCTCAAATAAAAGAATCCTGTGGGACTGGAAGGAAACAGCAAGGCGGTGTGGGAGGAGCTGGACAACACGTAGCTGGGCGGAGGGGAGGAGACACCAAACAGGCTGTCACAACACAGACATCGGAGCATGCTAGCCATGCTTTAGCACGCGTAGGAAGGGCTGGTTGATCGCTGGAGAGACACGCCGCCTTTTCTTACACACTGCTGAGCCACAAACGCGCCCCCCCTCTCATCTGTCATTTACTGTACACCATCCCCTGCAAAGATGCCAAGGTTGGCGCTGTGGCACTTGTGGTGACGGGGCACAGAGTGTGTGCGCACATCCGGCAGGCAGGCCGGCGGGTCGGTGGGTGTACAGGCACACCAAGAGGCATTTTTGGGTGGGCGAGGTTGCACCATGCGGCCCTGGGCGGGTTCATGGCGTTGGATTACCCTGGTGCTGCTGGCCTGGGGCACGCTCCTCTTCTACATTGGCGGCCACTTGGTGAGGGACAGCGAGCACCCGGAGCGATCCAGCCGGGAGCTCTCCAAGATCCTGGCCAAGCTAGAGCGGCTCAAGCAGCAGAATGAAGACCTGCGGCGCATGGCCGAATCGCTCAGGTAATCGCTGGATGTTTTCAGAAATGAGTTGCTTAACTGTCACAACACCAAACATTTTTTTCTCCTAAAACAAAGCTCCTTTCCCACTGGACAAAAAACCACTACAATCTGGCTTTTGTCTGCAGTGGGGAAGGTGACAATCGGTAGTCAGTGCAGTAGTCACAGATATTTATATGTTCCAGCTTTAGGTGTGTTTACATGCACACTAGTATGCTGTTTTTGCGGTCACACAGATCCTATCCTAGTTTCAGACACCTGGCTCAGCCCATACCTAACTTTACAAAACCTGATCATGCTAGCTGGAGTAAGTTACTTACTTACTTATCCTCTTCGTCCCGGCTGGGGCATAAGGCCGCAATCATACACTGCCACTGAACCCTGTCTCGTGCTTTGGCCTGTGCTTCGTCCCATGAGAGACTAGTGTTGTCATGATACCAAAATCTTTGTTTCGGTACCAATACCAATATGAATTTCGATACTTTTCGATACTCTTCGGTACTTTTCCTAAGGAAAAGTCCTTTTGGATACAAACCTTTAGAACAATAAATAGTAGGGGTGTAAAGGTACCAAAAAAAAATCATGGTTCGGTAAATACCTCGGTACGGACGTCATGGTTTGGTTGCTCAAATGTTCCACCAAGTTTGTGTTGTCTCGTGTTGTCTCCCTTTGCGAGGCAGACTTTCTCTTGTCTTTTTTCACATGCGCCAGCTGCGAATGTTGATACAGGTGTTGTCATACACACCACTTGTGCAATCTGTGCTCCAATAGGAACAAGAAAGGCGTTTGTGTGCATAATTGAGTAAAATAAATTAACTAAATTAATGAACTGAATCAATTTCAAAGTACCGGTATTTTCCAAATGCAGTATAGTACCGCTTGGAATACTCTAGTACCGCGGTACTATTATAGTAGGGGTATACCGTGCAACACTATGAGAGACCCATCTCCTTCAGCTCCATTATCGCTGTCCTTCGCCAGGTGTTAGTCTTGCATTCGAACATGGTGCGAACATTCCATGCTCCAAGACGGATAGTAGTTTTGGGTCTTAGGAGACTCTTCTTCAAGCAACAGAATTCCCGGGGTGGGTTTTGTTCTGCTACCATCATACTGCCTGTGGTTTGGCTGGCGCTTCGTTTGGACCCCAGGTTCAGTGGTTTGTATCTTGCAGTTTCCGAGGTGAGGTTGTTGGCCCCACGCTCAACCCCCAACCTGGGGGACCAGTGCTGCTTTTTGTCCGGACTCTCCCCCATGACCTGCCCGGCTCGGTTAGACCTGCCAGGGGCCTTAAGCCCCTGCCGGTATAGCTCACAGGATCTTTGAGACACCCAAGCCCCCCCACCACATCAAGGTAGCAGCCCGGGAGGGAGCTGGAGTAAGTAGAGTGAGTAAGATCTATTTATATAGCGCTTTTCGCAGACATAGGTCACAAAGTGCTTCACAAGGGCAATATACAATGAGAAAGAAATCATAGAGAGCAAGTAAAGATGTGAACCACCTCGTGAAAAGTGCACAACTAGCAAAACTACTTGCACACACACACAGGAGAAAGAGAAAAATAATAACAGATAAGAGTTCACACTACACATCAACAATACACAAAGTTTAAAAAAGTACAGCTCTGGTACATACCAGTTACCCAAACACCTGTCTGAACAGGTGTGTCTTTGGGCCTGTCCCAGTACCCACACTTCCTCTAGAAATACCCACTTGTACTTGGTTGTGCGCGTTCACGTTTAGGCTAGTGGTGTCCCAAAACAGAATTGAGGTAGTGGAAGTGGTTTCCAACACTTAAAACCCGCCTTAGATTCCAAAGGAGCCGCGACCCACACTTTCAACGAAGTGGAAGATGGAATTTCCCAGAACACCTTGCGAAGTCACCAACTTCGGCAAGTTTTAGAAAACAATTTGTTACTGTACGATTGGAGTGTAGGCTATACAAACAACAGATGGTTGGACTAGCGTAAACTCATCAGCAACTCGGATGAACACAGCGTCAAAATATTTAAACAAATCGACTTATCCAAACAAAATTGATCAGAACTAGAAGACGTCGTAGGCGCCTCCTGTTTTCAGCATTTCTTCTCCGTTGATTCATCAGACGGAGAAGAATAAACATAGCACAGACCACAGGTAACATAAGCACTGGAGCTGACATTTTCAAACCTGAATGACTACCAGTATCTTACGTAGCTACTACGAGTAATGTATGCCTGCACGTCGGCCACTCCGATTTGCATGAAGTGATGTCTCAATTCTTAGGGAAAGATCTCTACCCTAATATTTCCCTCATCAAGGGTTATCTCGCAAACGAGGGCACTCAATACAAAATGGAAGATTTAGGGGGTAGAAATGGGATTGGGCCTTTAGCTGGCTTTTAAAAGTAACCACAGAGTCAGCAGATCGTAAGGGAGCAGGCAGAGCATTCCAAAATTCAGGTGCTACGGCCGCAAAAGCTCGATCACCACGTGTCTTAAGGCAAGTACAAGGGATAGGCAGCAAATATAGCATATTTGATCGACGAGTGTGAGCTGAAGAATATGACTGAAGTAGTCCAGGTACATAAGAGGGAGCCTGACCGTGTAATGCGCTGTAAACAAGAATTTGTGTGGTTGAAACCATTTTACAACATGTGAACACCTCATCCAGGTTTCTGATCATTGCCTGCCATGTGCGTCCTCAACATGAGTTATTTAGTAATGAGTCAGATACACACAAAAAATGCTAATTAACAATATCATAATGAATAATTAAAGTCTGACACAACACTGATAATGCAGAGGATAAACTGTTAGACAGAGAAGCCAAATGCAGCAGAGTGGTGAATGCAACAGAGTCCAGGCAGCCAGAAATCAAAGTGGGCTCATCATCAACCGCCGAGGTGACTCAGTCGGCACAGAAATAATAGGGTGGCCTAGATGTCGAGGAGTGAAAAGACATACTGTACCTCAACGGAGACAGAGCTGAGGATCCTGGATGCTGTTAGAATCAAAAGTACATCAGGTTTCTTCTTCACAGATAAACACCACATCGCAAATAGGATCCAAACTAAGACATTAGTTTTCATGTAAACATACCTAATGAAAGGTGAGCAGTGTTTTTCAGAAGCAAACCTCACCAACAGTAACAGCTGAATCATCACCATCTCCCTCTTCCGTTATAATCAGCTCAGCCTTTACTTCTTTTTGGGCTCTGCCAAGAAAGCCGGACCTTTTGCGAACATCTGCTTGAGTAGCAAAGTAGAATAGTTTGGAAGTGTATGTGCAGGTTCTTCTTGGGCCAGTCGATGTTACCTCGCAGTGTGAGTGCTTTGAGTGCAGAATTTTGTCATTACTGGATCTTTGGAAATGAGGTTTTGCACAAAAGCACAGTTGAAAACAAATGTAATGCACCCGTTTTTGCTTGTCTGGTCAGTTTACTTTTGTTTTTGAGTCATATAAGAAGTAAAAACGATGGTGCAATGCATCATTCCTTTAAGTTTTTGCAAAGTCCAGCAATTAAGTACAGTTCTCCCTCCCCAACAGTCCAATCAGAGTAATGCTGCAAAGCCCAGACTGTGGCGATGAGATGATTTTTACTTTAGTTTTCGTTAAAAAAAAGAAAAAGTAATCAGCATATGATTAAATCAGCATCTCGTGCCGCGTACAGTCGAACAAATGTTTCTGCAAAGTTTCATCAAAAGCCGATCAGTGGTGCCAGAGATGCTGCGTGTGACAGACAGATGGATGGACTGTCACACACCTCACCAGATTTCATTGTGTTATTCTGGCAGACAATAGCACATTGTACGAGCCCATTAACCACACAGCATCATTCACACATTCAAGCTATGTGTAATGGAGAGACAGATGGTTCTGCTCTTATCTCCGCACGCTGACAGCGTTTTCTCATCCCCGCATAAACACCGGGCCCTGCACATGGGTGTGTATGAGTGCATGCGTGTGCAGGGAATGCAGCAGCGTGTCCTGGTGTGTTCGCCGTATTAACAGGGAACTCAAGCTTCAGATGTTGCCATTGCCGCTCCGCTGTGATATTCCGATTCACTTTGATGCGGGGCCCTCGTCGGCAAACATAAAAACACACGCGCGCACGTTGCTTCAGACAGCTGGTCCCTGATTAAATCCCTTGCTTTTGTAATTATTCAAAATTGGCTCAAAAACAAAGGTGGAATTCATGGCATAAAAAACAAGTGCAGCTTTCAGGCGACCAGTGTCCAGATGGGTCCCCGACACACTGCACGCTTGTTGCTTGTTATTGAGTTCGGTTGTTGATCTGGGACCGAGGCCTCCGCAGTTGTTTACTGGGGCAGCGCTACAGTGCCTTCTCAAGTCCCTCTAAGCTTCGGCTTCGGCTAAGTATCCGGCACAGCAAGCCAAAAGCAGGCAACTGGCTTACTGAGGTTAAGCTTTATGAGCTATCGACAGAGACAGCGGTTGGTTTGTCCTCTGTTCAATTTAATGTCTCTCTGCATGTGTGTGTGTGTGTGTGTGTGTGTGTAGTGGTCAGATACAAGCCCAGGAGAGAACTGCGCCACCCCGTAGTGTCTCGTATCCTTATATTAGAGCCCTAATAGACGCAAAGAGGCTGTTAGTGAGCTGCCCATCATTCCTTCCACAGCCCCTCCCTTCTCATTGCCTCCTCCTGTTCTTTCTTTCACTCCTCCTTCACCTCCCTCCTCCTCATTCCACTACCAAACTGCTGACAGAGGCATGGCACGGAGCCAGCCTCCAGCCTGCAGGTTGTCACAGACTGACTGACTATGTAACAACTCACTAGCTCGCTGATCGACTACCTCAGCGCATGCCTAACCCAATTCGCCGGCCCGCACGTCCTGGAGATTTTTTGGACCGAGAACATGAATCTCTGAATGTTGCACAAGAAGCAGAAGTAGTTCTTTTGCGAGCATCCCGCTGACGTCGGACAATAAAGAAGGTTTCATCCAAAGCACCTAACCTTCACATTACTGCATTCATTTTTTATGAGCGGCCTCAGAGAGATTTAAACCCATAAAACTGACATTATTACACCTTTGTGCTGAGTTGTTGCGCAGTAGAAACCCACTGCATTGAGATTGATTTATAGTTCAGAGTAGGGTTTAACTTGGTTAGTGTCATCACAGCACAGCAGTACGAGACGGATGTGTAATGCAGTATTGGGCAGTGTTGTGCATTCATCTTATACCTGAAGGGATCTTGTGTACATTGTCTCATTGGCTCTATGATAGAGAGTGATAGTGAAGCAGTTTGCATGGGATATTGAATTTTTTAATCGTGAATTGCAAATTCATGTAGCATCACTGTGAGGATGAAGATACTTAAATCGTTTCTGTGCAGTATGGAAAAGTGTGGACTTTAAATTTAGTAATTTACAGTTCTGGAGTGTATGGGAAATTAGTTCTGTTTCCAGACTATTACCCCGTTTTTGTTCTCTAAAATACAAAATTCAGAATTTCTAAACACAAAGAGCATGTTCAAGGCAAGAAGTGTGGCCTGCGACTGATTACCTTAAGGTCACAGCCTCACAGCTCTGCCCTAAGTGCCTTAAATGCACCAAATCTGGATATCTGCTACCACATTTGTTTGAAAGAAATTGCTGCAATATCTTTAAACTGCTGTTTATAGCATCGCAAATAACCGAATATAAGCTTGTCTGAACATTCATGAGTTATGCAGTAGGGCTGGGCAGTATGACCTCAAATCAACATCATGTTTAATTCAACATTTTACCTCGATTACGATTACTGAACGATTTTTTTTTTTTTGTTTTTTACACTTATAGTTCACTGACAAGGTTTGTACAGTATTTCTTTTGTGATTAACAGTTTTATTCTTATTTCTGATGCAAGGGCGACATTCATGTAGCATATTTAACATACAACAGATCTCAAATACCCATTATGTATTAGTGTTGTCACAGTACCAAAATTGGGACCCACGGTACGATACGAGTGAAAGTATCATGGTTCTGAGTAGTATCACGATACCACAGCAAAAATGAGGCAGATGTGCCTTTTGTCATTTATAAAAAGATCAATCACTTTTCTATAATACATCACTGATATTTCAAAGGAATAAATTACTTATTGACTTATTCATACTTCAAAAACAGCATCAATAAGTGATTAACATAGGGGGGATCAAAATAAAATAAATAAATGAAATAAAAATCAACCAGCCACCCTCTTTCTCTGACAAGTAAAGAACAGTCCCTAAAGTGCGGTGAGGTTTGTGGGCCGTTACCTGCCACAAAGAGAGAAATGTGAACGACTCGTTTCTCCTCTGACACGTCACATACCTGTGTGCCGCCACGGCTCGGCTGTTCAGGTACTTCTGGACAGTCATGACACCAACGAAGAGGAAATTATTGGACCTGGAGCCGGGCTTCTCGGTCGTCGGTAAACCGCGTTATCTTGCGGTGGCCATAGTGCTCCACCGTATTCCTGTCTGTGACCCCCGTTCAACCCACAACCAGCAGGATTCGCCTTTCGTTTCTGCTGCTGGTTGAAATCTGTACTCACACAGCATGCTCCTGAATGATTTCTTTTGCTCGCACAAAACTATTTTTAGTCGCAAATGCAAGTTACTCAAGATACTCAGTAGCTAAGCTAATATCTGAAATGTCACTGGAAAACAAACCACTGCAGCAGCATATTGAGTGCCAGGTGGCCAGCGCGCGCCGTTATTGGACCCTACTCTAGTCACCCTCTTGCGATTGGACTTTGAACTTATCCCACAGTAGTGGTACCTTGAGGTACCGTAGCACTACGGTACTCCAACATTATGGTATCATATGTACCGTGGTGTTTAAGTACCGCGGTCTGCCGTTGGTACCAGTATACTGTGCAACACTATTATGTATATAATAATATGTGGGGGCTACCGTTTTAAAAGTTAAAGGACAGTGTCCCAGTGGTCTTCCAGTCCCTTATCAAAGTCCTTCAACAGGCAGGCTGCCAGTTCCATGTTCAGTAGGTCCAGTTTAAAAGTATTAGTCTCTAAGTGTCCAGTTACCACAGGTTTTCAACTGTTACTCCAACATTATTGTCCAACTTAAGGCCCAGCAAGTATACTTTCATTCACACAGGGAAATTGACATTTAAAATCTCTGACACAAGAGATACCACTTCTGACCAGAGTGTTTTAACAGATGGACAGTCCCAGAGTAAGTGAAATAGAGAACCTCGGTCGCCACAATTCTGCCACCATAGATCTTGATATTTGTCATCCATCTTGGATAATCTGACAGGAGTGATGTATGCCCTGCACAGAATCTTATATTGTATGATCCTAAATCTCACACGTTTAGAGGAACTCAAAGCCGACCTCCAAATTATGCTCCATTTGGAGGCAGTCAAAGATGTATTAAGATCATGCTCCCGAGCCAGCTGGACAGAAAAATATGTATCAGGTACATTATGTTACAGATGTCTGAGACCACACCTCTTGTCAGAGTTGTCTTCTTTGGAGTGTTTGCAGTGTAAATATACTCAACTGTTGAAGCAGGGATAATTTTTCTAATGAAAGAGTGCAGATCTTATGTTCTGATTTTAAGATAATTGAAGGAATAACACACAGATGAACTGCTTATGGTTATGTATTGAATATTTAGATATTTTGAATATTGTGTAGCCTTTGTAAATAATTGTGTTATGCAGAGCTGCTTTGTGAAGGCACCTGTTGATCGGTGCTTGTCAGTCTCTTCCTTTTTTTGAACCGTGCACTGTTCATATTCGGTAATGTGATTGTGCTCCATGTGCTGAAACAGATTAGCGGTATTACCTCTGGTCGCTGAAACAGTTTTTCCACAGTGTTTACATTTAATTTCTTTCTGTTCGGTGTCGTCTTCACGAAAGCTTAAATGTGTCCAAACAACCGACATGTCATTTTTCTTTGTACAAGCTGCTAAGGTTGCTCAGTTGGTGTTAGAGTTCTCCTCAATTGTTGCTTCCAGGTCGTGGACTGGACGGGGCGGAGTCACGTGACTACACACCCAGTAGTTTTTGAGGACACTACATGAACACACTTACAGTGGGGAAGGTATTAACAGAATGTTAAAAGACTACATTACAGACAAGGGCAAGATTATGTTGGTCGGAGCAGTGGTTCCCAACCTTTTTCTTGAGGGACCCATATTTTTACCATCGTAGACTTTGGTGCCCCCCACACACACTTCTTGCGACACATATTTTAGAAATTTTCTATACTAATTTATTTACTTATTTTAAAATAAATGAATAAGCTTTTAATATAACGCTTGAATTTATTTGTTTTTGACACATAAATGAATTAAGTTTAACAAGTTAACACATTAAAATTATTACACCCCTTAAAATCAAGGCCCCGGTTGGGAACCACTGGGTAAGAAGTTCTAAATATTGGTTTCAGTTAATTTTCGATTAATTGCTCGGCCCTATTATGCAGTGATGTAGTTTTCTGAAAAGTAAACTGACCTTATAGACAAAAATGTTTGACAGAAGACTGTTGTACAACTCTCTGGTAGGCTGGCTTGACAATTCCAAACAGCTTTGGATGCCAAATGGGAAAAGAAAGCTGGAAGCAAACTTTGTGTGAAGTCATTCGACATCTTCAACATGAAGGTGCAGCAAATGAAAGCCATGTGCAAGCAAAAAAGCAGTCTCATCTCATCACAGCGACATGTATTTACATAATAACATTAAGCTGTTTGTGCTCAGATGTCAAATATGGTCGGAAAAATCTAGTCTGGATCAGAAAGGAATTTTTTAGCGGAGAATGTGTAGGAACCCTGCACTGAGTTATACAACCTGCTAGATGCGCTACGTGTAATGGTTTACCTGTTTTTTGCTGAACTATCCACATTTTCTCGAGAAGAATTGTCATGTGAAATTAATAAATCCATCAATCACCGCTCAGATTCAAATTAGCATCACCTTGCCGGCCTACAGATTCAATCCAGTGATTTGGTTATTCAGGCCATTCCTGAGTGAGTTGAGCGACAGGCAGTGTGCCAACCTACCAATCACCCAGCAGCATTAATGAGAGGTGAGCACGAGGTCGAGTTGCTCAGTCTGTCTGGCTCCGCCCTCTCTGCAGCTGTCAGTCACCTCGGGCACGAAGCCACGGCTCCTGCAGAGACAATGACACGCGCCGGCCCGATGGTGTGACATCGGAGGGAGCGAGGGGTGAGAGTGACAGCTGGGCTGAGCGATGAGGACCTGATCGATCCCCGAGGCATGCCAAGAGAGGGGGGGAGGGGGGCGATGCAGAGGAGGCGAGGAGGAGGGAAGCATGATGGATGGCGTGAGGACTGCACTAAGTAAAGAGCAGCAAGGAGGAAATGGAAAATGTGGAGTGGGGGTTGAAAGAGTTGTGGAGACTGCAGTCGTCGCACTAAAATCTTGTCTGCATGTGGTTCTTTTTGCATATGTCTGCCTCATTTGGGTCGCTATCTTTCAAGTGAAATAAAAATGCTAATTTAAACGGTAAAAACAGATGTGAGTAGTTCGGCGTGATGAGTCCACCCATGTACAAGGAGACAATGAGAGAACTAATTTATCTCGTAATGGTTATAACCCAGTTCGGCCCCACCAACAGATGCTGCCGCCGCTTCCAGACCTGAACTCCCATCGACCCGGCCGTCGCTCAGGCCCAGTGAGGGAAGGTCTACTACCACTACACACTAGCCCCATTGTGGGAGCTGTCTGTGGTCAGGACATCTCTGTCAAGTAGGGCTTGAAGCAGAGCTGGCTCGCTCTGGGTTTACTGAGGCGTTGAAGCATGCGAGGCAAGAATGCACCATTCAGAATCAGTTTACTTGGAATTACACTGTTTGAGTCAGTGGACATAACATGGAGACGGCAAAGGAAGGAGATGTAGAGACAAGATTTACTGATTTGACACAATGCAGAAATATTCACACAAACACAATAGAATTACTGTAGTACAGCTACAGCACAGTGTAATACAGACACTCAGTTTTATGGGGATAGTGCTATTCCTCTCATAATGTCTTCAAACAGGTCTTTCAAAGTGATTTTCAGCCGTGGTAGCAGGGTTTTTATGGTAATACCACACTTTTCCACCCATTTATAGTGTTTACTTGCCTTTTCCCACACGCACATTCCTGTGGTTTATTAGCTTGACTTATTGGAGTCGAGGTTTGGTTTAACGCAGTAGGTTTCCAGGAAAGGCTGGAATATGTCAATCAGGTCTTTGATGCATCACAGCTTGGTGATTCACACATACTCACACAAGTGCAGAGCATGAGAATATTAAAGAGACAGTTCACCCCCAAATCAAAAATATGTATTTGTCCTCTCACCTGTAGTGCTGTTTGTCAGTCTAGATTGTTTCGGTGTGAGTTGCTGAGTGTTGGAGATATCGGCCATAGAGATGTCTGTTTTCTCTCAAATACAATGTTACTAGATGGCACTTGGCTTGTGGTGCTCATAGCACTAAAAAATACATTTGACAAACTCAACACTCAAAATAATACACAGTTGTGAGCAGTTTCATGTAGGAACTATTTTCTTTCTACCGAACTACACCCTACACACCGGAGGGAACAGGCATCTACTGTTAGCTTACCTCCCTCTCTTTCCAGTTGCAGTGGCCCTCATCAATAAGGCCCAGGACCTCCACTGACATGGACTTTTATCCCTCTGCTCCAACCCATAGACAGTGACTACATGCGTTACATTAACGCACATCTTGGGCTATAATTTCTGCACGTATTTGCTCTACTGTGAACTGTTAAAAGCTGATACTCCACTGCCGTGCAAGCCACTGCATTGTCAACAACACAGTCATGCAAATAGTTCACAGTAAAAGCCTCCTGTTAACAAATGAAGGGATTCTGTCCACAGAAAAGTTGTCAGAGAGCTTTTATTTTGAAAGGGAAACAAGAAACATAAAAAGGAATATTTATATTTCTTGATGTCTGTGTGATCTAGACATTGAAACGGTTGTGAAAAGTGGTATAATGCCAAAGAAAAACCAAACCAAAGTCTAATTTTCCTTCACACGTAAAAAATCGGCGAGCCTCCGAATCTCTAGATGCTCCACAGCTGAGCAGCAGCCGCACCGCACCTGAGCAGCGCTGCTCACATGGGCAGTGTGGCTGCTCTGACCTGTTAACCAGGCCTAAAACAGCTATATTACACATATTTGTTATATTATGGTACTTGAGTGTAGCAGTACTTTGCCTTATTTTTATTTCCTCATATGTTCTTGTATCTTTAATGTATGCACCAAAAATCAAAGCTAATTTATTGTAAGTAAAAACCTACTTGAAACCTACCTCTATGAGTAGATGCACACTTTCTTTATGGTTAGTGGGTGTGGTTCGGTAGAAAGAAAGTAGTTCCTACATGAAATTGCTCACAACAAGGTCTGTTGATTATGATGTCATGATTTCTGGAAAGAGACATTGCTGTTGAGTTTTTTAATTTAACACTCAGCAACTAACACCAAAACAATCTAGATTGATGAATAGCTCTACAGATAAGAGGAAAAATATGTATTTTTGATTTTGGGTTGAACTGTCCCTTTAGGTTTCTTCTTAATGTAAAGGCAAATTGCATCCATGTAGCCTGCTTTCATCTACACCCCCCAGAATACTTTACATCCCCATCCATATGTATGGCTGCGCAGGTCAGCACATAGGTTTTCTTTTGAAGTGAGGCAGATTGTATTAAATCGTACCACAGAAATATGTATGCGCTGCAGTGCCACCCAGGCCTGCACCGTTCAAGCTGCTCCGCCTGACTCTGATCACCCTGTGAACTCCATGGTTACCGGGTGCGGGGGCAGGAGGCAATGGAGCGACAGCTGGGGCAGCATTTCAGAGGAAACTGGGTTGCACGCTGAACCTCACCTGCTTTCCGGCTCAGTGCTTAGTGCCGGTGGGGCTCATCACCCCCTGCTTTCATAGCTTGTCTTTCACTCCGCAGTATTCTCCCCCCCACACACACACCTTTCCGCCCCGCCTCCCCCGAGTCAGAGTTTGTCTCATCTGTTACCTCTCCTGTATCGTTTGATTAAGACGCTGTTGAATCCAGCTGCCTTGTCTAGTCTCCGCTTCAGGTCCTCTAGAGATACCGTCAGGGATCATTTGTGTATTTGTGTATGTATTTGCCTCCTCCCCGCCGTGTGTCTGTGGGTTTTGATACCGCCGAGTGTTTGGATATATTTTATATCTACATATCTTGGTGAGGGATGCTTGTGGTTTGCCTGCACCAGCATTATGTCTCAGCAGTTTATGTCTCTTTGGAGCATGTTAGCTAACCTCTGTATCACGTCTCTGCTCATTAGCCTGTGCTGGTCTGCCCTATTTCTTCTGCCTTGTTCAAGGAGATATCGTGTTGCTTTATGTTACAGTTTTAGCAGCACTTAAGACCCCTGGGAAATGATGTCACTTAGGAAATAGTCCTACTTCCTGTACAATGGTGTAACAAGCAGGTTAGGGTGTGGCCTGGGGGAGATCCTGTGTGAACGGAGTTAGCTGTGAGAATACATAGTCGAGATGATGCTTGGAAAGGAAATGCACCTGGGTCTTATTACAGAAGATCTGTGTCAGGCAGCAGCACTGGGCATTCACAGACTTCACAGAGAAAGGCAGCGTGAATTTAAGACACACATGATGCCACAGAGGTATGAATAGGTTTATCCTTGTCCATCACGCGGTTACATAATGTCGGAGTTAACATATCCTCCTTTTTCCTCCTCAGTTATTTCCATGGCTTTGAAGCACAATGCTCAGTTAGTGCTCAGTGAAGTGGGAGGCTGGGGCTTCTCAGGGACCGAGGCTTGAACAGCGAGGGGGGAGCTGTGCAGCGAGAAGGGCTGTTGCAACTTTAAAAGTCTCATCTTTATGCCTGCCAGCGACTGATGTTCCTCACTCAGGGAGCAAATTGAGTTTGCATGCCTTGATGACTCATTAACATGGCCTTTGCAGCACTTCCCCAATGCCCCTGTGCATTCGAACATATTCCATTTTTAATAGTTTTATGTAGAGGAATTGATTTGGTATCATGTCAGTAGCGGTTCTCTTTTTTTTCTCTCTCTCCTTGGCTGATTTGAACTCTGTGTTCTGAGCGTGTCAGAGTGCTCGTTTGTGTTTTCATTACATGCATGCAGGAGTTATTCACAGTTCATCGACACGGAGCTGTGAACATTTTTCTACGTATTTTTGTATTTACAAGCGAGTGATAATTTACACTGAAACTGTACAGTTGTAACACAGATATGGCTTTGAAAATAGCTTATTACATTAATGTGGAATATGTTAAATGGACTGAAAGGCAACTATAATGAGCAAATCGCGAGATTATCAGCTGTTAATTTGCCAAGCTCCTTTAAATATGATGCTTTTGAGCTCTTACTGTATCTTAGTCATGCTTGCTCACATTTTATCAAGGAAAAACACAAAGAACTACAGAGACCGTGTAGCTGTGACTCAATGGCAACAGTGTGAGGGAAGGATTAGCTGTTTGCGACCTTTGTATATGACGTGATCTTAGAAAGACCAGGCCACTGTGCCCAATGGAGCACCAATCAGCATACAGTATGTATAGTAATGAAAGGGGATTTCCAGTACAGCTGCTCATAAGAGGTCAGAGGGCAGCAACAAATGACATTTAATCTATTTACTGCTCTTAAAAAGCTTTGATGTTTTTTTATTAAGTTAATTTGATCTCAGTCTGTTTTGACTGACTAAATTAAATTTGCATCCACTATAGAGTCAAAATGTTGGCCCATTACAGTACAGCAGACAGGCATCCTTGGAGGCATGTCAAGGGAGAATAGTACAGTAGTGATTTTTTTTTTTTTTTTTTTTGTGTACAAGACTCAGATGACCGCTTTGTGTGTTCCGCCATCTTGCGGCATGGTTGGCAGGTCATAGAGTCAGCAGCAAAGGTTGAAGATCATCTCAGCTAATTGATGACAAACTTTGGCATTAAATGTAGACGTTTCGTTTTGTCTGCCAAGTACCAGTTAAAGGTATACTATGCAGGATTGTCAGTTACTGTTTGTGAGCACACTCCTTAGCAAAAGTAAAAGTAAAAGCCAGCCCCAGATTAACCCTCGTCTGGCATTTTGCCTCGGTGTAATTGTGTTGTTTGGCGCTGTGTCTCTTGGATGCCTGCTGCTTATGGTGTGACACCAGGTCACTACCTTTTTGTAAAGCCCGGACTTCTCCTGCAGGCTGAGGAGGTACACGCCCATGAACATCCTGAGCATAGAAAACACAAAAATAAAGGCAGAAAAATACACCGCCACACACTTCTGGTGGGTCAGGAGTGATGATTGAGAGGGATTACTTCTGTTTGAATCTATACATTGTCATAGATATTTCATTGTTTTTAGGGAAATCCTGCGTTGTGTACCTTTTAAGTTTTCCATGGTTAAAAACGCCTTGTTTCCACTTACAAATGTGTGCAGAGACAAAGCAACCGGAAGTCCATTTATTCCTATAGGAATCTCTGTGATGTCCGATGTGCCTGTGAAAATCCTTGCTGAGATTTTGTTTGGGAATTTGCCTCGAGTTCATCAAAAACATTGAACCTTTGCTGTGGATTTCGGAGAGACAGTATAACAGTGTGCTAGCTTAGCTAACAGGCTGCTAACTGTTGATTGTCAAGTGAGTTTGTTTGATTAAAAAGAACTTGATTTTCTAGTTTTAACACACTGTGAATCTGAGTAATGCTATTCTGATAAAATATGGTTATACAATATATACTGTCAGATTGTCATTATGACTCGTTCAGCAGTTCATACGTCTTTTTGATTTAATATTTCACACAACATGCCACGTACTTGGCAGGTCCTGTTTCTGTCCCGGTAATGTTCTAAGCACATATTCCAAACTAGTAGATGGCAAGAAATCATAGACTGTGTAAAATAAACAAAATTTGCCTCCCCACCGTGGCTACGGGTTGTTTCTATCAGGTCCATCTGTAAAGAAATGCACTTGCATCATCTGTATATGTACGAATCTACAGACTCCAGTCACATACGAAAGTGGAAACGCATCTGTGGTTTCATGTTGTCACTTCCGTAAATGGTTGCCGAGTATAATAAACAAACGAGTATATATAAAAAATTGATAAAAAATAAGATTGAAAGCTTTTATGAGGTCACCTACATGTTCTGTTTCTGTTTTCAACAGCTGCTGTCACCACAAGAGCAACCACGATGCTTTCAGCCAAGTCTCTAGTTGGTTAACTAGTTGGTTAGTGGTGCTATCCAGATGATGTTTACTTCGTGGTCATTGTCCTATTAACTAATATTATATTTCCCAAAAACGGCACAGTTAGTTGATTGAGTTAATTTATTCTGTGGGACCACCGCAGCCCCTCGACAGTGTTACGTTAGCCCTCTAACATTAGCTACCTTAGCTAAGCAGTGTTAACTTGAGTGATGTTATTTGTTTCAGAATCAATTTTTTTTCCCAATGTTGAAGTGTGCCACAACTATTGGAGCAGCTTTTTCATAATGCTGTCAAAAGTAACAACATACTGTAGAACGTAAAGGTAAAAGGAAAAAATTCAACACCTCTTAGGGTAGCTTGCATCCAAAAGGTGCGTGTTGTAGAGAGACCTCAGCGCAGTAATGGCAACTTGTTACCTTCTGCTTGATTAGTCTATAGCAGGGGTTCCAGAGTCATTTTAGTTCAGTTGATCTCACATGGGCCAGGCCACTGAAACCACTGCATAATAACCTATAAATATCAACGCCTACAAAGTTTTCTTTCATTCTGAAAACATTCTCCATTTACCAAACAATGAAGAAAGAAAAATTATGTCCAAATTCAACAGTATGTCTTAGATTTTCCACATTTAGTCAGTCTACTACTCACTTTCACTACATGTGACTTATTTTTTCATAATTTTCCTCTAAAGTGGAAGCTATTGAAGAAGCAGGTTACGTCATCCCCTGCCTTACAGTCTGACGTTTTGTCAGTGCCTCAGCAGCAGGGTTCCACTAATATTGTTTTAAGAAAGAAGTCTGATACAGATTATTTTGTACTGAAGCTGCTGGTTGACAATATGTTTCACAATGTTCAGTATCTTTAAATATGACCATAGAAAGTACTTATTGTTAAGGCTCTTACCTCCCTGCCCTTCCATGTGCCTACATGGCAAGCCTAAGGCAGGGAGAGCAGCAGGAAACAGAACACAGCAGCGTCAGTGACAAACAGAAATAATATTGATGAGTCAGACACAGCATGAAAAGGAGGAGCTGGGGTGGAGGTGGGTTGCAAAGCGGCTTGCAGAGGAACCAGCAACAGTAGGCAGGCCAGAGCAGTTTAAATAGGGCTCCCTGAATGAGATGCATAGAAAGGCATCATGTGATCAATCAGCTGCTCCATCAGTTGATTGGGCTGTTTGAGATCAGCTGAGATGTGAGCTGAGCTTGACATTGTGTCGTGCCTGAACTAACGCTATGCTCAATGTGTCCAAAGTCATCTAGTGGGCCAGATTGGACCCTTTTGCAGGCCGGTTCTGGCCCCCAGTTAGTATGTTTGACACCCCTTGCCTATAGTGTTAAATTCAAAGTCACAAACAAATGGCATACAACTGCCACTGCCCCCCTGACTTTACAAGAAGTATATAGTCATTGAAACAGGATATAATGTTTGGATGTATTGTTCAGAAGTAGGCGGGCTGGACCTAACAAACATGGAATGATTCCGTACTTGGTACATAATCTTGATCTTAAAATAAATAAACTGGGACAGGCCTCCAGGAAGCTCCACTGTGGTGTCTTAGCAAATGAAGTAGAATTTTCAGTGGTGCACATTAAAAGATGCCAGCCCTCAAAGCTCAGTTTTCACTGCAACTTTTAAGCCCAGAAACATCCAAATGAGAATATACAGTACATATCAGGCTGAGCAGTGAATGTTAAACATTCTCAGGGCTCCTCCAAAACTCCTGCGCCTCATTAATGACTTTTAAAACTCGGTGTTGTAGATATAAAATGAAGCGGAGTACTGCAAATGTGTGGCCTGCAGTGCTTCTTGTCAGATTTTTATTCAGAGACTGATTTCGGGTGATTGTGGAAGAGGAATTTCGAAATATTTGCACAACAGCCAGCATGTTTTTCCAGATTGAGTATCACAAGCAAAGACTAATCACAGCCAAGCAAGCTCTGTGTACATCCAGTCAGGTGTGGAAAAGGTTGATGTTGAAGTCTCAGTGAGGGAAAACACTGTCAAACTAATTTATCCATGCTGTTGCTGGATTAAAATGAGTGAGGCTGGAATTAAGGGATTGCTCCAATCTAAACTTTGCTCTTTTATCTAGTTGGCATTGCACTGGAAAGATCATACATAGGTAATGACATGTTTTACTACTGATCCAATAGTTTTATATCAACAGTAATGATGGTAATAATGGTTGTTTCAGTGTTTTAAAAGAGCTGTGTGTGACATTCAGAGCATATCTATGATTCAGAGACTGAGCTGGGATTGTCTGCACATGGCTCTCAACATGGAGGTGGCTGAGCCAGTAGCTAGCAGCTAATGGTGTTAGCAGTGCTAACAACAGCAGCAGTGCTGTTGGTGTTGAAAATTGATGGGAGGCGACTGAAGTGTTGGCTATTAGCTAGCCAGTGATATACACACACACAGGGATTCACATGCACTCGAGGGGCAGACGGCTGCCAACCATAGAGTCTGTGAGAAAAATAATGAGTGATTTCTCGTAGTGAGTATTTGTTTGATTGGTTGGATCTCTGTGAATTGAAAGAGTGTCATCTAGTCATCCTCTGTATCAGGGGTGTCAAACTCATTTTAGTTCACGGGCCGCACAAGCCCCGTTTCCACCAAACACTTTCAGTATGGTACCTTTGGAACCAAAAATAACCCTTAACACTTTCAGTATGGTACCTTTGGAACCAAAAATAACCCTTCAGACATGGTACCTAGACCCTAGCTTTACCACCACAAACAATACTCTTTCACATGGGCGGGGTTGTTGTCACTCACTGCTCCGTCCAACACTCACTGTAGTTCCTCATTATCGGTGAGAGAGGGAAGTCTGCACCTCGTTTATCGTCCACAGAACGAGGCTGCATGCCGACTTTTTCAGAACAAAATAAAACAGGCTGCAGTGAGAGTCTCTCTCCATGGGATATTTAGAAATAGCAGATTTGTGCATATAGTCCTTCTCAGGCAAGCTCAGGGGTTTAGTGTTGCTGGAGCTCACAGGAGCAACGCTCCATGATGCTTTCTTTTTCTCTGAGTGAGGATTGGAATATATGCAGTTCATGTAATTCCGACGAAATTAATATGTATAAATGCTTGAAGATCCACTCATTACTAAAAGTGTATGTCATATAAAAACTAAACTAATGGTCAAAGTTGTCTTATAGAATATTTAAGGTGTCACACAGTCACCTCCGGTATAGTGTAACATTACAAGTTGACGTTCTGTCTTAAAAGTCTCCGGCAGTCGGCCCAGTGAATTAAATTATTTTTTCTCAGACTCCAGCTGCTGCAAGAGGCAGCAAAACATCCTTTATTTTATAGTTGCAGTTTACTAATAAACTCTCCACGGTATAAACAGTGGTTACATGAGCCTCAAAACCAGCCACAACTCAGCCCTGAGCAGAGTGACCGTCCTCTATTGACCAATCAATGGGCTGCAGTGTTCACAGCTCCACCTTTTAGTTCCAGATCTGTGTGCTAGGTACCTCAATAGAGGGGGGACCAAAAATGGGGACGGTACGGAACGGTTCTATTGGTACCATCCACAACTTTTCATAGTGGAAACAGAAAAAAGCATACCGAACTGAACTGAACCGTACTGTACTGCTCGGTGGAAACAGGCCTATTTGATCCAAGGTGGGCTGCACCAGTAAAACCATTGCATAATGTCTTGAAAATAACAAACACCTCCAAATTTTTCCCTTTTTTGTTTAAAGAAGTACATTTTAAAAACTCCAATCATTTATAAAACAGATGACAAACAGCCTGTGATGTCTTCAGAAAAATGAATGGATTTTCGACAATATTTCTCAGTTTTTCCACAGTCCATTACTCACTCTCATTACATGTGCATTTTTCTACGCATTTCCACTCCTGAGTATTAACCCTGACATCACCACACCAAACTAATGTGAAAGAATTCTGGTCGGGGTGGAAAAGCCTCTGAAGCAACATTTTACTCAGTGTTTAACTTGCTCTTGAAACCTGGCACCTCGTAGTCTTCACAAGTGCATCACTATCAGGTGTGCAAATTCATCCAGTGGGCCAGATTGGACCTTTTGGCGGGTCACTTCTAGCCCCCGGGCTGCATGTTTGACACCCCTGCTCTACTTATAAAGTGTCCTGAGATAACTTTTGTTATGATTTGGCACAATATAAATAAAATCGACTCGACTAACACGCACACATGGCCAGATTGTCTACAGAGATGCTCGGATTACAACACACTCACAAAGGGAGTGTGACTTAATTCCCTGCTCAGATTGCCATTGCTCCACCATATCCTTACATAACAACTCGTGATTTGCTGCTATGTTAATGTGCTGAATGTGGTTTGCAGAAACTCAAAGGAATTTAGCAAAGTTAAAGGAAGTGAAGTGAAAGTAAAGCAGTGGAAATGCCAGTGTGTGTGTGTGTGTGTGTGTGTGTGCGTGAAGATGTGAACTTGGGCTTAGAAGAGTTATGAAGGGCCTTATTTGTCATTTTTTTACTTAATGGAGTCATCAAAAAAAATATTGACTTCAGTGTGGCGGTAGCTGACGGGGCTGGGGGTGTCCTTTTGTCTGTTTTGAGTTGTGGGGTGAATAACTGATCAGTTGGTCCAATCAGAGTTGATCAGATGAGATCGATGGATGAGAGCTGCAGCAAGTTCCACTGCGCCTGCCTCTTTGCTGCTCCGTCTGTTATCAGAGAATGCTTTGGAGCTATGAATAACTGAGTGGTATATATATTACAGCAGCGCACCTAATAGTCCACCTCCAAAAACAGAAAATCAAAATGTGTTGGCAGATGTTTTAATCATGGCAGGCCGCACAAATAAATGAACGTGTGGGAAACCCTGTACTTTGATAATGAAAGTAATAATTATTTGCAGCACTTCACTGAATACAATTCTGCTGAATTATTTCTCACATGTGTCGCTTTACTGGGATCCAGTTTTACAGTATCAGCACAGTATTTCTGCAGAGTAAGACATTCTTCTATCCGCACACATTTGATCCTATGCTCACCCATCATGTCCTCTCCTTGTGTCTGTCTTCCCCAGGATACCAGAGGGTCAGGCAGAAGCCGGGTCCCTCGCTGCAGGGAGACTGCGCTCCCTGGAGGACCAGCTAACCAGAGCCAAACAGAAGATCCACAGCTTCCAGAAACTCACTGGAGATGGTAAGCAAGGCCAGACCATGTAAAAAGGTTGCAGGGAAGGATTTGGCACAGAGCTCGGAAATATGAAAGGATTGATTTTGAAGGTGCGGGGGTTGACTATATATGGTATGAATCAGTCAACGGCTCTTGTGAGCTTTCGCCCGCAGCAAGAATCTCGGTCTAGTCCGCTGTTAAACCCGCTGTAGCTCAGCAGCGATGATGGCAGAGCCGCGCCGTCTTGGTAGGGTTATGTGTGTGTTTGCCACTCTAAGCAGTGGTCAGAGGGGCAGGAAAGCTGTCAGGTGAGCGGGGAAATGTGTGAATGAAGTGGAAGCAGTGTGAATGCCCCAATGGCAGAATGGAGGAGAGAGGAGAGAAAAGAGACAGACAGAGAGAAAATAAAGAAGGACATGTGAGCGTGGAGGGCAGCACGGGGTCAGCCTTTCTATCTTGCCGCAGGGGAAGAAAAAGCTAAAAATACCCTCCAGCTTTTTTCCGCCCAGGGAGGGAGTGAGGAGCGAAGAGAGTGTGCAAGATAGGAACGTAAAAAAAAAAAAAAAGCTTTTCCCTCCTCACCACCACCTCTTTCTCGTGCTCCAGGCTGTCCTTCTCTTTCCACGATTTTTTTTTTGTCTCTCTCCGCAGAAACCAGAGCAGTCAGCTGTGTTATCCATGTGGGTTACTCCACATTGTTTGGGTTCGGGTGGGGTATAGAGTTCCTTCCTGTTGTTAGAACTGTGTGAGAAAAGACATGAGAGAGAGCCACAAGGCACAGAAACAGTGATCAAGTGCTCCTTATTGAGGTCAAAGCAACACCCAGGGACAGAGAATAAAAGAGGAGCATTTTAATGGTTATATTCTGAAACCTAGCTTTGTGCGTTTAGCCTATTTAGGCTTGTATAATCAAATGCTCAAACATTCCTAAAGACCTCTTGGCATCTTCTCCTACCCTCTTCCCTTCCAGCTGTATTCCCAGGGAGCTGCTTTGAAGTTAATGTCATCGATTCTTTGTCTTAGATCATAACTGTGCTTCAAATGTCGTGCCAGCTGAGCGTCTTTGTTACGTTTTTGTTTTTCATGTGAAACGTTTTCTCTTACCGTCCCCCCCTGCAGGCCCTGGGCCCACTCAGGAGGAGCTGCGGAGGAGGGTGGAGAACGGCGTTAAGGAGTTCTGGTACTTTGTCCGCAGCGAGGTGAAGAAATTGGCCAGCGCCGAGCCCAGCGAGAGGCAGAAGTACGCCGACACGCTCCTGCAGGACCTGGGACACCAGGAGAGGTGAGCATGTCGCTGCTTGAAAGTGAAAATGTCAAGACGTTCCACAGGGATTTGAAGAGAACCATCACATCCATGAGAAAGCTCACACTAATATCAGTAGATAATACTGTCACCTCCAGAGAGAAGGTCGAAGCACACTGTGGAGTTTGCATGTCCTTCTTTAGTCTGTTTCCCAGTCCAGAGTCATGCACATACGGTGAATTTGAACCCCCAAATTGAGTGAGTGAGTGTGATTGTGTTTGTTCTCTCTCTCTCCCTCTCTCTCTCTCTCTCTGTCGTTTCTTCAACCTAACACACTCCCAGCGAGTATTTAGACACGCATTCCTTAAGGATGTCTTTCCTTTGAGTAAATATAAACCCTTGCAGTGTGGTCTGAAAGCTTCTTAACAACTCCTTTTATGTCTGTAATGCTGTGAGTGGAAAGTGTTGATAGTGATGTTCAGTCTCACATCATTAATATCTGTGACTCCATTAGATTAACTGATATCACTCAGCAATCAACAGGCACTGGTACACTGTATATCAGGGGTGTACCAGTGCTACAATCTGGATTGATATATTGATTCAGTGATCAGTGACCTCATATCATCAATGCAAAGTAAAAACCTGAATGCATATAGTAATCTTTATGATACACACACACACTTAATGATGGCACATCTGTGTCACCATTTCTCACATCCTTCCTGAACATTCAAACAGTGCTAACACAGATAACGGTACACAGCCAAGAAAGAGACAATGAGGATATTTACTGATATTGTCTCAGGTCAGTCGCCGTATCCTGAATGGAATTAAATGAAAATCATATCGTCGCTAGAGCTACATCGATTCATTCATTAGATTTCAACTGTCAGATAAAAATGTTTTCTGGTTTCTTTACTCCTCTATGACAGTAAACTGAGTATCTTTGAGTTGTTGACAAAACAAAACATTTTAGGACGTCATCTTGAGCTTTGGGAAACACTGATCGACTTTTTTTTCACCATTTCCTGACATTTTATAGATCAGTGGTTCCCAAATGGTGGGTCGCAAGCCCATTCTGAATGGACCACAAGTGACTTGCAGACATGTCTAGTTTGTAATAAAAATACACTTAATCTTTAAGTGCAGTAAATTTCCAGCGCAGAGCTTTTATTTCAAAGGGCCTTTTCCTGCTGTAGAGTGAGTGACTACCAGACAGCTACTTGACAGAGACAGCAAACTATCTCAACAACATGGCCAAATGCAAGAATGATGCTGAATGTATTAAACTGTGTGGACCTTGAACTACTGACTAAGGAGAAATGCGGACCCATAGGGCTGGACCAGTGTAGACCAAACAACTAATCTGTTAATTGTGAAAATAATCGAATGGAGCCCTGCTACGAGTGCACATTATCAAAATACTTCAGTGTTTTGGTTTTTTTTTAATTTTTTTTTTTTTTTTTTAAGAAAATCAATAACAACAAAATGTGTAAAGAATATTCCATGAAGGTTAAACTTTTTTTTTTTTTTTAAATATTATTTTTCTGGGCTTTTTGCCTTTTAAGAGAGTGAAATGGGGTGACAGAGAGAGTCAGGGATGACGACCGCTGCAGCGAGGCGTCACCTCTATACATGGGGCGCCGGCACTATCCACTATGCTACCGACGCCCCACACGAAGGTTAAACTTTGATCAAATAAAGTGTTTAAACTCCACACTGCGTATTCAGGTTAAACTTCCACCAACATGGAACAAACATCATAGAGAAGAGTAGTCCAACCATAAGCTGAGGTTACTCAAGGCCACACAGCAGATCGATAACAACAAGCCTGAAAAACACAAAAATAAACAACAAATTAAACGACAATAAAAATACTTGTTAGTTGCAGTTGTAATCGTGGCAGACTTTATGATATCAGCAAACATCGTATTGTCGTCCAGAGAATCAATTTAATATTGTATCATTATGAAACTTCAACACCTCAACACTTGACCTAAAAGTCATCACAGCACAGATTATTGAACTGTCATGTCCTAAAAGTCAGCATGAAATGTTTGCTTAGATATGTAAGTTGCGTTTACTTTTTGTTTGTGTTTATACAAGTGTAGCATTAAGAACACTGGCCTCTCTTGTTACATGACAAAAGCGTTTATATTTCTCAGAGTAACTTATTAGTATTGACATTAAGATATTGTATCAGCAATAGTTTTTAAAAAAAACATGTAAAAGAGTACCCAGCTGTGTTTGTATGTTAGGTGTTCGTACTTCCTTCTGATGATAGTAGCAGTAGTAGTTAAGTAGTTAAAATGATCACAACTTGTAACAGCTACAGCAGAAAAGTTTAACATACTCATTAATGCAGGAGCTGGAAGCATGATGTAATCTCTCATTTTCTTTTTTGTCGTAGCGGCCCACAACCAATATGGTCATCTGCCATATTGCACATTAATTGATACTTAAATATTCATTCATTATCCGTAATTCATTATCCTGGTACAGGGTCAGTCTCTCTCCAAGGTGACATTGTGTGAGAGGCAGGGTACACCCTGGACAGTTTGCTGGACTATCACAGGGCTGACACATAGAGACAGACAGACACTCTCACATTCACACCTACGGGCATTGTAGAGTCCTCAGTTAACCTGCATGTCTTTGGACTGTGGGAGGAAGGCGACAGCGCTAACCACTAAATATATTCGATATATAGACAGGCCCCAGCTCAGAATCCTGATCAGTGTCTTTTTTTTTTTATCTCTCCCTGTTTCTTCTTTGTGAATAAATTCAGTGTTGATGACTCACAGGGTATTGTTTACCAGCTCTGCCTACTGATGGTGCCAAAAGTTGACACTTCTGACAGGGGAACTTGAAAGCAGCACTGGCGGCGGTTGCTGAGAAACAAAGTGCAAAGGTCACAGACGCAGTCTCTCTGTCACCTGGCCGGCGTCCACGCCGCTGAATGAAGAAAGGCCCGATATCCCTTCGCCAAGTGGTTCATTGTAATCCTGCTGAAGTGGCTTACAGGACCCATTGTCTTAGTCATTGCTGCCTAAGCAGCTTTCCAAAGACTGATTCCTCACCCCGTACACACAGGCGCACACACCTACACATACAGTCACAGACTCTCACATGCATTCACTCTCCCTCTAAGCCCCCCAGCTTTCTTTGTATGTGCTGCAGGCAGAGGCTGGGAGAGCCAGCACAGATAGGGGCAGAGGTGGAAAGAGCAATGAAATGTTTGACTCCAATAAATGCACCGCTCCCTCATTTAAATTCTGCTCAGGACGGGGGTAAGGTCCTTGTCTCCAACATTTCCCAAGTAAAATAAAAATGTGGCACAATGAGAGACGGTGTGCAATTACTTACTTGCTTCTCCCAATAAATACAATCACTGCGTTATAAAGAGCTTTTGTTTTACAAAGTTTCATACACAGCTGAAATGAGAAGGTGTGAAAGTTCAGAGATCTGCCAAAGAGGCCAGCAGTTCAAAGTTCAAATGTGTGCAACAGCAAATCACAGAAAGAATGTACTGGTGCCAGTGTATTAGTAACATATACTGTAGTAAATCACCTCATCACAGTGTACCAGGATATCAAGTCTCAGTGGAAAAATCTAATAAAGTTTCAAAGTTAGAAGGAACTTGAAAATGCACAGTAAAGATGTGAGTTTTAAATATCTGTATTTCCATGACAACTGAGCAAATTCCATCTGATGATGGAAAATTAAATCTTTTACACAACGAATTGTTACAGATTTATTTTCTGTTTATCAATTAATTGACAATCATTGCAGCTCTAATCTAAATATACAACTGTGTATATAATTACTAAATGTTTGAAATATATAGGGATTTGTAAGTTGTATAACACAGTACGAGCTGCAGCTATGAAAGACGGACAGAATTTGTGGCTGAGATGACAAAGAGTCGCAGAAGTTACAGATGGTTGCATAGGAAAAGGGGCAAAATTTATCCAGTAATCCACCCAGGTGTTGCGTTTCTGTCACTGCCAACTGGAGCTGGAGTCGATAAATACCCGTGACTGCTGCACAGTCATTTGTCCCGGGAATGAATGCCAGTTGTAACCTTTCCCACATTAAACAAAAGCCAAATGTTAGTGGGTGTTAGTGGGGTTTTGTCCAGTGGTAAAAGAGGCTTTAGTTTCCTTCATGTTTGACTTCTTTGTGTTAAAAGAATACTTCACCCACAAAATAACCATTTGTTTATCAATTACTCACCACGTGTTAGCTTGAATTAATGAAGAAAACGTTTGTCTTGCCTCATGAAGAAAATTCCAATTGAATTGAAGTAAATGGGAAGCACAGTTAACAACACTAAAGGGTGCTTTCACGCCTGCCCTGTTTGGTTTGCTTCAGTAGAATTCAAATCCGTTTGCCCCCTACAGTAAGTGCAGTTTGTTTGGGCACACTCAGTTGCACAACAAAACAACCAGACCGAGACCACCTCTTCAAGAAGGTCTCGGTCTGGTTACAAACGAACTTGGGCGTGACCCAGAACGTGTTCCGACCTCGATCTGAACCAACTGCAGTCACATGACACATTGTTTGGGTTAAACATGAGCATGTTACAGTCCTGGAGGATTATTAATGTGCACCTCCTCCTGTACTGCCTTAATATGCACATTCAGCACATCCAATGCATCAAAACATTGTTTTCTAGTTGGAGCCGCGCCTCGTTTTCAAACTGTATGGTTTGACTAAAATGAACAATGACAGCAATATAGTCCACGATGAGCAGCGCTAAAATCAACCTGCGTAGTTGTCCCTCCATTGTGACATTAGAAAGTGTCACATTTATCTTGCAAGTGTACTCTTCTTCAACGGTTTGTGGATTTTTCCCGCATGGAAATTCTGACCAATCAAGAGCAGCTTTCTGGTCCGCTTGTAAATGCTGCCGTGAGAACACGAACCAACTCTAGGTAATTAAGCATCTTTGTGACAGAACTAGTCCCTGATTCAGACCAAAGCAAGACAACTCTAGGTCTGAAGGCACCCTTAAAACATCTGTTTACAAACTCTCACACAACTCATGCAGTATAATCTAAGTCTCATTTATCCAGTTATGCGCTCAGCACTTCCCAAACTTCCTTCCTAAACTTAAATTTTTCTCTTTAAAACCAGACATTGTATGCGTTGACATAAACATCAGTTTTACCTTGCCTGAAGGTTACAATCAGCCTTCATTCTGGGGACAAATGATTCTGCCATAGACATGAGGATTAATAGACTTCAGCTTTGACAGGCAGTGATGGAAATATGACACCTGGGTGGACTAGCTAATTTTCACCCCTTTTCTAGCGTGACCATAGTTAACTTCAGCAACTCTTTGTCATCTCAGCCACAAATTCTGTCCTTCTCTGTCCAAGCAGCAGTCAAACATAATCCCAAATTCCAAATTAGCCAGCACCAAATTTGAAGGAGAGACTGAATAAGTAACATATATATTAAAAACTAACCAATTTTCCATTGGCCTCCGTGCTGCTTTCTACTAGTTACTAACCATGTTTTCCAGCATGTTTGTGACGTCAAAGGTGACACACCAGGGAAGAAAACAGAAAGGCATTCTCGTCTACTGGCAATGGGCTCAAAAGAGTTAGCAGGTTTCTTCTGCATTTAAAAAACATGCATATACGGAAAAAAGTACATAATATTGATCCCCAAAATTTTGATAGACATTATAAACTGTGTAAACGTTGAAAGTCCTGCTGCCAAGGTGGTCGTTGGAGTCGTCCACCTTGGCAGCAGGAGTTTCAACGACCGTCGTTGACACACCATTGGAGCACTAATGAACCAATGACATCATTGGCCTTGTGAAGACCTCCTCAGAGGTTAAATACCTGGGTTTTCCACACGAGTTTGTCAGACTAGTTCCAGCCTAGTCAGACAGGCATGAACTGATGAAGCCTCTTGGTTAAGAGGTGAAACGTCTTCTAAGACAAACACTAGGTCCAGTTGCATTCGATTCAATTGCCTTGAGATAACTATGACCTGGATAAATGAGAATATCCACAGGCATGTGTAATAATACTGTCTACTGTGAATCCCAAAAGCTCAGAACACTGTAAAACATTCAGTCATGCAACAGGATGGGCAGGACAGCATGGTTAGCCATATTTAAGAATTCAGGGTCACATCAGGTAAACTCATTGTTACTGTTTAGTTCCTCATCATGTCACAAAACAGCACGCTGTAGGCCCATAGGCCAGTGAAAGAGTACCTTTTCTCTTTCCTCCGTTTTGCCCGTTCTCTGCCTTACCTGGCCCGCTGATACTCAAGCTGTAATGTAAGCCGGAGACCTTGTAATTGTTCTCCCGTTGGTGCAGCATCAGTACTCAGAAAATCTGTGCTCTGCTGCCAAGCCCAGCGGCTGCAGCCTCAACGTCTGCGGTCTGAGCCAATCAGAAGCACTGGGGAAGCCCACAAGCTTCGCATATGCCCAAGACCACACACATTTAAATACACACACTTGCGCATACACACACACACACACACCGATACATAGGAGCATCAGGGCTGTGCGGTGTTCCCCTGTCTTGCTGCCAAATTCCTCAGGGCTCCTCTGTTGATTCCTTCTTGTTAAGTTTTGTGGCCAGCCAGGTTAGCTTCTGCCTCCCACAGAGGGTCGCTGATTGCTCCCCTGTGCGCTTCTGGAAGAGAGTTTGACATCCGTGCACACGTTGTGGCTCCGGCTTCAAAATAGGACAATGAGTAATGATACTGTCTTATTCGTGGAGAAAGGCACTGTTCACCCCGCCGCACTGTTGAAACGGGACGTGTTACATTTATCTGCTGTGTGTGTGTATGTGTCTTTGCATGCACTGCTGAATATATGCATAAGAACTCTCAGTCACACAGGATGTGACTGATTTGGGTCAGAGAAGTGAGTAATAAATTAAGCTTGCATAAGTGTGTATGTGCGTGTGTGTGTCTGTGTGTGTGATGTGTTTGCATCTGCCCTTAGCTTCAAGTATGAGAGCTTTCGGGCATGTTTGTAAGTGGATGGTCACAATATTTGGCAGCGTGTGACATGACACAAATTCGCTGTCAGAGGCTTGCAGATGGCAGACTTAATCCAAAACACAGCTAAACAACGAGGAAGACGCTGTTGTCGTCAGTCAGCTTGACAAAAACGACACTTTTCCTATAAACATCCCAAAAGCTGCGGTTGAGCCTCTGTAATGTTAAACACCCAGTATACTGTTAACATATGCCGTCTGTCTGTGTGTGGCATGTTCTTATCTAAAGCCTGATGTAATGTTGTGGGAACTTGTGTCGGCGAGGGGGGTTGACTCTGCCGTCTACCTGCTGGAGCACAGACATCACGTGATTCAGAGGGTTGCTGTCATGTGGTTAAAGGTTTTGTTGAGGAGGATTTTTGTGCAGGAAATCACAGAGGCAGTTGAAGTTCATTTATTTATATGAACGTCTGCACGTCTACGCTGATTTGAAATAAAGATAAGAGAGATGGGTGTCTTATCAGGACAAAAAATAAGGTCACAGACAAGATATGCGAGTATGAATGGTGAGATGAATGAATTTGCAAGTTCACTGAGTCAAGATCATGTTGTCTGCATATGCAAGTAGGGGTAGGCAATATTTATGTGGATGGTAAATGCCCTTTTATATGTTGATATCATTATTCTGTGATATTGTACATTTTCTTACCACAAACAGTTTAGAAACGGTGTCTGTTGTTGGCTGATCCAGTTAATTAGATAACTGGAAAATGAAGGTGCTGCAGTATCCTCCTGTTATTGTACAGATCTGGCAGGCTGCCAGGTCTATGGGAACCCCTGCCTGGCTATATTTTTAATGCTAAAAATAACTCAAAATATCCATTCTAGTATTTGCCTCATATTAATTCTGCAGCAGGCATTGTGAGTTGTCAACCAAGGTTATTATAGTAAACTAAAAACTATGTGAAAAATATTTCAGGTAAGGGAAATAAAAATAAAAACTGGACTTAAGGAAAAAAAATGCTGAAAGATGATGTTTACCGACAAAACTAGCTAAAATAAAATTATGCAGGAAATATCTTTAATTTTAGTCTTTGTCAATTTGGTCAAATTTGTCCATGCAACAAGCAGCGGAGGCATCAGTTCATATGTACTGGGATTGGGTTTAAGTTTTGCCTCTGCCCCATATTATAATTAAAAAAACTAAACCTAAGAATGAAATTAGCAAAAGCCGAACTTAAACATGTTTAAACAATTAAAGCCTCTCTGGAAACTTACTGAAACTAAACTTAATTAAAAAAACAAAAATTAAAAACAAAATTATAACTAATAAAAAATAATATATGATAGAGGAAAATTTGCCATTTCATCAAAGGGTCGACTGCACGCTTCTTTGCCAACCATTTTTAACTTTTGTGGCAATTATGGAAGCTGAATTAATTGTAATGAAACGTGCTATACTCCCGAACTTATGTCACACAAGTTAAGTCTTGATTTGATTTCCTTTGACTGGTCTGTCTTTTGTTCTGTGTTTGATTATTAATATTATAAATACAAAACTATAATAACTCTGTTGTGAATCACAGTGGTGCATTGCTGTGAGTCCATGAAAGAGGCAAGTGTCTGTGGTTAATTCAAGTCTGTAATAACAGCAGGTCAGTCGGGTGTCTGTTATCTAAACTGCTTGTCAGTTGAACAGTTGAAGTGAAGGTAACATTATCATTTACAAAGAGGCTCAGTAGTGAACAACAGGCTAACATACAGACTAGGGCTGCCACTAACGATTATTTTCATTATCGACTAATCTGTTGATTATTTCTTCGATTAGTCGACTAATCATTTCATCGAAAAATGTGTTAAAATGTTGAAAAATGTCGGTCTGTCTCGCCCAAACCCCAAAATTACGTCATCTAATGTCTTGTTTCATACTCACGGCAAAGGGTTTTAGTTCACCGTCACGGGAGAGTGTGTGTAAAGCTGCCAATATCTGAACGTAAGAAGCTGCAGTAAGAGTATTTTGGGGTACTTTTATAGTACTTTTCTATGAAAAATGACTCAAACCGATTAGTCGACTACTAAAATAGTCACCGATTATTTTAATAGTCGATTAGTCATCGATTAGTCGACTAATCGTGGCAGCCCTAATACAGACAGATTCAGTGCTTTTAGTTGAGCTAGACGAGAGAATATCTGGTTAAAACAGATCTGTGACGCTGTTTTGCTCTCATCGTTCTCTGTATTAATGACAACTCAACTCCTGGCACTGTTCCTCACTACTGTTTTGGAGGAAATAAATAACAGAAGTAACGTGCAAACCAGCCTTAAAGGTGACATAATGTTTTTTACACCTTTATGCTGGCAATAGCCGTAGCCAGAGGCATTATGTGTCCGGGTTTTCAGTCAATCTGTATGTTTGTATGTGAAGACAATATCTCAAGAACACCTTGAGGGAATTTCTTCAGATTAAGTAGAAACGTCCCCCTGGACTCATCGATGAATTGGTGGTCTTCGTTTAAAGGTCACTGTGACCTTGCCTGTCTTACCTTGGTGGAGTTTTTTCAAATTTGTTCTCAACAATGAACTGATTAGATTCTGGTAGTCAAAGGTCAAGGTCACTGTGATCTCACAAATTATCCTTTTTTTAACATAACTCAAGAATTCCAATGTTGATTATTAGAAAAACTTCACACAAATGTCTAATAGGACATAATGCTGAAATGATGACATTTTGTATTCAAAAGGTCAAAGGTCATGGGGCGCCCAGTAGCTCAATGGGTAGAATGGGCATTCGATTCCAGCCTGCGGCCCCTTGCTGCATGTCGTCCCCTCTCTCTCTCCCCCTTTCACACTCAATGCTGTCCTATTGATTTATGGCAAAAGCCAAAAAAAAATCTTTAAAAACAAAGGTCAAGGTTCAACTTGATTGTGAGATGATGATGTTCTGTATAAAACACTTTTCTAGCCATTCTTCAACCTCATATCTCAGGAACAGAAGAGGAGACATTTGGCCAGATACTGTATTGATTACACTTATTTTGGGTGTCCACCTTGAAACTGTGCTGATTGTATAGATCTTCTGTGCTGCCTGGGGGAAGCATGCATGTTTTCACAGACATGGATGTAAACTGTAAGAGAAACTTGACTGGTGCGCAGAGGCAAACAGCTCGGGGGGGTAATTCTAGGTTAAATATGGGCTGTGCAGCGGATCAAATCCATGTCAATGTGAAAAGTGGCTCAACTGGATTTTGAAAAATAACATAAATATTTGGAAAAGTAGGCTAACTGTTAAATATTTAAAGGAACTTAAAAGTGTCAAATTTGAGGACAGAATTTGGTGGCAGCAAGTGACACACACACACACACACACACACACACACACACCCTCCAGCCAATCTGTAAGGCCCAAGCAGTCAACTGAGGGGGAACACTGTACTGTGACATACTTCATCATGTTGATGCAAAAATCCTGTACATTCAGTATAACCATAAAACAGTCCTGTTTGTTGATTTGTTTGAATGGTCGAGTACAACCGGAGATTAGACAGGATTTTTTAGCTAGTCTGAAATAGACCTCTGGATAACCCAACATGTATAAATGGGACAGCAAGTCCACTCTGATCCACTCAATGTATTGACACATGGACACAGGACCTGCGGCAATACAAGTACCCGATTTATTTAAGTGAATATAGTTAGGACCCAGCTGGACTCAGGCCCCTGGTCAGGTCTTGGTTACCAGGAACTGGATTTGGAGACACATACTCAGTCAGTGTTAAATATCTCAGAGAGTTGACACATTTCTGTTGATATATAGAGTATATATTCATATCTCCCAACCCTGTGTTCAAGGACACGTGTTTATTCTCCACACCATGAGTTTTTATCGACTTCATTGAGTTCAAACGCAGCATTTCAAATGTGTATCTATACCTTTCTCTGTGTGTGTGTGTGTGTGTGTGTGTGTGTGTGTAAACTGTCTGTGTGGCTGAAAACCTGTCAATCGATTTTTATTTATTTTTTGATCCTGCAAACACACACGTTGCCAGGGTCGTCCGTTGCAGCGAATACAAACAGTGTTAAGAAGTTTCTCTCTCTTGCTCTCTCTCTCTCTCTCTCTCTCTCTCTCTCTCTCTCTCTCTCTGGTTTCCCAACAAGTTTCCCTTTGAACTGTATCATGACTGTGAACTTGTTACTAAATCCTTGCCATACACTCTAAGTGGCTGCTATGAGAATGGAGCGCTTTCAAAAGCTAGTAGAATGGCGATGAGTTAGTGAAGGACATACTACATGTTTCCTCGTCTTTATGAATGTACACGTTACCAAGAAGTCCCTAATATTTATATACTGTGTAGTACAATTGTGATGTGATTTAACTTGTCTTAAAAACTGGGCCAGATATTGTCATTGGTAATAAGAGAGTGTGGTGTCATGTTCACACTAGTGTGTAAGAAAGGTTCTTTGCTAATGTTAATAAGGAGCAGCCTCTCAGATATGTAGTTTGGCTGTTTGAATGTAAACCTAGGCTGCTTGTACTTCTACCTGGCAGTCTGGTCAGTGGGCCTCATTCAGTAGCTTCCAAGGTTTTCTTATATTTGTTCCTAAGAAAGGTCCTAGAAGTGTCTACATCAGATTTATGGCATGTACTGCAGAGTTGTTGAACCTGTGATGAATCCCATTTGTAAATGCCCCACCAATGCCCATAAAAGGACATGAAACTGTAGTGATCCCAAATAAGAAAACATTGGTGAATGTCAGAACCTTCATGAGAAGTGCATATAACACAGGTGCCAAAGAAAGAATACTGATCAGGTGCTGCTCTTTGTCTGCGCCTACTGGTTATGGCCTCGTCTTGAGAAGATGCTGCTGTTTGTACATGTTACTATGAACATAAAAGACAGTTTGTAGCAATCAGTGTCTCTGTTCAGCTCGTTTTAATGCATAAATAATTCAAGTTCTGAAATGTGTCTGTGACTGCAGGTCCATCATGACAGACTTGTACTACCTCAGCCAGGCGGACGGAGTGGGCGAGTGGAGAGTAAAGGAGGCTAAAGACCTGTCGGATCTGGTCCAGAACAGAATCACCTACCTACAGGTATCTACAGACACACCCGCTGCTCCGCCAACTGGCCTCGTACTGTCTCACTCACAGACACACATACAGAAGTAGTCTTACACACCCTCACGCAGACACAAGTACATGGTAAGCAGTTATGTGAATGTTTCCCTCACAGGTACAGCGGCACATATGCGTTTCTGAGGACATCTTTCACACTTGCTTGTCTCATTTGCACCATCCATAACTGTCAGCATTAGTTTCCACGAGGAGCAGGTGAGGGGTGTGATAGCAGACTGTCTCAGCAGTCGGATCTGACAAGCAGGATTCTTGTTGCTTGTCAGCGGTTTAGTGACACACACACACACACACATGCGCAGAAACCCAGACACACATGCAGACTTGCAAAATGACAGATCGGCAGACACGCATATGCAGAAATGCAAAAACCGTCTGCGCAGTACAAAGACAGACACACATATATTTACTCAGGCTGAGATAGGTGCACATATGCTTCCAGCACCACACACAACCTGAGACCCATGACATATCCACTCACCCCCGGCCGCCGCGCTCCCCTCCCCCAGCTCTGGTGCTGCCGGGTTCCCGGGTGGGGCGGTGCGCCGCGGCACCGGGCCCTGCAGCATTAATGAGCCGGTGTGTTTGATGAAGAGGACCCAGTCAGTCTGGCTGGGCGGAGACAGCACCACTAACAGCTGCTGTCACCACCGCTGAGGGATCACACCGCTCCACCAGCTGCCGTCACTAATTCATCACACACACACCGAGTCGTGCACAGATGGATTCACCCACACCTATCCAGGCACTTAGCGCGCACACGCTCACACATATACGCACAGCCACAAGATTGATGCACATGCTCATACGCAAAGAGATGCCCTGTGTGTGTGTGTGTGTGTGTGTGTGTGTCTTGCTATCTCTCTCTCTCACACACAAACACATTTATATGTACACACACTGACAGACTCCACCCTCCTATCCTGCTGTCTCTGCCACCCGCACCATCCTCTCCCTTCATTCCTGGTTTAACTAACTCCATCTCTGCGTCTGCTCCATCTGTCCACTCACAACATTCAGTAAGCATGGCTGGCTTCTTCAGATGGATTTCTGTTGGACACGCTCTTCATCTATTTTTGCACTGTGAGCCTTTTATAAAGTGCTATTAATTGGTAGTGAGTAAGATCGTGCTTTTGATCTTTGGTGGTTTTGCACTGCATTTCCCAGAGATCACTTATCACTCAACGAACACGTCCAGTAGCTTAACCTCTTCGACTCCAACCCTGCCTACTTTCGACCCATTTTGTCCTTTTTAGAGGGGGCAGGGGATCTCTAGAGGGAGATAGCAGGTCAACAGTATATGCTACATAGAAGCGATATACATTATCTGAAAGAAGATGCAGTTCATCACAGTGTGTCAAGCTTTTGTAGTCATAAATATGGAGTAAACATGGTGCTTTGGTTAGATGCCTATTCAGACTTTCAAGCTCTGTTATGTCTCATAAGTTGTTGCAGCAATTTTGGGTTCATACCAATTGTTACACAGATTTGGCGCTAAATTTAACAATTTCTGACCACTCGAAAATTTATCAAAAACCCTTCAAAATACCACATGAAAACACCAAGACCTTGAGGAACACCACTGAAGAATCTATGCTGTGATTTGGTATCAAAAACTTTTGACATTTGGAGATTTCTGTAAGGATTGCATATTGCTAGCACTCTGACAGCGAGCACCTCTGTTCAGGAAACTGCTAAGAAAACCCCTTATTGTCAATGTACCTCTGAAAGCCACATGTCCCCTGAATGCTCAAGGTCTCTAGTTTGTGGTTGTAAAGTTTCACGAGGCTGTGATTATCCTAGAGGTCACAATAGGTCATTAAGCCCAGTGCAGACCAGTGATACGCGACGAGACGAGACCATTTTAGAACATTGCAGAGAAAAGTTGCAGCGGTGTGAACTGGTAGGTCTGAGTTCGACTCGAGCTGGATGATGGTGTCACCTGCAACTCAGCTGGTCAAATCGCTGGCTGATGGTTTAAGAGCGTAAATAAAGCACGTCAACTGTTTCAGCGACCAATTGGCTTGTAGGGAAGTCCACTTGTTGAGACAAACTGACTGCAGACGGCGTGTTGGCTTGCTGCAGCAGGTGCTCCGTCCCCGCCGAGCCCTCTGTTTCCGTCCTCACATGTGCCGGTGTCGAAACGGTGGGTTGCTGACTAACTATTTGGCGCTGCTTACTTATATTATTGTGGTGTGTTTATTATGGTATATTATATGTTCTTTACCGTTTCGTCACTACTACAGATGCAGCTGTAGCCAGTATCTCACTATCACTATCCTCATTCATATCTAAGAAGCTACAAATTATATTCATCCTCAAAATAAGCCGGAAAATCTGGAAATCAGAGCGTGTGTCTGGCCCCATCCTACCTCGCAGACCTTCTAACCCCCTAGTCTACGCCCAGGTCCCTTAGGTCAGCTGACCTGGGGCTCCTGGCTGTCCCACGCTCCAGACTTAAGCTCAGGGGTGATCGTGCCTTTGCTGTGTCTGCCCCCGAACTTTGGAACAGCATCCCCCTCCCAGTTACATCTGCCCCCACCATTGACTCGTTTAAGTCCCGGCTCAAAATCAACTTTTATTCATTGGTGTTTGAGTTTGATGTGGTTTTCCTTGATGTGTGAGCTGTGTACCTGACTGTTATGTTGCCTCTTATGTATGCGTTGCTAGCATTTTATTCCTTTTGCACAGCACTTTGGTCAACGTGAGTTGTTTTTAAATGTGCTTCATAAATGAATTTGAGTTGAGTTGAGTACAGAGAGCAGAACGCTGTGTTGCAAGTAGATGCATGTTTCAGCTGGTCTTGTCGCAAATCTTTGGTCTGAACTGGGCTTAAAATAGTGACGTCTGTTTAAAAAAATGGACACTATGGGGACTTACGTTATCACACATGAACAAAACTTGGCTCCTCAAATCCACAAGAGTCTCAGCTTTCGAGTCACACCCAATTTATGCAACTCCAACACAATTCCAAGGACACAGAATTATCATTAGTTTTGTTTTGGCCACAACTTTCCTGTTTCGGTTCAGTCCCACTGCTCTCATCAATCCTGTTTCTGGTTGCAGCAGGCAGCTGTTTTCAATAACACCCTTACAAATCAGGTATATACACTACCTGCAAAGCACCAAGCAGGAGACAGACAAAGTTAGCAGCTTTAGTGGAGCATTTAGCAGCTAATGAGCCAGATATTTCCCTCAGGACTTGAACGAAGACCAAAACAGAGCTAAAAAAAGAGAGTGAAAGAATGTCGGATGGACACAAACATGACTCCAAATAATAATAGGAGTAGTAATAATGTTGGTCTGTATCTGCTGGATGTGTAACAAGCTTGTCTTATCAAGTTAGGCGGTGATATGTCAGTGTTGTGTTTACAGCTTGCTGAAAGAATCAGTCAGGATTGTAGCCCTGGTTGATTTTGTGATAGTGTGTGAAAAGTGCAACAGAGGGAGAGCAACTAGTGTGTCAGTTTACAGCAGAGCCAGAGAAATGTAGAGACATCACATTGTTTTAATACTGCAAACTAAAGAAGACAGGCGACATTGTGTCACAGTGGACCCGTGATCAGGTGTCGCCTTCTGCTTTAAGTGAAACGCGAGCAATGCACTGCTTTTTGTTTCCCACGTCTTGTCTGGCGCACATGCATCCTCTTCTGTAAATCCCCAGTGTGTAGGTAAACAATTTGAATCCAGTCGTGGGAAAGGCAAACTCAGCAAGAACAATGAAATCTGCTCCACAAAGAGGCAATTACAGAATGCAAAACATTAAATTGCTATTGCTTAGGAATATTTTCAGTGGTAAATAGTCCAAAAAGTGGGTTGATATAATAAAAAGCTTGATGAAATAATAAAACATTTAATGCCGGCTTGTTTAGATTCTCTAATAATATTTGTCTCTCAATAGATCTCTTTTAATATCCGTAGTGGCTGTTAAACTCGTGCTAACTACCCAGTCCCTCTGAATGACGCACTGTTGCTTCCTCAAGCAAAAAATGTGTCACAACCTGTGTGTGTGTGCTCCACAGGTGGTTTTCCTCTTCAGGCATCCGTGGGGAAAATGCAAAGACTTTAATGAGGTGGATATAGAGCAAATCAGCCAGCAGCAGAGAGAACCAAAACATTTACCTATACAAAATGTACTAGTTTTACTTCAGTCATCTTCAGGTGTGCGCAGCGTCCTTTCATCCTCCACTGTGTTTTTGAATATGGGCATCACAGTGGATAATTACCTGAGCTTGACATACTATTTCTCTTATCCTGTTGTCCTTAGACAAAGTCCCCACATAAACAATATCACTGCTGTCTCTCTGAACTGAATCACTCTGCAACTGCGTCTATGTTTCACACTCAAAAAAGCACACCATTTAAACAGGCACTTAACCTACAGTACAGAGCGGTACTCAGAGGCTGCCTTTGTGCACGCATCTGCCGTCATTATCCTTGAACCGAGAGTCTCTCAGCGCTTCGGAGTCATTCCAGCCTCATCATTATCAACCGGGGATCTGATGGTGGCCTCCACGCCACACGGCTCATGCCACACATTGATCCCATGCAGACGTTGCGGCTCAGATGTGGAGTTCTGTCAAAGCGAAAAAAGCTCCACGCAAGTTCTTTTTTGTCGGGACGCCACTGTAGATTAGACGGTGAGTTAGCGTACACCTGTGGGGCTAGTAGTGAACTGGCAGCCTGAACTCCGGGGAAATCCGTGTGTGGCTTGTTCTGTCAGCTCAATGGCTGCTGTTCATGTTATTGAACAGCAGTGGTGGTAATCAGTTTTCAGCACCTAAAGGAGCCACTTGTTTCCTACCCTCTCTCCTTTATTTATTTTTTCTCCTTGCCCCTGTTTTCTATTGCCTCCATCCTCTTTCTCATTTCATCTCCACTGCTTTTTTGTTGTTGTATCCCCTCATCTCTTTTCCTCTTTGCTTCCCTCTCCTTTCCTCCTCCCTCTCTTCCTCTTCCTCTCCTGCTAGTGTGTGATAGGCAGCGTTAGCCGGTGGGTGCCGCGCGGCCTGATTACTGTGAACCATCCACAGCTGCAGCAGCCTAATGAGGAAAACACTCCCATCAGCCAGTAATTGCTGTTTAGGAAGCCGGTTGGCACGAGCGTTGCGGAGTCGCTCAGACCGGCTGCCGAGCGAATCACAAACCGCCCGGCGACCCATCGACAACACAGCATGTGTCACTCTGTTGGTTTCCACTTTTTTCTCTCCTTTTCTTTTTTTCTTTACACAAAAAGAGAAATCCTTGTTTCTCTCCCCAGCGCCTCTCATTTGGTATTCTTCCCATCAGACTTAGTATGATATTGAAGCTAATTTATAGATGAGGAATGGGAGTGAGACGGGGAATTGGAGGGAGAGGAGGAAAAGGAGAAGGAGGGAGAGTATTAGAGAGACAGGGGGTGTGAGAAAAGAAGAGTAGTTAAACACAGGAGGAGGGGGAGGGGGGGACTAATGAGAGTAAGAAAAATGCAATAGGGAAAAGAACAGGAAGTGAAAGAGAGAATGCAAGAGCTACAAAAAGGAGATTAAGGAGAAAGACATATAGGATAAGGCTGGTGGTTTTCTTTATTTTTCTTATTCAACAAATCCCAGGGAAATACCAAACCCAATGAGTTAGTCCATCTCTTAATAATTTTCAACTTCCCCCTGTCATCGGCAGTCAGCTCCATTGGTTCCTACTGACAACTTAAATCTTTAAAAGCTGGTCATAAATGTGTTGTTTTTTCAGCTGTTTTCTATTCTGGCAAATATTACCCAAACAGGAGTAAATAGTGCATTTGCTGGGGACTATATTTAGCCACATGTCAGTATGTGCCAGAGAATATTCACAGCACCAGCAGGCTGTATGTGGGTACAACTCAAAATGAACTACAGTGCCCATTTCCATGTCACCCAGTGCCATGGCAGGGTGCGACATAAACCATGGAGCCACACAAATTAACTCTGTGGTCACAAAGTTTTATGGAGTCTCTTTTGAGAATGAGAGTGCATGTGATAATGAGATTACCAGTCTAAATGAAGGTTATGTAAATAGAAATCCACATATACAATCCGCCAAAGCAGCGTTACAGTTCCACAAACATCCTGATTCATTTGCTCCTTTTAGTCGACGAAAACGGCGAACAGTGCTTGTCGCCGGCTATTAAAGGGTCAAGACTAACGAGGTCCCGTCATCCTGACAATGACAGAAAATTATGATCGACCAATAGCCATTTACGGCCATTAGTTGACTAGTCGTCCATGTGTTTACGATACTGATTTAATTGTTAAATGATATATTTTGGGCGGGGCAACACAGTGGTTTGAGTCTAACGTGTGAGAAAGAATAGTATCAGTAACACTGTTAACACTGTGCTACATTACAGAGAAATACAAAACCGTACTAATGAACCTTCATTAATATAGGCCTATATTTTATCTACAAGTGCACGTCACACACTGAGCGAGCCGCCTGTTAATGACGCTGTCATGTGGCTAATGGGCAGCTACTTCCATGTTTC
>NC_065517.1:21611214-21688762 GCF_006386435.1 Epinephelus moara
TGTGTATGACTCTTTTATTAAGACACAAGTAACGGAGAAGTGCTAACAAACAGTGCATTATTACAACTTTCACTTGGATTTCCATTGGATTTTAAGGTTTTGGTTGGTGAGGTTCCTCAGACTTTCGGAGTTGGAGCTATGACTTCAGTCACTGTTTCAGTTGAAATTTCCAACTGGGAACTTGGAATTTTTGACTTTCCAGTACAAATGGAATGCACCATAATAGAGCTAGCAAGCAGAGCGGCTGTCGGGGCTAAACACAGCAGGACTGGGAGTTTCTGTTCAGAAGAACATGAAGCGTTAAACATTGAATTGTAGTTTAATGTACAGTTTGGAGGTAACGTTAACAGTACTATGAGTTTGGAGTTACAGATTCTATCAGTCCATCAGTGTTTGTATTTACATTTACTCCATTCTGTATTGAGGTATTTGTGCTTTGATAAAAAAAATACTGTATTTAGCTGTAGCTGTAGCTATTGATCACAAAGTGCTTTAGAGCAGTGGTTCCCAACTGGTGGATCGTGGTCCAAAAGTGGGTCGCGGCTTCATTCTGAATGGACCACAAGTGACTTGCAAACGTGTCAAGTTTGAGGGGAAAAAAAGACACACTTTCGGCACGGCACTTTAATTTTGTAGTGCCATTTCCTGCTGTTGAGTGAATGACTAATGGACAGCTACTTAACAGAGACAGCAAACTAGCTTGACAACAGCCAAACGCTAGTATGACACTGAATGTATTAAACTGTGTGGACCTTGAACTAGTGACTAAGGAGAAAGTTGGACCCTGTGGCTGGACCAGTTGGGAACCACTGATTTAGAGAAACTAAACACAAAACAATAACAAACAGCAATTAACTCATATATAATCTGGATTATTTTAAAATCAATTCTGTATCTTTTAGTGTTACTTTTTCTCCGTCTAAGTATTTATTACCTCAACATTTTTATGGTGTTTTTATTTCGCCACTAACAACTATATATGATAGTAACAAAGTACAGAAACGATGGACTGTGAGCTGATATACATCTGTTTACTAAGATATTTTCATTCTGTTAATGTCTTTTCATTTATTGAAGTGTCACAGTTACAAAGGCTGTTTTAAGTTTTGTTGAATTGTTTTACATAAGGTTACATTTGGGCCGTCAAAAAAGTACTTTGGTCACCAGATTTAGGGGCTTGGTGGTCCATGGGGCCAGTACATAAAAAATATAGCGTCTATCCCTGAAAGGTGTGGCTCATTAATGTGTATCTTATTAATAAAATATCAGGTGTTGACCGCCCAGAGAATACTTGTTACCATAAAATATAAAACTATAGAATGTCAGGTTTTATGGTTTAGCAATGAGAAGGAAAGAGGCAGAAAAAAAGAGATGAAAAAAGATAGTACAAGAGGAATTTTCAAGGCTGTCACGAAGTGCAAAGAAGAGAAAAAGAAACTGGCAGGTAAAAGAGAAAGGGGCAAACTAAGGTATAAAATTAGAGCGAAGTGGAGCATGAGACAGACAGGCAAAAGGGAACAAAGAAAACAATATCAGCCATGTGTTATTACAAGTCAGAGAGCAGGGCTTTGAGAGATACAAGAAGAAGGTCAAGCAATAAAAAAAGTTGAAACATTCCTTCCTCTCCTCCTCGCAGAACCCCCCAGACTGCAGTAAGGCGAGAAAGCTGGTGTGTAACATCAATAAGGGCTGTGGTTATGGCTGCCAGCTCCACCATGTCGTCTACTGCTTCATGATCGCTTATGGCACCCAGCGCACGCTCATCCTGGAGTCCCACAACTGGCGCTATGCCCCCGGTGGCTGGGAGACCGTCTTCCTGCCTGTCAGCAACACCTGCACCGACCGCTCTGGGGCCACCACTGGACACTGGTCAGGTAGGTACACACACATACCAGCACTTATGTGACACACACATAGCCATAACCTCAGTGCTGCCCGCAGGCGATAGCGATTGGTTGCTTAATAATCAAATACCCTGCGCTGTTTTTCGATCTATCATTGCTAAAAGATGGGGTCTGCCGGAACCGTCTTTGTGCTACTGCAGCGAAAACAAAGTGTGAACTCCCTGGCTAAGCAGGACTGTGCAATTCCTGTTAAAGCACTTTGGCAGCCAGTGTAGCAGCAGCAGGTTACTGTTCAAAGGTTTCATTGCCAAGAAATCCTGTGACTTGATTTCAGTAAACAACCTGCTCCTCTGACCTACAGTAAGTTACTACTTGTAGTGTTTTATAGAGACAGAGATTGTAGGGAGGAAGTTCTGCAGAGGTGTAGTCCATTATTTAACTCCAGCTCCCCACACAGTTTTGATTCATCATTTTCCATTGAGAATATCTTTTATCATGGACCATCAGGGACAACAGAAATGATGAAGCAAGAAATATAATAAAGCAGGTATAGGTGCTAGGGGTGTGGCATATCGTCTTGTTCATGATAATACCGATATAATTTTTGATATCATATAAAAAATTCATAGTGTGATACTCACAATATTACGACATGTTTACATATTGACGTCATACTGTTACCCACGGTAACAATAAGCATGACTGAAAGCGAAATTATTACTGACTCCGTGTTGGTTCCAAAAAGAGGAGCGGCTTCAGTAGTGTGGAATAAACTGTGGCGTCGTGGATGTTTTATGAACAACCCCGGACTTCTCACACTGAGTTACCACTCAGAGGGAACTCATTCAGCGCCTCCTCTGGCAGCAGCACAGCGTCTCTCCCTCTCCTCTCTCGCCGTGCGAACACGGGAGTCAGTGTCGTCAAGTGATTTTGTCATAAACCTTTGGTAATGTAAACCTACGTGACTCCTCCGGCTTGACAAAAACCTACATATATGTGAATGTGCAATAGTTGTGGTATCATAACAGCCTGTCACAGGTTGCAGCGTGATGATTAGAGGAGAAATGGCAGAGCATAAAGGTCCAGATAGAGTCAAACAACTTAACCATTTAGGATTTTTCTTAAAGAAGGAAATCACCTGTTGATTTATATATATATAGATCCCAGGGTACATTTTTGTTATTTTTCGGAGCTGTTTAAATGTGTAATTTGTGGTAGATTTTATTTTGTTGAACTATTAATATTGTATACAGAATCAGAATCTCACTCTGAGTTACTGTTGTTCACAAACTAAAGAAAGAAACTAAAGAAAAATATTTTTGTTTAGCTTTTACTGTTGCAATTCTACTTTCTTGAATTAATGATCATTTTTAATTTTTGTTTCACTAATTTGTCATATCGTCAAGAATATCGTTATCGCAGAAATACCCTGAAATATCGTGATATTATTTTAGGGCCATATGGCCCACCCCTAGTAGATGCTATAGAAGTACTGTCAAAGTATCAAAATCCAATCCAAATCCAACCACTCAATCCACAGAGAAATGCCACAGTCCATATTCACAATCTGTGCCTTTAAACAAGCCACTAGGACTTAAAGCAGCTGTGCGGAACTTTACGTTTTTGTTGATTATAGCGCCCCTTTGGTCGAAGCGGTATGACACCCACAGCACAGGGATACGAACTAGGGACAGTTTTATGAATGGTAAAAAGTTCCGCACAGCTGCTTTAAGTGAAATAGTGATGTCATAACTGGACTACATTTCAAACTTGAAACATAAACAAAATGGAACCCTTTGTATATCCTATTGAAATGCTTTGCACATTTGGTGAATTACATCAGCTGACGGGAAGTAAACATGGACCCAAGTTTTTTCCAAGCAATACAAGTCCAATGAAACCAACTACAAAGATAGAAAGTGCCGTTACAGTGCCATTACGGTCATTCCCTTAGCTGTGATGATGGTGCAAGAGCAAAAATGTGGAAGACCCGGAAATGCTGATCAGTCAGAGCAGATTGGGCTTTTACAGAAGAGGGTGCATGAAGAGACGGATGCTGAAATGGAGCGTATCAGATGGAGGGTGAATCCAGTCGTTCCAGCACAGACAGTAGGAGGACAATAGAGTGTTTTTTGACCATTAAATCATCTAATAGAAACCCAAAATACAGGTATGCACCTGAAAAAGAGCTTAACATGGTAACTTTAACTAAAGGAGACTGCGTGTGTCTCTTTGTTGCAGGTTGTTGCATAGACTGACCTAAGGGTCTTATGTTTTCATATTAAAAGCTCTTCTTGTGCTACGTAAACATTTCCCTCCCGAAAATCCACTTTGACATCAATATTTAATCTACTGTTGGATGTAAAAATTGTGCATGTCTTAATGCAAGTGAAAATGTGCTTGAGCTGACAACTCCCTGAGCATACTGAAGGTCCACCATACTACTCTTGAGGCAAGCAATGTATATTAATTAATTTAATATATGTAATCTAGTATATATTTTATTTATGATTTTATTTTTTATTTAGAATTTTACATTTGGCACGTAATTAGTCCTCAGACTAAAGTCCTGGTTCATATTTCATGTTTACACCGACACCTGGAGAAACAACCCCACACCAACACAGTCCTGTGGTGTTTGCCGGAGGGCTATTTTTGGTCTAAATGCAGCCTTAATGATTCATTAAGGTGAAGCTTGAAAGAGGGGATTTTGAATCTGGCTTATTTTGTTGATTCACTGACTTTTTATCCAGTGATACCAGCGGGTCAAAGGGTTCATCAGTCCAATGAAATATCTCAACATCTACCAGATAGATTGGCACAGACATTCATTGTTCCCAGACAATGTAGCCTTATGGCTTTGTTGGTTCCCTGACTTTACCAATAGCACCACCATGAGGTTCACATGTGTGCTTTGTTGATACAGATGATCATGTGTACCCCAGGATTAAATGAGATTAATTTTCATCTAGGCTCATGTTTATGACCAAATACCTGCAAAACTAATGACGCTCCCATCAGCCTCAGCTGTACTGTATGTTAAGTACTAATTAACAAATGCCATCATGCTAACATAATAAACTAAGATGGGGAACATGTAAACATTATACCCTGCAAAATATGAGCATGCTAGGGTCCTGACACACCAAGCCGATTGTTGGCTAGTCAACATTGGGCTGTCAGTTACTGTCTGTCGCCCAAGTTTTTGCAGTATGTCCTGCACTGTTGGCAATAGTCGGCCCATATCAGCCCTTCTTGGCTGTCTGTTAGACAATTCAGCTTATTGAATCGGCGTAAGACCTGATGGAACCCATCAGTGCTGAGTGCGCGAGAAGAGAAACAGAAGTGAGGAAAGTAAACAAATGACTGAAATCAAGAGGGCATGAGATCAAAACAAACTTGTTATTTTAGGTAAGATTTTTTTTTTAGCCATTTTGCTCTTCAGCAGAAACAGTTTGTAAGTGCTTGTGTTATTGTTGGCTACCTTACGGTGAATATCCTTTGTTCTTTGTGTTGTTAATGTGCTGGCTTGCTAACTAGCATCTTGAATCTGTCCTGTCCATCTTCTGGTTTCCCTTTTAGAATGACAAATACAGACTACCACTGCCTGCTAGTATGGAGCGTTATTTTCTCTTATGCAGGCACAGAATGTATGTGCTTGGTGGTTGTAGTCTCTGTTGTGTGTTCAGGTGCAACTTTTTGGCTGAGACCCAGGCAACATGAGGCAATGTAATTGTTTGTGTTGTTGTTCACAAGCGTATGGTAAATATCCTTTGTTCGTTTAGCATATGTTTGTGTTTTTAATGTGCTAGTTTGCTAGCTAGCGGCTTGAATCTGTCTTGTCAATTTTGCAGTTTCCCTTTTTAAATGATGAATACAGACTACCGCCACCTGCTGGTGTGGAGAGTTATTTCCTCTCAAGCATGCGCAGAACGCACGTGCTAGTTGGCTGTTGGGTATGGTCTTTGTGGCTAGTTGTTTGATGTCAGTTCGGTGTGTCTGGGCCTTAAATGTTTTCATTTTTAGCATGTTAGCATGCCTCACAGAGCCACCAGCATGGCTATATACTCTTTTTCTTCTTATTTACTGTATGTGTGTTATCAGAATTCTGTGCTGGTCATATGCTGTCCCTAATGAACACCATGTTCAGGTAGTATATACAGTATGTATACCTGGTACCAAAGAGCAAAGATCGATGTTCTTGTTTGGAGGGGATGCATCTCCCCACCAATGCAAAGATAGCAGATCATTTATGAATGAGACTGCACATGGCTATGAGTCGAAATCGTGATTTTGATATGATTAATGGATAATCCTACAACGTGAGTGTGTTTGCCTTTGCTAAGCTGTCGAAACCAAAGCATTTGTAAACCAAGATCAGTGACAATTTGGAAGTTTTACAATGCCCGCCTTTCTCTCTCCCTCTCTATCACTTTCTTTCTCATTGCTTTCATTGCTTCTCATCGCTGCATCCTTTCAGCTCTCCATTTTTCTCCTATCGCTTCATTTGACTTGTGCTCTCCTGGGCTCTCCCTTCTTATCTCCTGCTCTCCTAGCGCTTTCCTTTTCTTATTCTCCTGCCTTTCATGTGTCCTTTTCCACTATCTAATGTCTTTTTCCTGGTGTCTGTCTAACAAACAGCCTCCTATAGATGCGTATACGCCATCTGGCTGCTCGCTGCCAACAGCCAGCTCACTACAAACGCCACTCCCCAGGCCTTTTAGCATCCTGAATTCTCATCCTCATAAAGTCTTGTAATTTGCAGAGGCAGAATTTTCTGTTGACCAAGCCAGCTAACTAGCTAGGCACAGCTAAGCCTGGTGGGTACTTGACTATGCCTGTGGTCATGCCTGTTTTGTTAACAGTGCAGGCAGGAACATTCCTTGGGGCACTGAACCACAAAGGGACACTAAAACCTTGGATTAATAAGTAGATATACATTCAATATCTCTCTAATTAAGTGGAATGTTTGCCCATGCTGGTACAATTACAGCGTTTGACTGCACTGAATACTGATCTCCTTTAAACTTGCAGTGGCCCCTGAATTTGCAAGTGTTATGTTATGCCGGGCTTTTATTCTATGGTTAACCAGTTTTTGTTTCGTACTCTGCGAATGGCTTGAGATGATAAAGGGTTTTGTGTAGTGCATGGATGGCAGGAAGCTTCACACCTTCAGGACACTGTAATTTTCTAATTGTGTTACTCCTGAACCATTATCATCCTTTCTCTGCTGTATCATTTTGTGGTAAATGCCACCAATCAACTGTGGTCACCTTCACTGAGAAATGTGACGAGCATGTTTCTTTGTGGCTTCTATACTTAGCACTTCTTTGTATTGTTCCCCTAATCTTGTGCCCATGTGGGAAATTGACATTGTTGGTATTTTATGTTGCAGCCCTACCAGTTCCCACCTTTCCTCATTTATCTCTACACGGTTATCCCACTTTCTTTTAAGTGTTTCCCCCAGGATATGAGTCATTTATAGACAGAGAAAGGAGGCATGGTATATGCATCTGTGACAGGGTATTTCTGTCTGGAAAACATATAGCTCGGGGGGGAAAATCAAAGATAGTGATAAAGTCATTATGGGACCTGCTGATTTTCTTCCCTCAAATGGGAAGTTGGAAAAACAAAACATAACAAGAAAATCCACATTGAAATAATCAGAACATACAGGGTGCCCCTCTGTCATTTGCTTTGTGTCAGAAAAGAAGGAAACAGAATAATTTAGAGGAGAAAACAAGTTGAATGTTTACAGTAAGGGAAACAATATATTTCATTGGATTATTATTTATGCAGTTGGAATACTGAGAAAAGCCGGTCTCACCCAGAGGTCTGTCCCTCCTTTAGGACTGGATAATGTTTGAAATATTTTATTCTAATTCCAATACAGTTTCTAAATATTGGTTCTGACACCAAACTGTACTTTTTTTCAGTACCTTACTTTTAGAAATATGTTTTTCTACAAAACATTTTTCCATCCAGTCACAAGCAGCCTTACCAGAACTTTGCCTCAATAAAGTAATGATGGAAACATTTTGGCTCTAGCGTTCAGCGCTAACTTTTAAAAGCGGTTGCCAGGCTGGCTACCAGGCATTAGGGGTGTGCCATATCATATCATTCACAATAATACTGACATCATTTTTATTATGATATGAAAAATTCATATCGTGATATTGGCAATATTGTTACGCATAGCAAAAACAAGCATGGCTGAAAGCAAAATTATTACTGACTATGCGGTTGTTCCAGAAAGAGGAGCAGCTTTAGTAGTGTGGATTAAACTGTGGCGTCCCGAATGTTTTATGGCAGTTTGTTGATGTATAGTAGGAGCAGTAGGCCTACGTTTATTTTATCCATCTTTAGCTTGAGAAAAATCTTTAATTGGCTATCTGTTTAAAGAAGTTGGTGTGATGCTGTCTCTGTGGGAGATGATGGCACCATCAGGTTAACGATACAAAACAACAAAATATCATCAACAACAAACAACCATCATTCCTTCATACATCCATCCATCCATTTTTGTAACTGCTTATCCTCTTGAGGGTCGCGGGGGGGCTGGAGCCTATCCCAGTTGACATCGGGCGAGAGGCAGGGTACACCCTGGACAGGTCACCAGACTATCACAGGGCTGACACATAGAGACAGACAACCATTCACACTCACATTCACACCTACGGACAATTTAGAGTCACCAATTAACCTGCATGTCTTTGGACTGTGGGAGGAAGCCGGAGTACCCAGAGAAAACCCACGCTGACACAGGAGAACATGCAAACTCCTCACAGAAGGGCTCCCCCACCCTAGGGTTCAAACCATAAACCCTCTTGCTGTGAGGTGACAGTGCTAACCACTGCAACACTGTGCTGCCAAATAAACATCATGTTTGTTTCTCAAACACAGACTCTGGGCTAGCTAGCATCATTTATCACCTGCGTGCCTTATTCATCCTGTGACATTAGCTTGTCAGTTGCACCACATCATATCTGTTCTTTATCTGAAGATCCACCAGTCGAGGTAAAGATGTGAAGGGCTCCATTTGTCAGACCACAAAACAAAATGTTGAAAAGTTTTATAAGGCTCTCTCTGTTGGAGGCATTAATCTTGTAAATGGCGGTGTTCATTGGCCTGTCAGTGGGTATGCCTGCTCTGGCAGCCTCCACCTTTTTATCACCAATTATCCCTATTTTTTGGATGTTAAAATGTGTTTGCCACTGATGACAACCAAAGGCAAAGATCAGCAGTTGCTAATTTCTCAAAATTTACCTGTCCAGCCCCATTGAAGTTAAAAATCTGAATCAATTTCATTAGATTGTGATAATGTAATGGGAATATTGATAAAGGTTGACCCCCCTTCTCTCTCTGTTGGGAGTGGATACTAGCTGCAGGCAGTTGGATAAAAACTTTGCCTGAATAAAATCATGTGTGAAACTGCCAAAGATGTCGTTTTAGTTTGGAACTATGTCTACAAATCTGAGCAGACGTTCAACACCAGTTTTAGTACTTGAAATTTTAGATTCCAGAGGCCACAGACACATATCTGTCTGTATCAGAAGAAAGTAATGAGATTCATACCCAGCCCTTGTGTCTGTTAACCCATTGGTGCATGCTGCTGTTCTACTACAACTTGTACGTTCAGTGGACAGCATGAGAGAGCGCAGGCCTGGTATAGCAGACTAAATTCTGAACCCACAAAGGGGAAACCAGTCTTCTTGTGGAACAATGGTTCGTTGATCAAAGAGCTAATTTGCCAAAGAGAGTGTATTCCTTTGAGGTTCTCTGTAGAGATATTACTGCCTTATGAGTGAGTCTGAGAGCAGCAGGAGAAACATAATGTTCCCTGCCATGTAAAGACTGGAACAAGAGTTCCCCAAGTTCATAAACTCCATCACAAATGTATTATGAATGGTGGAGCTCCGTATTTTGTGTCTGGATGGTGTCACTCCCGGTTCTCCAGTTTCACAGCTATGTTAATCTTATGCGATATTTATTAGGCTCGGTATAGATCACAGGCTTAAAATACAGTGCAGGAATTCTGTGTCAGTGCAGACCTATATGCTTTAAGTCATGACGCATACAGGAAATATATGCAGAGGCTTTGGAGTTGAGATGAAATTTAAAAGAGCTTTGTGATCTAATTAAGTAGCTGTGGGAGGCAGACATACTGCATCTCTGTACATTTGTGCCAAGAAGTGCAGGCCTCAGAATATGCCCATTCCCCCTTATGTGAATCATGCCAATGCTGTTATATAAGCAAAGACAGGCCTGGGAATATTTTTTCTGTTCAATATTTAATGCTGCTACCAATTTATATTCAGTTCATGCTCAGGCATACACACACATAAATTGAAGCCTCTGTTTCTGTCCTTGTTTTTCACATGTTTTTTATGTACCCTTTCTGTGAAAGGCCATTTTTAATGACTCATTATGCCATTTATTTGGGAGTGTGTTGTGGATGTGTTTGCAGCTGTATTAGGGCCTGTCAGTGGCAGTTAGAGAAGCCACTTTAGTCTGACAGAACACGGGCCTCAAACTTGTTTTGCGTAAATCAGGGGTTTACGAACGCACACACACACACACACACGTGCACACAGACAAAAAAAAACTCCTTGGGTTTTAAGACTGAAAGAGAGTGAAGGTTTTGTCTGCCAGGCATATCCCTTCTGGTGCGATGAGATTAGCTGGGGCTCTTTGTGTGCTTGTGTGTGTGTGTTTGTGTGTGTGAATGCTTTTCTTTTTATTGTTGTTTTATTTGGATCCCCGTTAGTTGTCAGTGTTGGATCACCTTTTTTCCTTCTGTTCACAAGACCCCCGTACATGTTCACGAGTGTGTATTTTGGGCGGATAGGTGCATTGTAAATGAATGTTTTCCACCTTTGTTCACACATGCAGCTGTGCACCGTGCACACATATGTGTCTTTGTGCATGGACAGTTGGCCTTGATGTGCTTTGGAGGTCTGGCAGTGCACCGGGGGCTTTCTTCTGCCCAGAGAGGTGACCTTCGTAATCAGCCCTGCTCAACTCTGTGCCCAGGGCTTCTGCCAAGCAGGACTCAGCCTGAAGGGGCCAATGCCAGACCACCAGCGCCCCCCCCGCCCTCCAACGCCTCCAATCCAGGTCCTTGCATCAGCCCCTGGCCCTACACAGCCTTGATAGAAAGGAGCTTACCTTGGCCTTTAAGCAAGGACAGGCAAAGAGCAGCTGTCAGTCACACAAGCTGGACTCACAGGGGCTGGAGGATTTGGATTGATGCTGGAAACAGAACAGGAATGGATATAATAAGGCTGAAGATTAATGCGGAAATCCCTCACTGCATCACAACATAATATTTAATCTTGGCAGAGTAACATAATGTATAGTTGTTATTCTAGTAAAAAAGACACTGAAAGGCTCAGTGAACGTCAGATGTTGGTCAGTTTTGTCAGTTCTTTGACAGAAAGCTACACTGACAGGCCAAACTCTCTATGTATTAAAAATAAAAGATAAAAGGTGCAAGTTGTCTGACCTGAACAGGGAAATTAAAGCTCCATCAGAGCTGAAAATGAGTCAAATAAGTCTACTGACAGCCTGTTACTGATAGACGGTTAAGTCAGTTTTATTAAATAGCCAAAAATCTTTTATCTCAAAGGACTTTACAATGTCCACATCATGCCGCACCCTCTATCCTTAGAACCTCAGTTTTATACTGAAAACCCCATTAAATTTGGTTTTAACTTGGGTCGTGCTAAAATGTGTCGTCTATCTGCATAAAATAAATCGCCAAGTTTAATAATCCATTAATCACTTAAGTCGTTTAGCAACCCAAAATGCCAAACATTTGCTGGTTTCAGCTTCCCAAATGTGAGCATTTGCTGTTTTTTTTGCTCTGGAGTGTTTCATAGCAAATGGAACGTCTTTGGGTTTTGGGCTGTTGGCTGCACAAAACAATCTGAGGATATTACTGTGGGCGCTGGGAAACTATGATGAGGATTTTTCTCAGGTTTCTGATATTTTATAGGTTGAACTTTTGATGACTGGACAAAAGTGATGTATGCGTTAAAGGTATACCCTCCTGAGACCCTGTGAGTCCTCATATGAGGACATCTCATTTTGGGTTTACCTGACCTTATACTTCATTCTGCTTAACTTAGACCTGCTGTCCTCGTTTGTGGACACTTTTTGTCCCATCTGGTGGCCCTGGCAGAGCGTAGAGAAGACAATCAACCTTGACTATTTAGAGGAAGTGAAAGTCGTAATAATGGAAGGATAATTTGCACAATACACTGATCCATGTAAAAACAAGATGGCAGCTATCTCTGCCAAGTCAGGGGGGGCAACTTTTTATTCATTTGATTAAAATGTGCTATATATCGTGATATGTATTGTTATCGGGATATGAAATGACCTATCGTGATATGAGATTATGGTCATATCGCCCAACCCTACTGTTAATTAGGAAGTTCTCGTTTGAAGACACTGGGACTTTCTTGTCGTGTTGTTTGTGGACACTGGGACTTAATTATCATTGACAATGTTTATTTTTTTTAATACAAATATGCTAATAGCTAGGAGAAAAAGTTCAGTTCTCAGGAAGATTTTATGCAGGAATTGTCAGGTAATTTGTGTTTGGAAATTGTATAGTGAAAGTGAAAGCCAATTTCAGATTCACTCTCATATCGGAACGAGATTTGTCCGCTCTACGAAGTGCCAGTATTTGCATTTCTTCAGCACTGTGTGCACAATTTTCGTAGCTATCATGCCTGCTGCTTATGGTCTGCCACCTGGTCACTACCTTATTTAAAGTCCTGACCTCCCCTGCGTGCTTTGCCCAGGAACGTCCCGAACCCAGCAACATAAGAAGTAGAGGGTCATAAGCGATGACGGAATTACTTTTATATGAATCTATATATAGTTTTTTAGGAAAATCCTGCGTAGTATACGTTTAATGTTAACCGGCATAATCTGCACAGCCCTAAACTTGAGCTGTGCTGTCAAAAATGTTGAATAAGTATTGAATACCCAGTGATCTTATGCTCATCATGCTCCTCTTTCCATCCAGGAGAGGCCCACGATAAGGACGTCCAGGTGGTGGAGTTGCCTATAGTGGACAGTCTCCACCCACGGCCCCCCTACCTGCCCCTAGCGATCCCCGAGGACCTGGCCCCACGCCTGCACCGTCTGCACGGCGACCCCTCCGTCTGGTGGGTGTCGCAGTTTGTAAAGTACCTGGTGCGCCCGCAGACGTGGCTGGAGAAGGAGATCCAGCAGACCACCGCCAAGCTGGGCTTCAAACACCCCATCATCGGGTAAGGAAGCGTCTCAGTCTGTGCGGCTTTGTCTGCTCCTTTTTCTCTCTGCGGTTATATAACACTTCTATAATAATGACTTTGTTACTATAGCATATCTCTGCATAAAGTTTACAAAGCGCTTCACAATCAAAGCAAACAGAAGGCATAGGAGGAAGAAAACAAAGACATAGCCGTAAGGGCTGTGGTGGAAAACAAACAGCGCTCTGGGTGAGGTTAATATGAGGTTAATACAATAGTATTAAAAGTAACTTAATTCGATGATAGTGTTTTGTTTGGCTAATTTCCTACCTTTATTTATCTTTGGGAGGCTTTTGCTTCTTTCATTACTTCCCTGCTTTACACTAATACAGCTCATATTCATGCAAATCAACTCGATTAAAGAAATTTCATCACTCTGTACTCATCACTCAGTTTTTTTTTTCTAACAGCGGCGCATGATATGGCTGATTCGGCCTTGTTTCATGTATTAATGTACCCATGAGGGTTTTTAGTCTCCAGTCCAATCCAAGTCATTTAATACCGAAGACCTCCTGATCTGATATTGTTGCTAAAGCAATTAAATGGCTGAGAAGTGAAAGCATCTCTGACAGATTTTAAAATCAGTAAAAGCGAACAAGACAAGGAAAGCAGAGCTTATAACGCCGTTAATGACCGCATTAAAAAATGAATAGCCCGCCAGCTCTTCTTTTATCTTCAGTAGTCTTTGTTGATTAAAGGATAAGGCTGGCTATATTCTATATTTTTCTTACTGTCAACAAATCCCATGAAAAGACCAAAAGCAACAATGAACATATCCCACGAACAATTATTGTCTGTGTGGCCAAAGCCTGATGTTTCTTATTCCTCTGGGCCACAGAGCTCCATTGTTGTCCAAAAAACTATTAAAAACACATCAATGAGCCACAGTGATGCACTGACAGCGTGTTCCTTTATTACAGGGAAGATGGCCAGGCACTACAAGTTATATTGAATTAACCCCACATACACCACGGTCAGGGTGTCTGCAGGTCCGTCAAAAGTCTGAAAATTGACCTTGAAAGTCATTAAATAGTCCTAAATGTGAATTTGTTATGTTTTAATTGCTACAAACATCAAATTTCATTTATCCATCTTTCAGTTTTGTTTTGTCAAAATGAGTCAAGCTCCTCCAAGTGAATGTCCACAATACTCATGGTACAAGTCTTTAAACCTTTTGCTTTACTTTATACTCTTATACATAACTGTTAGCAATATGTAGAATGATCTGACTCACTCTAATAACCATTTTCCTATATAAAATCTACCTTTGCACAGGACCACATATATACCACTTACCTTTATACTTACCTGCAGTGCTTGAATAAGACAATTTCTCAAAAAATCAGTTTTAAATTTGGCTAAAAATTATCTTTAAAAGGTTTTAAAAAGCATTAAAGTGTTTGATACCTGTAAATAATGAGTTACTCGTATTAATCCTCTGCCGAAAATAGTCCCAACAAATGCACTATTACTCCCTTTGGATAATGTTTGTTACAGTGTCCAGCTGTTTTGGGAAATCACTTGGCCTTTTTACAAAAATTGATGATATATTTAAGACCTGCTTTTAAATAATTACGTTTACATTAGGGATGAATGGGCTTGAGTGCCTCAGACAGGAAGAGGAGTGGAAAAGTTTTATAGAAGGACTAATGCATTGTTAGTTTAAGTCTGTGTTGACAACAACAAGAAGTATACAGCTATCCTCAGTGAGGCTGTACTTAAACACAGAGGTGCTTTGAGCTATCAACATACTAACATGCTCACAGGTACAGTTCTAACGTGCTACTATTTGGCAGGTCTGATGTTTACCATGTTCACTGTCTTAGTTTAGTGTGTTAGCGTGCTAGAATTTGTGAACTGACCCTTCGCTGTGATGGTCCAACAAAATGTCAGAGCAAGCATGGAGCCCACACTGTAACTAACGTCACGCCCTGAAGAAATATTATCACTGTTTTTTTAACAATAGCAGGGAGCTCAGAGATAAACAGACAGAAGAGTTTACAATATGCATTTGAAGGATATATCCAGGATGTCAAACTCAAAAGATAAAGAAGAAAGCTGTTCTTAAAACCTCCACATCACACTGTAAAAGTGAACCACCACCTCATGAGACAGAAGACAATGAATATAAAGGGAAACGTTGCCAATATTCAACCAGCTCTGTGTCATCACAGCATGTCCAGATGAGCGGTGTCTGGCTTCCCCCAGTGCTGCCAGCACCCAGACCTTAGGCAGTGGACAGGCTTGGGGGTAAGCCAAACACCGTTCATCTGCGCACACTGTGATGACACAGAGGTGGTTGAATATCAGCAAAGTTTCCCTGCTTCCCTCCTTCACTGGTTCCTGTAGAGCAGGGTCGGTCTTTGTTTCACTGTTATAATCATTAAAAAGCAAAAGCAGCATGTGTATACATTCAGTAGGCTATATCTTCAGTAGCTAGCTAGCTAACCCTACACTTCTCAGGGTTTGATTTTGGTTTTGGAACAGGGAAGAAACGTTTATCTTTTTCCAACCTGCATGCTTTTTACAAATTGCATGAGAGTCTATGGAGCACAGCTTTATAGTTGTAGAGCCTTTGTCAAAGCTGGCTGGTGCTACGCCATGATCGACCAGTCTGCATTCGAGGGCTGGGACATAGCAAAGGGTCAATTAGCATGAAACACAAAGTACAGCCGAAGATGTCTTGCAGGTATTTGGTCATAAACTAAAGCAGTGGTTCCCAACTGGTGCCCATTCTGAATGGACCACAAGTGACTCACAAATGCATCAAGTTTGTAAAAAAAACACACTTTATTTTGAAGTATATTCAATTTCCAGCAGAGAGCTTTTATTTTGAGGTGCCTTTTTTTGTTGTAGAGTGAGTGGCTAACAGACAGCTATTTAACGGAGACAGAAAACTACCTCAACGACAAATGACGAAGGAGAAATCTATACCATAGGTTGGAACAGTTGGGAAGCACTGAACTAAAGTATTGAAGCTAAACTAAAGGTTAAGGGATCGCCAAAGTCTGTAGATTTCATGCCCTGGGGAACACGAATGTACACACTTTAATTTCAGTCCATCTAATAGTTGCTGATGTCAGTAAGGACCAAAGTGATGGACTGGCTGGCCATTCAACATTGCAATTACTAGAGCCATCCTTATCTTCTAACAGTCCACATGAGAGCACAGAAGCACTTCCACATTGCAGACAGGACAGTCTCTCCACATTCCGACACAATGCTCCGCAGTGCCCTGATATCTGAGCACACCACCTGGATATTACTTTTCATGAGACTTGGCATAAACGGCGCAGATGAGACGATACCAGGCGTTCCAAATATGCCATTAGCAGGTCTGATTTCAGCCTTTGTATCGTATCGTCTTTGATTGTCACTACTTAGTATTGTGTCTCCAGAGATTCTGCTCTCACAGCTTGAAACCGACTTCTTATGGGCCAGTACGACATAACTGCGAAGTATTAATCGGTGTGAGGTGCTCAGTTCCCATGAGAGCCAACCCTTGTGGGAACGTATGCAGTCACAATATTGTACACCGCTTCTGACAGCAGCTTCTAAGAAATGGGTTGGACATGTTTAGCTGTTTATGCACTTGTTTATTTTTCCTGTCAGGCGCTCAGTCGACGAACACTCATGTGCCGTCTGCCAGCCTGTCTTAACTCATAAATAGCTCTGAATGTCTTTGAGCGGCACTTCACACCTGGATCAAATAGGACTTTGCAAATAATTCTCCACAGTCGTTTTAACCCACTTGGTCGAGCAGATTGAAGAGATTCGGCACATTTGGACAATGCACATAATGACTGTTAAGCTGTCAGTCACGGGGAAAGTATGTGGAATGACTTTGAGATACTTTGCTGAGATTGTCTAAAGTTTCCGCGCCGTCCCACGAGGCTGATTCCACCCGCCTGCTAAAGGGAAGTGGTTTAAAACAAACGCTAAGAGTTATATTCTGATAGTTTGTGAAGTCGGCCTGGTTTAGTTCTGTCGTCCCCTTCATAACTCTCACATCCACATGTTCACAGTCTCTGTGCCAGCACTTCGCCCTTCATAACTACTCTTCTCCTCACCTTCGTCTTTCCATTTTTGCTGCAAGCGATCGTCACCGTTCTTCCTCACTCTTTCTGTCCTGCTCTGCTTAGTTCTCATTCCCTCTTGTTATACTCTCGTTTTTTTCCCTCCCCTCTCTCTATTCTCAGATGCTCCTCTCTTTGGTTTTTACCTCTGCCTTTCATCACTGCAGCAGCTGCCGTCTCTCTCTCTCTCCCAGCCCTCTTTGACTCCCCCCGCCTCTTTTATTCCTAATTTTTTTATTTTCCATGACTCATTCCAACTTTTTCAATCTCCCCCGTCCTCTCACATCCTCTCATTTGTGATCGTTGCTCCGTCTTCATTTGTTCATCCCGCTTCAAGATTTTTCAAATTTTTCATATTTCACACTCACCTCTCCCTCACGTTCCCCGGGCGCACATCCCTACCCACAATCCTCTTGCTCTCATAGTTTTACACACATCTCTATCCCTGTTCTTTGTGTTTCCCACTCCACCACCATCCCCACCCCCTCCTCCACACACTCATATATCCAACCCTTTTCTCCCTCCATATCACTGGGGAAAGGCTTATTGAAATGATGTGCTGGGTAGAACAAAGTTTTCATCCCTTTTTTTTTTTCATCCCTTCTCGGCTCTTGATACATCCACTCCACTCGGCACTGATGCTGCAACAAAGTGTCTGTGCGCTTCTATCGGCACTGTGGGGGAAGGCGATATGTGTGTGTGTATGGAAAAGTGAAGAGGAGGGGGGGGGTTGAATGTGAGATGTAAAAGTAGGGCTGAAAGAGATCCATAGTGTCAGTGCGAGTAAAAAGCGCGTCAACAGTGGGAGATGCAGAGGTTGATGGAGAGAGAACCAAGAGGGATAGAAAGGCAGCTTGTCCCCAGAGCACCCAACAACCGGCAGTCGACCCCAACGCACGCCTCAGTCACCACCACCACTCAGCCCGCCGCTCCCTTAGGACGCGAGCTACAGGAAGCCTGGGAGCCACCGACTAAAAGCAGCTATCAGCACAGCTCCATCCTGCCACCATTTAATGCTTCCTAATGGTAGTAAAGATAGTCAGAGAGTGAGAGAGAGATAGAAAGGACGATGACTGCTTTTATTGCAGAGACCAGATTGGCCTTATCGCCATGGCAATGTGGTTACCAAGAGATGGATTTACTGTATATATCTTTTATAGTATCTTTTAAGGTCTATTCTATATGAATACGGCTTGTATATACCTGTATGTTTTTTTAAATCACATGTCGCAGAGTAAAACATGAGTTAAAAAAGAAGGTTTTAAAGAATCAACAATACAAAAATGTGGTAATCTGATTTTAAAAATACAATTTGCAGTGTAAACTTAGATCCTTAACTTAAGGAAGCTGTATGCAACATTCAAAGCGTATCTATGATTCAGAGTCTGGGGCAGAATTGTCTGTACACAGTTCTCAACATGGAGGTGCTTGACAGAGGCTAGCAGCTAACAATGCTAATTCAATAAACAGCCCTAATACAGAGCTGACACAGCTAACGGTGTTAATCTAGAGCAGTGGCCCAGGTCACACCAAAGGGCAAACCAAAATCTCAAGGCACACCTGTATTTACATCTGTGCACAATAGCTTCTGTAATGTGTGTTATCACTGTTATCAAGACACAAGACAATAAAAATAATAAAGAATAAGACAGGTAGGCCTCATTTACACCGCAAGCAATGCGTTTGCGTAGCGCTCGCGAAGCAGTCCACAAGCGTAGCGGCAACACACCCGAACAGTTGGTGGCGGTAGTGCCCTGTGTTTGCAAATCTCCAATAAACCCCAAAGAAGACGAAGTGAGTTTGGACCCAAAGCCAAGGGTGGAAAAATCGGCGTCTGTGCTATTTTCGAGCTTGCTCGCGAAAGCAGCACGACTCGAGCAGCGCGATAACGTGATAACATGCTCGCCGAAATGAAAACGGGAGTTAACAGCGACTGCATCGCTTGCGGTGTAAATGAGGCCGTAGCTTTCGTGATACTGTCTACCGCTGTCGTCTTCGCTGGTGCTTTGTTGTATTTTGCTCCTTACGATAAAGCGACTGATTGTCCCACTCATGGCTTTCTCCTTTTAAATGTTATCATCCCTCACACTGGCTGCCAATCAGGGCTTTTGATTTGTCACACACTTATAATTCCCATGCACAAAAAGCAACAAATAGGTTCCCTGTGAAGGTTTTTTAAATTCAATTCAATTCAATTCAATTTAATTTTTTAGCTTGAGTTTGCCTCTTTATTGGGAAATAGGGGCGCACAACATACTGATACAGTCAATTAACAATTCATTTTTTGTATAGACGTAGTTGAATATTGCAATAGTAATGTGTGGTTATCACAAAATCCCATGGCAAACCTGGATTTGCATCAAGGCACACTACCGTGGCATACCATTTGAGCAACAGTGATCTCGAGTGGCAGATGTAGCATGACTTCATTCTCTGCTCGTTTTTGGGCATTTTATGCCTTTAATGGATAGGACAGTTAAGTGTGAAAGGGGGAGAGAGAGAGGGCATGACATGCAGCAAAGGGCCACAGGCTGGACTCGAACCCGGGCCGCTGCGGCAACAGCCTTGTACATGGGGCGCCTGCTCTACCACTAAGCCACTGACGCCCCTCCATTAAATCTTTACATAGCAAATAGTTGTTTGCTGCTATATAAATGCTCAAAATGTCGGCTCCTTTAATGTAGCCTGGTAAGACCATCCTGGTGATGTGAGACATCGTGTTTCCCTCTCTGTATCACTCTCCAGATATTCATTCACAGTTTAATTTACCCACTCTCTATTGATATTATAAGACTTTATGAACTTTTTATGGCAAGACAGCCCAATTTACAATAAACTGTGATAACGATTGGCTACTTTACAAGACAAAAAATCTAGACACCTTTTTTATTTCAGATCAAAGCCTGTAAATTATAAATGTTTCTCAAAAAAAAAAAAAAACCTCAAATGGGAGAGTGGACTAGAGTAACCCTAAAAATCTGGAGAGCAATTCAAACTGCATTTGGTCTGCCAAAGCAAATCTCATCAGTGGCCAGTATAGTCTATCTTAAGAGTTTTATATCAGCACTTACAGATACAGGCTTTAAAAAGTGGTCTGAACACAGACTTAATTATTAACATCAGATCCTTCATAATGGAGCTCAAGTCATTCGAACAAATAAGACAGGAGTTCATGATCCCACGCTCTGAATTTCTCAGATATTTACAGCTTAGACATTTTCTCACCAAGTACCAGGTATGAGAAAAACTGAAAAAAACAACTCCAACAGAACAGTTCTTTACAAAACCTGTAAATTATGAGTGTTATTAATTAAGTGGTATCTTAGTATTAAGGTATGCTGCAGTTGTAATGAAAACTTACTAAGTGCGAAAATAAAGAAAGAAAAGCACAGGTTTATTTAATAACTAAATGATAGCTGCAGTCCTTTTAGGGGAGGTCCTCGTTTTGTGCACACTCGCTCACTGGAATTGGTCACTGGGACACTTAAGGGAACTGAGCCATTAGCCAAGTAGTAATTTGAAATTTGAAAGTGTAAAATATTTATTTTACTTGAAATTTTCACAAAATTATCACATATCTTTACTTCCACTAAATTTGATTTACACGATACTGAAGCACACGACTGGAGGACAAGTTTGAGTTTGTCATCTATTATTTTTCAAAAAGTATATAAAGTCCAGTGACAAATTAAAGGAAAAAGTCCAGTAGAGTTTCACAGACTCATATAGTCTTTGCTCGTGGTGGCCAAACATCTTAACATACACTTAAGGTTGCCCTTTGCTTTAATTTGTCACCCATCTGTAATTGACTGATCCTGCTCGACGATGAGGAGGAAGCACTTTCAGTATGGTACCTTTGGAAGCCACAACTCCTGCTGCTGACCAATCAACAGACTGCAGTGTTCACAGCTCCACCTTTTAGTACCAGATCTCAACAGACTGCAGTGTTCACAGCTCCACCTTTTAGTACCAGATCTGTGTGCTAGGTACCCCCAACAGAGGGGGGACCAAAAATGGGGACGGTACGGAACGGTTCCATTGGTACCATCCACAGTGGAAACAGAAAAAAAGGTGGTGGTGGAAACGGGGCTATTGTTGATCTGACATTAGGGTTACTCATCTTGATGTAGCTACATGTTAGCTAGCTCGTAAGCTTGTATTTTGCTAACATTAGCTAACTTAAGATATACTATACAACATAATGTATCTGTACAGAGTGTGACACCAATGCTTTTACTGGTTCCTCTGCCAGATCTTTTAACCAACTTCAAAATTTGGTTTTATTTTTACCGTAGACAAGCCTTGCACTTTGAATATCTTGTATAACAGGAAAGGGAAGGATTGACGGAGGTTCTGCAGGATACCAGGCTTACTCAGCTGTTATTTGAGCACACAACGAAAAGGGGCGGGACTTAGAGTTCTTAAGAACAACTTTGACATGTTTTGATGTCAAAGCGCTGTTGCATAAGCAGTGATTCTGCAGCAAGTATAGTCGTAATATGGTAATTTTCTTCTTCATGGGCAGTTGATGGGCATCCAGAGGTCATTGTCAAACAAACCGTTTATTTGGTGTTTTTGTTATTGTCACAATCTGCCAGAATCAGCAGTTGCTGCGTGCAGTGTGGGTGTGTTTGATGTCTCTAATGTATGCTTTTACGCCCACTGCAAGGATCGCCCTGCCTCGCCAGTACAGTGTGAATAGAGAGAAATGAATTCAATTATTGTGGCAGTAGTGTGGGAGAGTTCTGGGGAGGGGAGCGCAGGGGCGAGGGGAGGGGAGGGAGGAGATGGCTAAGAGCTAAGAAATGCCTCGGTGCGGCCTGTGCTGCTCTGACGGAGAGAGAAAAGGGCAAGACAAAAAGAGAGTTCACAGGAACAAAAAAACAGTAGACATGAAAGACGTGAGGGAGAAGGAGAGAGGAGACCCTGACAAAAGGATGGAAAAGCCTGGAGTCAAGACCTCTGTCCAAGCAGAGAGAGACACCAAATGAAAGACTCCGACACCCCTGCCGCCCACTCACACACTCTATTCTTTGGGTTTTATTTGTCACGTAAATAAAGGGTCTATTTCTATGGCGCCATCCCCAGGTCACTGATTGATCACTGGCCAGTGGTAGAAATTCGGTACAGCCTGTTTATTCTCTTTCTCTTAACCCCCGACTCTTCCTCTTTTACTTCTCTTCCTCTGCCTCATTTTCACCAAAGAGCTGGAGGCAGCCTTGAGGTTAGAGAAGCTGTTTGAATCCTTAAAGCAACTGGGAAATCCTGAATGGGGGAAGTGAAGGGCTAATATTCTTCACCAAGTGTCTTTTAAAAAAGATCTCTTGAACCCAGATGCTCCAGTGGAGCTGCTCCGTGGTCAGCTGCAGACAGCTGGTTGTACTGGGAAGCTCCCAGGAGGAGCTGTGTGAAAGTGGGGAAAAAGTCTACACTCCATATTTCCCTGAATTCAAGGTTGCAGAATGTGTCTCTCTTTTTTTCCATCTTAGATTTTTAAAAATTTCATTTGCTCCTCAAGGCCAGAAGTCACAATGCAGATGTGGCTGGGTAGTTTTGTAATTGAATAGTTCTGGGTGGAATAAAATTGCGTTTCAGTGTCTATCAGTTTGAGGGATGCCGCTTTGTCAGGGGAGGGAATGTCTCCGTTCTTGCCCATCTTTTCTTCTGTTTACAAGCTGTGCTCTTTTTCCTCATACGTACAGCCGGTGACAGCAGTCTCTCTTTGTCCTTGCTTGCTGCGAGCAATGACAAGGACACCGAAAAAATAACAGTTGTGTTGGATATTTCTCTGTCTGTCCATTCTTTCTTTCTCACTCTGTTTCTTAAACTTCCTCCCTCTCTGTCACCGCTTGCCTTGTATTTTCCTTTTATTTCTTTGTCTTTTGGCCCATTGTTCCTTTGTTTGCATTTATACCAACAATGGAAAGATTTCTAAGATACGCCATTCAAGCTGAAGAGCCATTTTTATTTTACAACACATGAATACACGTCAACATCAAAACACTGACTGCTGAGTTAGGTTCTCCCAATGAGAATAAAAAACACACTAAATAAAAAGTACATAAAAGTACATCGGTGTCATCCCATCTTAGCTTCACCACTGTCGGATTTTAGAAGTGAGGTCCTTGGAGTTGCTATTGATTTATCAGCAGTCAGTCACCTTGTTGTTCTTAATTATGATTCATTTTTGAATCATCCACTCTTTAAAACAAAGCTGCGGGACAGCCTGAAGAACTCTTCTTTTTGTTGCGCATGAAACAATAGAACAATGCAAGCATTTGTAAATCCTGTGTGTCTGAGAAAAGTTTGTCTGTCTTGTTCAAGCACCCTTTCCTGAGTGTTTCTAAACACCAAAATGAATTCAGATGAAGCAGGCAAGATGCCATTTCTTACTTGGTTTCTCACTTTGTAATTCAGGCAAAGAATGGGTGTGTTTCTGGAAAAAAAGGCAGAAAACCCCCACAAACATACATTGCTTCATGGTGTTAAAATAGGAAGTTCTTGCAACTCAAACGGAAGAACTTGGTGGAGCAAATGTCAGGGCCAGAACCAGTACCAGTACCCCTTAAATGATACAAATGCCGATAGAGTTTGTCATTTGATACCTTTCCTTCCTACTCAATTCGATACCCATCATGTCAATGGAAGCATTCAGTTGCGTAAAATGCCAGCATATGCCACAGGCATCCAGGGTAGCCATACTTTTAAACATTTTGGTGGCATCTTGTCACACTGAACTGCCAACTCAATCAAAAACACCTTTACTTACGCTACACCACAGACTGTCTGGGTTGTATCTGCTGCAGTAGTGAGCCAATCGCACGTAGCATTCAAGTGTAGAAAAACCAGAACCAAAACCATACAAATAGTCTTTTTTTGTAGATCTGGGTACAATAAAAAGATTGAATGCAGGTTATCGTTTGACTGGAGAAGTTTCGATACTCATTGGTATTGGGTTATTTTGGTCGATACCTTAAAGCAGCGGTTCCCAACTGGTCAAGCCAAGGGGTCCAGATCTCTCCTCAGTCATTAGCTCAAGGTCCACACAGTTTGATATATTCAGCGTTATACTCGCATTTGGCCGTGTCTTCGAACTAGTTTGCTGTCTCTGTTAGGTAGCTGTCCGTAGTACCCTGGTGTGAAATAGAAGCTACCATTTGTGATTCGAATGGTTTATTGTAACTTAACCAAGGTATCAATGTGAGGATGATGTATTTTGGTGTCTAATTAGTAGGGCTGTGTATTGAATCTCCAAGAATCTGGCAATACAATACAAATCACAATACAAGGGTTAATATTCATTATACTGCGATAATGTAAGCAAGGTTTTTTCATCGAATTTTAGGAAAACTGTCATAGTATAAAGAACACACCACCATATAAATAAAAAGGTTGCCTTTTTATTCAGACAGATAGTAGGATCCATATTTCTATTTGACACAGTCCATGTAACATGCAAAATCATAGCAATACTTTTTCTGAAATCTCAGCAGTGGAACTAACATTTGCCAAAGAAATAAAAGTGCTTGCAGGATTTTTTAGGTAAACAAATTAAGAAAATAAAAACCAATGACTGGCCAGCTCACTCAGTGTTCAAGTCCATGGTACAGGCAGACAGTCCAAAAATGCATCCAAAGCTCTCTGACTGTAGTTAAAATTCTTTTATTAATACATGGATAAACCAATGTGTTTCCACTAGAGTCTTTATCAGGGTGTGAAATGCATTGGAAACAGGTGTGCAATTTAAGAGCTCACGTGACACAGGTCAAATGATATATTGGTGTCGCCCTATTAGACAAAAAACCACATTGACAGAAATTGCAAATGAAAAATGTGTACTACAAATAATTAACATATTTAGTACGAAGAGATTGAAAAAGGTTCAATGCCAAATAAATAAAAAGCAAAGTCTTGCACTTCTTCGATTTTGATTACCTTAAATGTGTTTAAGTTTGTAAGGCGAAGTGCCCTTGTGCATTACACCACATATATAATGTGAGGGGTGAGTAATACTCAGTACTAGCTTAGAGTGTAAAGTCCAAAACTCAAATACAACTTTATGAAGAATATATGAAAGCAACCAATAAAGCAGTGAAACTATGATAAAAAGCATTTCATTTACAGCAGTTGTAGGGTACAGCGCTGGTTTGTAAGGCTGTGTGTGTGCCTGTGTGTGTGCAGAGTCCATGTGAGGAGGACGGATAAAGTGGGGACAGAGGCGGCCTTCCACCCCATAGAGGAGTACATGCTGCATGTGGAGGAACAGTTCCAACATCTGGCCAGACGTGTTCATGTCGACAAGAAACGAGTTTACCTGGCCACTGACGATCCCTCCCTGCTGCAGGAAGCCAAGACCAAGTCAGTGACCAGATGTGTGTGTGTTGTGTGTGTGTTGATGGTCATTTTGGGTACGTGAGGGCATGTTTTCCAGTTTCTTTGAGTACCTCTTGTCTTGTGACTTTATCTCACCCTGACTCCTGACTTTGTTTCCCATCCAGGTATCCAGACTATGAGTTCATCAGTGATAACTCCATCTCGTGGTCGGCGGGCCTTCACAACCGCTACACTGAGAACTCACTGAGAGGAGTCATCCTGGACATTCACTTCCTATCTCAGACCGACTTCCTGGTCTGCACCTTCTCCTCACAGGTCAGTCCGCTCTCCGCAGTCCACATTAAGAGGCAGCATGACGTGGTACTTTCAAGCTATGTGTTTTTGTGTTTCTGATATTTTGTTGAAAGTGAAGGTTGGGATGGATTTGATGTTAGGATGAAAGCAGTCCAAACGAACATGGAGAGCTGACTGGAATTTTGATGCGTGCTGCCAGTGGATGCATGTTGGTTTTGTATTAGTATCAAAGACTGTATAAAAATAATGGAAGGAGTCATGGTGACGTCACCCATGGACTTGTGGACTCCCATTTTGAAGCCTCAAGTTTGGCATTTTTGCTGTCACCATCTTTGGATCCGTGAGTGACCATATTTGGACGAGAGGGTGGAGCTGTGACAGAGTGAGGGGTGGACCTGACTCATAGACTGTGGTCAGGCCTTAGATACTCCTAGTCACTCCTTCATGCCGCAGAGTAGGGGTCAGGGTAAAGGGGCTACCATTTACATCACCTGCCACCAGATCAGCCAGTAGCAACATTTAATTGCAAAATCCAGGTTTCAACCAGTAGAGAGCAGTTGCTACGCATACATATAACATCATGTCTAAGAATTTATGAATCTGGGAAAGACTTTTGATAATCGAAACTCAAAACTCCAACTCACATGCTTTTTTAGAAGCTCAACCCCCCATATTGCCAAGGCAATTAAAAGTTCTCAAAGGGCCGAAAAAATTACAATCCCAACCAAACAGACCAGTGTGAGCTGGAGTCCGAACCCAGCCCGTCTGAGATCCTTGCATAAAATACTGACCCTGACCCTGACCCTGACCAAGCCCGATCCCCCCAAAAAGCATAGTCGGCTTCTACCACCCAGGCCGTGTGGTGGCGCACATCCAGCGGGAAAATGGACTCATCACACTGCATTTTCCCACCAGAGAAGCTCCCAGCTTCTGGAGGAAGGACAGAGAGCCCAGCACGGAGCCTAGCAACTGCTCGCACAGCAGTTGCTTTTTAATATTATGTATTTATTTATCTGTAAAAAAAAAAAAAAAAAAAAAAAACCTACCTAACCCAGCCAATAAGCTCACGCAATTTTGAACCTGGTCCAACCCGTTACATATACCCACACATTGGTTTTCAGATGGAAAAAGTGGTTTGGAAGTTTAGTTACTGTTTAATTGTGTGTGACTTAACCCCTAGCAAAAAGTTACCATGTGAGTTATATCACAAATTCAGCCTCGTACAGTTGTCATTTAGGGGGAAATTGGCCATAAAGACCAAAACAGGTTTTGTACCAGGCTGTAAACATGTTTATTTCTGTTGTTAAGTTGGGCATTTTAACATGAAAGTCTATGGGGATTAACTTGCTTCTGGAGCCAGCCTCAAGTGGTCATTAGAGGAACTACAGTTTTTGACACTTTGTGTTGGCTTCATTTTTCTTTCCCCTGGAGGTTGTTTGCTTTGTTTGTATGTGCTGATCCCCTTAAAATAAAACTTCCTTGGCATGTTCGTGAATACTCAGAAATTACAGTATTAAATGAACAACTGGTTTGACATAAAAATCTGGAGATGTCAGCCACATGTGGTGGTCTTCATCAGCGAATGGCGTTCCCAAAGGTATGTTATTACATTACCTACGTGCGGCCACCTGTAGTCACATGAGCAGACTGCTTCTACGCTTAGGTCACATGGTAGCAATACAACCATCCCTAAAAGAACAGCTAACTATATCCACAGATGAAGGCTACTAGAAGTGGCTCAAAGCTCTTGAATATTTTGACCTTATTATAAAATGTATTATTCATTTATTTATTTAAAGTTTATTTGTGAAGGAGCAAGTATGTACACTGATGCCACACGCCACAAAATATTTAGCCTCAGCTACTTTGCAAAGCCCGTCCCTAGACAGGTCTTTAAAATACATAAAAATCAATAAAAAATACACAAGAGACAGTTCAAAACACAAACTCAGCGATAAATACGTACATTAAGAACACAAAACTCAACAAGAAAATACAGACGGAACAATACAAGACAATGTAATACAATAAAACGCCATAAAACAAGAAGCAGCAGATTATTAATTCATGACGAGATGAGTGATTCCTCTTCAAAAACTGTTTCAGTTTGAAAAAAAAAAGAATTAGTCCAACTGTTGTTTGGAGATAAATAATAGGTTTTTAAAGTCAAAATGCTTTTTGTATGTTGATTATTTGACACTTACGACTGATGAAGAAGAAGAAGAAGAAGAACCAATAACAGAGATAACCCGTAATTAACGGCAAACTTGCAAACAAAAACACCTTGATTACATTATGAGTTATGAGCAGAGCTTTGGAAAACAAAATGGCTTTGTGTTGAAGTGGAGCTGCAGGAAGACAATCATCACTTGATGTTTCCAGTTTGTCACATGGCGTCATGTGATTGTCAACGAGCCCATTGTCCCAGTTTCACTCACATGTTTCAAAGCCCATTTATCACAGCTTTGACGTTACAATGCCATTTGTCATCCATTATTCTGATCATCTCAGCTCCTGAAGTGCTTTTTTATAGAGAGTTATTATAACATGGAGTGGACGGGCTTCCTGCCAACCCTAAAAATAATGTGTGAGCCGCATAATTCCTGTTCACACTCTGGGTTTAATAGTCCACCTCAAGGATCTGACCGGACTGAATCGCTTAGCAGAATTTATCCCTCTTCCACCAGGGCTGGAGGGCTCCACCAGCGTGTTGTCTCGCCTCTTCGGCTTTGTTGTATCAAGACGGATACATGTATGTGCATTTATAGATCCGAGAAAGTAACCCCCGGTTGTGTTCCCGTTTCAGGTCTGCCGTGTGGCGTACGAGATCATGCAGACACTGCATCCAGACGCCTCCTCCTTCTTCTACTCCCTGGATGACATCTACTACTTTGGAGGTCAGAACGCCCACAACCAGATCGCCATCTACCCCCACCAGCCGCGCAACAGCGAAGACATTCCCCTGGAGCCTGGAGATGTGATCGGCGTGGCGGGCAACCACTGGGACGGATACTCCAAAGGCATCAACCGCAAACTGGGCCGCACCGGCCTCTACCCTTCCTACAAGGTGAAAGAGAAAATCGAGACGGTGAAGTACCCGACGTACCCCGAGGCAGACAAACTGCTCAACTCTCAAAAGAAGTAAATAAATAAATAAGTAAATAAATGAAAAAAATAAAAGAAGAGGAGCGAGGAGAAACACGCAGACTCCGATTCCAGGGAAGGAGGCTGCTTTTTGTACAGAAAAGAGAGGCGTACTCAGTGCGCTAAGCTGGGAAGAAAAGAAAAAGCCTGTACCCAGGGGTGATAGGAACGAGAATGCACTCTTGTGTGTTTATGTGAGAGCGCGTGTGTTTACGTATGCGTGCGCGAATGTGTGTGTGCACTTGTGTAAAACGCCTGTGCATATGTCAGGTCATGGAAGACTTGCACCCTACCACTACTCCCCCCCCCCCCCTTCCCGCCCCAACCCCCGCGCCCGGCGCTCTGACGTCGTGCTCTGTAGAGATGTAGACGTGAACATTGATTTTAAATAAAGCAAGAAAAACAATTAAAATCTACACAACTGACCGAGCTCGTCTCCGGGGACAGGACTGGGACTACTGTAAGACTGGCACACACACGCCCCAGAGTGAGCTCCGAATCAATGACTGATATTAAAAAAAAAAAAAAAAAAGAGAGAGAGAGAGAGATGACAAACTGGAAAAAAGTGTTTTGATTTTTATTTAATTCTTTTCAGTGGTTTTGATTCTAATCTTGCCTTTTTTTTTTTGTTTCTTTTTCTCCTGATTAGTTTTCGTTTACTGAATGTACTGTATCTTCTTCTTGCCATGCTCACTGCTGCTCCCCCTTCCTCCTCTTCCTCCTCCTGCTCCACTCACTGTGCTTCCTCCATCTCGTCTCTACATGTGCAATTAATTTTTACCATATTGTGCTTTTATCAAGTGTTTTTAACGGTCTTAATTTCGTGCGTGTGGGGCTTGTGCATTGTATACTGTACAGTGTGTGTGTGTGGACGGATGCGTGCGCGATCAAAGTGTGCCTGTGTGTGCTGTTTAAGTCTAACGGGGCCATGTCACGACCTGGTGCCTGATTAATGGTGAGCAGTGTGTGTTTTTATTTCCGGCTTTCCTCCTGACTGAATCGTGTTCGTGTGGCCGGCAGGAGACTGGCAGTGACAGTGGGGACTGTCCACAGTCCCTCCCTCCTCCCCCCTCCTCCTCCTCCTCCTCCTCCCACAGCACTTGGAACAATGGTGAACTCCAGTCACTCCGCTGGTGACCTCTAGTGAACAATGGTAAGATTATGTGGAGTATGGTGAACTCATGGTGCACGCACACACACACACATACAGACACAGGAGCCGTCCCGAGGCTCACCAAAAAGAAGCACTCCACTGAGATAATGTCCTTTTTCGGCATCTCTGCTGTCTCTTCTGTCCATCTGTTTGTTTTTTTACTTTTTAACATTGCTGTTTTAAAATAAATGAAAAATATGCCTATGTTTAAAAATGATGATGCTATGTCATATCAAACTCAGAGTCCCCACCATGAAGGCTTTTTTTTCATAACTTATGTTCTTGGGCATTGTCTTTGATAACCACAGATCGAATAAACTTGAGAAACCAACACGGCATTTTTTTTGTCTCCCTTTCGGTCTGATTCTGTTCGCCATCTGCTCCTTCATCTCTTAAACGGGTGACACCTGCTCGTTCAATCAGGCTGCACATGCTTCAGCGACATTACACACGCTCTAAACTGAGGGCTTTTTTTTTTTTATATACAGTTGAAGAGTTCATTTCCTGAAGGGTATCCATCTATTTTTGAAGAGCAAAAAGTCATTACCTGAAGTTCATCTTTTGATATCTCCATAAAAAGGAAGACCCTGCTCCTGAAATTGAAATCACATTTTTTTTTCGCATCCCAGGATTAGAGCGACACTCTTCAAAAAGTAGTTTGTTTTATAAATCATTCAGCGAGAGTGTGCATCCACTTTCCAGTCATTACAGAGCAAAAAACTCTTAACTCCATCTTTGATTTACATTTCAAACTGAAGACCGAGATCAGTACCTTCAACAGAGACATCGCCGTCCTTCATTTAAATATTCCTTGTGACAGCTACATGACATTTCTGCCCTAAATACCAAACATTTCTCCCCGCGGAGCCAAAACGCACCGGTAGACTTCCTGCTCTCGTCTAGCGTCCTACTTCCTACTTCCTGCATGTCTGAATCGTTTATGATCTCGTTCTGTGTGTCTTATTTATGGGCTGTCTTGTTACTTTCTTACTGAGGGGGCTCTGGGAGTTTCATTACAGATCCCTCTTTAATTTCGACACTGATCTGCATGCTTCATTGGACACCCATAAGGAACGCTGCAGCTCTGGTAGCGGAGATGAGCTTTTTGGTGTGTGCGAGGGAGAATAATAGTTTTATTGGGTTGTTTTTTGGGTTTTTTTCCCCCTGCCTGACAACAACCCGCAACCAATTTAGCCCACGTTGACAAAGCGTTCACAATGCACATGCGGCGTGCAGCAGTTCATTGAACGTCTCTCTTCACTGGGAAAGAGTCCCTCGTGGGCTTTATAAACGCACACGCTAACTGGAGGGCACTTTAATTAAAATGCACTCGTTGCTGTCACAGTGGCCTGTAACAGTCGTTTAAGAGAGACGTTAGTTCAGTTAATTATTCTGTTAATTGGACTCCGCTCCTGATAGAGAGCATTCAGGTTTTTCAGCGGGCGGCTTTCTTTCTCTGCATTTGTGGTCTAATTGTTGCCGAGCTCGTTGAGAGCAGAGCGAGGCCATTTGCAGGCCTCCCACATAAATTTGTGTGTGTTGTGCAATGAAATGCAGCCTGCCCATCTGAGCGGCTCATCCATTTCCAAACGCATGTGTCAACAGGTTAAATTCTCTTCATCTGTCTTAAAGGTTCTGTATACGACACTCGGAGCGTTAATATAGCAGCAAACAACTATTTGCTATGTAAAGATAAAGTGGATTAATGGCGTTCGGAGCAGAGAATGAAGTCACGGTACCTTTGTGTGTGTTCTGTGCTGTGGTACACGGTCTGACTGCGTCTGAGTCCCTGTGTGTGTGCGATTGTAGAAAACGTGTCGCACACTCTGGCTCCATATGCATTTCTTTTTTTGGTGACGATTCGGCCTTTGAACCTTCTTCAAGATCAACAAAAGAAGAAGGCCCAAAGGCCGAATCGTCACCAAAAAAAGAAATGCATATGGAGCCAAAGTGTGCGACACTAGACAATCAAGTCTACTGCCAGTGATCAGCACCTCATTATAATCCTTGGTGTGCATTACTTTTATATTTTAAATCTGTGTGTGTGTATCCCATTGGCTAATTGCCAATGCTCTGCACTGCGCTCGTACGATGGTTACAACTGCTAGCGATGGCATCATGAAAGGGTAACACCCACCCTTCCTCTTCATACTGGTCATGAAAAGATGTCTCCCCAGACTGTGTTTCCTTGCTAAGCTGCAGTACAGGTACAAAGAAGCAAAGAAGGAATTTGTTACCAACAAGACAAAGACTTTACAGCCATGCCAGCAGCTCTATGAAGCTCTACCAAGCCTCAGGATCAGCACCAGGCTTTGAAGCCAATTTTACATTGTGGCCAAACATGGAATTATAACTTCCAGGTCCATCACGTGCCATAGGACTCATTCATTCATTCATTCATTCATTCATTCATTCTCCATAACCGCTTATCCTGTTGGGGGTCACGGGGGGCTGGAGCCTATCCCAGCTGACATTGGGCAAGAGGCAGGGTACACCCTGGACAGGTCACCAGACTATCACAGGACTGACACATAGAGACAGACAACCATTCACACTCACATTCAGACCTACGGACAATTTAGAGTCACCAATTAACCTGCATGTCTTTGGACTGTGGGAGGAAGCTGGAGTACCTGGAGAAAACCCACACTGACACAGGGAGAACATGCAAACTCCACACAGAGGGGCTCCCCCACCTTGGGTTCAAACCAGAAACCCTCATGCTGTGAGGTGACAATGCTAACCACCCAAAAAGAATTATTCCCTTTGACTTAAGTTTTGAAATGGACGTCTGTAAATCAGTGGATACATTTTTTTAGCGTGATAACCCCCATTAAATGACTTGTGTCACTATCGGAATCTGTTTGAAAAGTCCTTTTAAAGTGTAGAAAAACTGTATGATTAAATCATTTTATCCCCATGCAAGTTAACAAAGGGCTAAACCAGAAGTTAGCTGTTCAGCCGGTGGAAGTTAGCCACTAGACTGCTGTAAGTCTCTAGTGTGCCTTCTCTATGGGCCTTACATTACAGAAGATCTGGATAATTTTACACCCAGGAAGTAGAACTTCATGGCCTCATGTGCCACTGAGACACTTCTGTAGAAGTGGACAGGCTGTGCCTTCAACGCTGTGTCCAGTTCCACAGGCTCGTAGGCACAGTGGTGCTTTGAGTTGAGTGCTAACATCAGCATGCTAACACAGTGAAACTTCTAACATGCTGATGTTCAGCAGGTATTAATTACTAGGTTTGCCATCTAGAGCAGTGGTTTGCAAGCAGTTTGTAAAAAAACACCTTATTTTCAAGTTGAGTGAATTTCCTGCAGGGAGCTTTTATTTTGAGGTCCTGTTTCCTGCTGTACAGTGAGTGACTAACGGAAAGCTAGTCACTCACTATGTGACAGAGACAGCAAACTAGCTGTCATGGCCAAACGCAAGTATGTCGCTGAAAGAATTAGACTGTGTGGACCTTTAACTAATGACTAAGGAGAAATGTGGACCACATGGCTGGACTAGTTGAGAACCACTGCTATAGAGTGTTGAAGAAGAAGAAGAAGAATACTTCATTAATCCTTGCGGAAATTACTTTGTCACAGCAGCAGTGTATCCCTCAGGCAACACACACAAGACAATAATGGATAACTAGTAATACAGCATAAAAGACAAGTAGAAGGGAGCAGGTTAATAGTGCATTAGTTACTGTGCATTAAAAAGTCTGATTGAAAAGTCTGATGGCTAGGATGCTAACATATATATATGGCACTAAACATAAAGTAAAGCTGAGTCTGATGGGAATATCATTCATTTTGTGTTTGATTTAATTAGGGACCATTTGCACAAAACACCTTAAGATCTCTCCTTAAGTATGATACTTAAGGCTTAACTTCCCTTCAGCTTGGGGACTTACCGAAATATGTTGCAAAGAATCCCTTAAAACAGGCATGTCCAAAGTCTGGCCCGGGGGCCAATTTTAATTGGCCCTCGGCTTGACTTTCAAATTATACCATACGTGGCCCTTTACACAATAATGGTTAATCAAGCAAAATCACTTCTCATTTTTACCCTTCACTTCCCAATGATAGGACTAACATACAGTTTGTAGACAGGCATCAAGTAGTAATAAATCATTAAAAGATAAATATGGTTGCATTTGTCTCACTTTATTTTTTTTAAACCATTTGATGCGAGAATCAGTTGGCCCCCAGGTATTTTCACATTATTTCATCTGGCCCCATTCAAAAAAGTTTGGACACCCCTGCCTTAAAAGGTTTCCTTAGTTAAGGAAAAACTTTACTTTTACTGCACTGAAAGAGATTGTAGAATGTAGAATGTATTGTTTGCCGGCACTTGTGCTTGTGATACCTAAGGTCTTTCATGCAATGGTTTAACTAAGGGTGCATTCCGAAGTAGTTACTCTGGGTGCTGGAGCATACTCTGGCACAAACTGGACCGTTCGTAAATTCGGAGCGTTGTTGGTATGTACTGTGTGGTTATCCAGAGCAATCGACTGTGTGATAAACTTAACTGTTCGTTAATCCATGTAGAAATAGAACGTTCTGTTTCTTCGAACAACACCGTTCTCATGTCAGTGTAGAACCTCAGATTGGAGATGAGAAGAAAACCTTAAATACTCGTGAACATTTTAAGGAAACCTCTAAGATTTAAGGGGAGTTTCATGAAACTCATTTTGGTTAAAGAAACCATAACTCAGACTTTAAGGAAAATCTTAACTTAAGGTGTTTTGTGAAAGTGGCCCCAGGTATTTAGGGCATCAGAAGTTATTCTCTCAGTACCTTGAATACCTTCAGCAAATTTCATAGCAATCCATCCAACAGCTGATGAGATTTTTCACTCTGAACCACAAATGTTTGCCTGATGTTGGCACTGGAGGATCACCAAAGTCATTGGGATTCATCCTCTGGACACCATGAACAGCTGTACAAAATGTTATGACAATCCATCCAACAGTTGATGAGATATTTGAGTCTGGACCAAAGTGTTGGACCATCCATAAAGCCATGCAGCTTGTGTAGCTGAAAAGACTAACTGCTGAGGACACACGCTTGATTTGAATAACTCAAACTGCTGTAGCCTGATACTCAGATTGACTCCGGCTGAATTTGAAAATTGTGCATACATTGAAGACCTTGGACTTTGTCCCTCGTCTGTTACACTGGAATCAATTCACAGCCAGTATGCACAGTTACAGTGACCGATTACTCCACTGTACATGTGGGCATGTGGGTGTTGCTTTAAGACGAACTTGAAAAAGTGTGAACCTGTCCTTTAATGCTCCGAGAACACGGACCGAGATTTCAATGTGGCCGTGTAACTCTGATGGAATTCATATTATATAGAGATAAGTGGGTACGCCATTGCCTTGTGGAATTCTAATCTTGTAAAGGGCAGCTGAATTAATTCTGACTGACTCATGAAAAAGGGAGAGGAAATGGAAATGATTATTGTAGTCCTGGCCGGCTCCAATCAGTACTCTGTTGGCGCAGCAGTAACAAGTGAAGTCTGCCCTACGGTACCTGGCCCACATCAAAGCTGATGGGAGGAACTCGAACAAGAAACTGTCGGCTTTTCACAAGGCAAAGAAGATTGTAGGGTGTGAATCTTTCTCCTCTTCACCTTAAATCAACTCCGCAATCGGCCGCAGTTTGGCTTTTATTAGCTCAGTATTTTAAATCCCACCTGTTATCTCGACTCACTATAAACCTGATTCTATAAACCTGATTCTTGGCACAGAGTGGGGCCAACTTAAGCCGCAGAGAAGTACATCATCACTCAGAGGAACAAAGGCGTTTTGTTTGGCACACGTACTGTACTTAACTGTGATCCCTGCTGTGAATCCAATAAATCAGTGTTTCTAATGGAGTGCTGACACACCGGAGGACTGTATTGTTATTTCGAAGGCAGATACCTCTTCAGACTCTACAAAAACCATTTGCTACCACATCACCTGGCTTTATGAACAGAATACAGAATGTTTTTTATTTGCTTCATTCAGCAGGTTGCCACCCCAGGTTGGAGTGGTTAAAGTGTGGTGAAGGTTTGCCTGAATTAATACCAGTGTGATTATTGTTAGACCATTACAGTAAGATGAGATGAAACTTTATCGTAGCAGCAGCCCAGTCGTTGGAGAAAAATGTTCACATCGTATGTTTCTGCAGACGGTGGGGGGGATGTTGGATGGCATGTCACCCGGGTGAGAAGCCTGCTAAGCTGCAGGCCACTGTTCAAAACAGAGAAATGACACCAGTTGTTTGTGGCACCAAACGTACTTTTTTTAGTGGCACATTGCTGCCTTTCCCAGCACCATTTGAGCCATGAAACCTGGGTGTTTTTCACCGACACATTGCAGTGTTTCTTAGCAGTGTTTAAACCATTAAACCCAGGTGTTTTTCACAGACAAATCATGGCTTTTTTTTTGGTATTGTGTAGACACATTGCATTGTTTCCCAGAGGCGTTTGACCATCATTTCTTAGGTCCCGTTTATACGACAACGATTTCAACTGAAAATGGTAAACTGTAGTTGCGTTTTGGCTGATCGTTTACACGACAGCGGCGTTTTGGGTGCCCGAAAACGCAACGTTTCGAAAACGGGTTCCAGAGTGCAATTTTTTGGAAACGGCACCGTCTCTGTTGTCATGTGAACTTGCAATATGCAGTTCCTCTGAAAACGGAGACTTTTCGCACATGCGCATTACGCTTCCAGTCACTAGGCACGTGCGAGAAAGTCGACCATCACAACAACAATGGCGGACTCCCGAGCTCTGCTTGTGCTGCTCACCCTGTTGAATTTATCAACGCTTCCCCATCGTAGTGACGATTTACTGTAGCAACTCCACCTCGTCGTCTGTCCAGACAAACATTCGTGCGGTTGCCAGTTTGTTTGTTTATACATTGCCGCTCTGTAGAAGGAAGCGTAAGCGTCACACCGCCAACTACTGGCCGCTCTGTAGAAGGAAGCGTAAGCGTCACACCGCCAACTACTGGCCTGGCATGTATACTGCAGCGGTTTTTGGTCATTTTTGCGGATCCGTGTGCACTGCGATTGTTATCAAAATGTTTTTTTGGTCATTTTTGCGGATCCGTGTGCACTGCGATTGTTATCAAAATGTTGTCGTCTAAATGTGGAACTTTTTTCAAAACGAAAATGAGAAACAGTTCTGTTTTCAGTGTTCAAAACGAAAATGAGAAACAGTTCTGTTTTCAGTGGATCGTTTTCGTGTAAACATGGCCTCAGTGGCAATATCGCCACCAAACCTGGGTGTTTTTCACCGACACATCACGGCATTTCCCAGCGACGTTTGAGCCACCAAACCTGAGTGTTTTTCATAGACACATTGTCGTGTTTCCCAGAGGCATTTGAGCATCTGAACTTCTGTGTTTTTAATCAACACATCACAGCATTTCCTAGCGGTGTTATAGCCACCAAACCAGTGAGATTTTCACCTACACATCACGTTTCCCAGTGGCATTTGAGCCATGGAACCTGGGTGTTTTTCACCAGCACATTGCAGCGTTTCCCAACAGCGTTTGAGCAACGAAACCTGAGTGTTTTGTTTTTTTTACCAACAACTCACGGCATTTTCGCACAACGTTTGAGCCTCTGAACCCAGGTGTTTTTCACTGACACATCGCAGCATTTCCCAGCAACGTTTTAGTTTTTTTTACAGACACATTGCATTGTTTCCCAGAGGCATTTGAGCATCTGATCCTGCATGTTTTTAACCAACATATAGCAGCATTTCCAAGCAGCAACATAACCACCAAACCTGGATGAGCCACGGAGGCTGGGTCTTTTTCACCAATACATCCTAGCATTTCCCAGCAACCTTTGAGCCACTGAATCTATGTGCTTGATGTTTTTAATCATGATCTTTTCCAATCTTTTCCTAACCATAACCAAATGCTTATCCACTACAACAGTGGCTTCCCAACTGGTCCAGCTACAGGGTCCAGATTTCTCCATAGTTATTACTTCAAGGTCCACACACTTTAATATATTCAGCATCAACCTTGCGCTTGACCGTGTCATTGAGCTAGTTTGCTGTCTCTGTTGAGTAGCTGTCAGTTAGTCACTCACTCTACAGCAGGAAACAGCACTTCAAAATAAAAGCTCTGTGCCCCAAATTAGTTGCACTTAAAAATGAAGTGGTGTTTTTTTACAAACACATTTGAGAGTCACTTGCAGTCCATTCAGAATGGATCCATGACCCACTTTTGGACCACAACCCACCAGTTGAGAACCACTGCACTACAAAACAATATACAAATGTAATGTGACTTTCAGTGCCAACATTTTTTCTGCCCATTGGGTTGGCAGCAGTGTATTTGGACGTAAATATTTCAGTAATTTATTAAATTGTCAGACAGCCAGACTGCTGTGATTTCACACTATATCTGTAAGCTTTCAGTGGCACACTCTGCTCTGCACTGGGCCTAGATGATTTTTACTAAAAGACTGATAAGGTTGCATGTTCATATTCATGTATCATAGTACTAGCAGTCCATAAAAGTTCTCCATATTGCTATCATCCTGCAGGCGTAACAGTAAGTGATAAAAGGTTTTAGTTGAAGTGTCATGAGTTGCCTGTCCCAGCAGTGGCGTTGTTGACAGTTTCATGAGGAACACAGCTGCTCTGAGAGCTTTGTGATGTCACACAGATAATGGAGCTGCAGTCACTTGACTCTCTGTGGCTTCCTTTGTCGCAAAGCAGACAATGCGCTTTGTATTACCAGCCTGATGAAGAGCAAGTGTGTTATTAGCGCGGAGACTATGATGTCATAATAATGCATATTAATAAATGGTAATGATGGCGGTGAATGTAATGTTGTGATGGTGTTTAAAAAGGGTAATTGTGGTTTATTATAAGGTCTTATGGGCCTTCAGTAGTTGTTGAGATATATGAAAGTGCGTCATTGAGAAGTCAGACAATTATTCAGGTTTTAAAGGCCCCTCTCAAATCTTAATTAATTCTGTATGATATTGAATATTCATGTCTAAACAGAAATCAAAGTTAGATAAAGAAAACATCCTTAGTTATTTCACATTAAGAGTTCAATAGGCAAAAACTCAGGTGACCTGCCTCATCAGGACTGTGTGTATGGGTTTCATAGACTGAATGAAAGAGGTGGACATACCCAATGTGACGTCACTGACCAGCTTGTGAACTACCATTCTGAGCCTGGCACTTTGGCTGTCATCGCCATCTTGTTTTTTTGGGGGGTCAGAAATGACTATACTGGACAAGAGGGTGGAGCTCAATGAGAACCCAAGGATACCACCATGATAGCAACTTGTCAATCACGTGGTAGCCATGTCCAAAAGCATCTATTTTACTTTAAATGGGACCATAATTTACAAAATGAACATCATGCTGTATCGAAGAAGGCTTGAAACTAGTTATTGAGACTGTGAACTCATCAGGGAAATGTTTACTGGGATAAAAATTAAGTGAGAAGTACGGCCATTTTCCAATAGACTTCTATACAATCAAACATCCCTTTGCAACTGGTGGAGTCGCCCCCTGCTGGCCGTTAGAAAGAATTTGGCATTTGCTTCACCCTTCAGACCTGGAGATAACCCCTTGATGGGTTATCTGGACTCATCAAATGATGCTAAAAAAAAAAAGTGCAGAGGAAAAAGAAAAATACAGAAATTTCTAGTGTGAAAAAATTCTGTTGGCATTAAAGAGTGTGTCCATGCAGAGAAAGACCCCACTACTTATAGTAAGAAGCTGACTAGGAAAATACAGTACACTGTCAGGGCCTCTAACTAAACCCTCGGTTCAAACTTATTTGCAGCAGAAAATTAAGGTAAACTATGAAATTATTCCCCAGACTGTAGGCAGCAAACATCCAACCATCTTCCCAGACCAGCTGCACTTACCACCGTTGCACACGCACCGTTTGCCTGTGCCACGAGGGATAATTAGTACCATTCATGTTTGGTTTTTGCCATTAAATAAAGTGGTTTAGATAAGAGGTTATCAATCCCCAGGCCACAGACCAGTACCACACCATGGATCATGTGCTATTGAGCTGCAGGGAAACGATATGATTGGGGGAATAAAAGCTGAATACTAATTATATAACGTTATACCCTATTAAGGGCAATTAATTTTTGTGTGGTGATTAACTTGGTGCAGTCTGTCTGTGCTGCACTTTTCCTCGTCGCTCCCTGTTACGCCTCCAACAACAACACAGAGTTTTAACTACAGCGGGTCATCAGCATGCAGGGCAGTCAGTCTGTCATCAGCATTTAGCAGATGAAATCTGTGTGAGGATACTAACTGCATGTTGCTGGGAGGTCTACCGTTGTGTTTTTATCTGGTAATCAAGCACGGTGAAATAAAGACTGTCATAAAATTTAGTTTGCCACAGAGCTTATTTTCTGCAATAATCCAAAATCCAATGGAAAAATTCCAGAAGCTTTCTGACAAGGGAACCAGGGTGGCGCTAACTTCAGTGTCGGTCTACAAAAAAACATCATCCCTGGAGCACTGTGTGGAGACGATATAGGCGGTTTGAAGGGAGACGAGGGGGGACGCCATCCCCATTGTTAGCAAAATGACCAAAATGCATCCACTTTGTCAACCTGCCATCCCTCTCCATCCCCTCATATCCAGATCCAGACGCCATCCTCTCCAGACTCAGACCTGGGGCTGCATTATTAATCGAAATATTATCGAAATTGCAGTATGGCCAAGTGCAATATCTCAATTGCAGGAGCTGTATGTTTTTGATAAAGGTAAAGTGTGTCACAACATACCAATACAAATGAAGCTTTGAGGTGCTACAGAGATGACCTGGCCTACAAATCACATTGCAGACACAAGGGTACAGACCTAAGCAAAAATCACATTGTAATCATTTTATATTTTTTCAGTGAAAATTAAATACAGAAATTACCATTCCTACTACAATCATGACACATATTGCAATCAAAATATTTAATATATATATATATATATATTTTAGTTTAATTTAATTTATTTATTTATGTTTGCATATTGTACAGCCCTACCAGTACCTATAGCTGATAAATGACTTACTCTATCATTTTGTCACATTAAGTCTGAAACACATTTTAAGTTTTATTCAATGCTGGAATGAGGAGGTTTTAAGCTTTCTAATGATACCAGTATTTTTTTGAACTCCAAATATTAAGCAAAATATATCGCATTAGATAATTACTGTCACCGAGCCATGACAAGGGCCTTTAAATTTGCAGTACGGTATCCGCAGAGGTACATAACAGAGCACATTAGCCCTGAGAGCGCATGCTATATATCTGGGGTTCTCCCGGAGTGAAGAATACACAGAAAAGCTCGGGGACACTCTTTTAATGTAGTCAATAAGCTAACAAAACAAGCGTACCCAACAACACTGCAAAAACAAATGCAAAAAATGTCCGCCGTCCGTTTAAAGAACGACCGGAAGTTAGCATACACGGTTAGCAATGAACTTAACACGACAATATTCTGGATTTTCTTTTCTTTTATGAAAAACCCTTTTAAATGTTTTGATCGGTGGACCCTTATGGACTAAAGGAATATAAATAATTAAAGAATGGACACCTCAGGACCGCCTCAGAGGTAAGGAGTTATAATGTTTTTTCCTTATACAGTCTATGGTTTTTTCATCTTTCTTGGTTACAATGCCTGTACTATGAATGGATAATGGTGCTCGTGGTTTCCGGTGTCTGAGCCGAGTAACTGATCTTGTGAGAAGCCAACCAACGGAGCTAACGATGTTAGCGTTCATTTCTAAGGTTAACCTTTGATATTTTGATGCGTGATGCTAATCTCTTTAGAACTAGCTGGGCTTTAAGAGATTTTAATATTGTGAAACTCAAGACTTTATTAAAAGTGTTGTCGTAATTCAACTTTTATTCTTAATTGGGCTGAAGAACGAAACAGCTGGTTGACAGGGGTGAATGCCCCCCAACCCCTTTACCCTAAAAATGAAAAAAGTCCCCTACAGCCTGTAGGTTAAGCTGAGTAGCTAGATGTTTTGCTAGTTTAATACACTTACACTTGAGCACATTTACTTTGTTTCCTTCAGAGTTTTACTTCGCAGTTACCATGAAGACTGAAACATCAGCCTAGCTACTACTTAAAGGCACAGACCACCTACAAATCCATCTTCATCAGCTGTTTTATTACTTTGAAAATAGAAAAATGATCAATTTTAATAGAAAAAAGTGACATATGGTAAGGATTGTAAGACTTCAGTTTAGTGAAGCATATGCTTGCGCTGTCTAGTTACTGGGTTCCCACAGAAAAAGTTGAATTTTCATTGTATAATTCACACTCTGCTTATAAGGGTTTTCATTATTTGTTGATTTTTTTATGCTCATCCAGTCTTTCTCTCTCTAATGCACTCTGTTTTCTCTGTGTCTCTTTCTGTAATTTCTTTGTTGATATTAAGGATTGTGTGTTGGGATCAGGGATGTCAGCTTTGGTTAATTTTGCTTTCAATACCCTCACACCGATTACTGGTTTATTTTTTAAGCAGAAAAAAAAGCAAAAGTGAAAAACCAGATGCCTCTCCTTTTAGTCCTGCACCAAATTGACTTGGTGAGCTTTTGTGCCACTCTTTAAAGTGCTATCCATTTAGAGGTGGTGAAATTTTACTGTTTTGTGATGTTAATGTCCTGCCTTTTAAAAAATGTTCTGTTTGCTTTGCTGACAGACAGCGTGGTAGCTGCGTTAAGATGCAGAAGTGAGTTTTAGACGTAGTTTAGCCCACCCTCAAGTCTTAACTGTTAAGCTTGGTCAGGTGGGAGCTGGCTAGCAGCACCATTTATTCTGCAATTACCACTGGTAAGGGGAGTCCAATTTGTGAATCCTAGGACAGTAAATTGGGGGCGGCAGTAGCTCAGTCCATAGGGACTTGGGTTGGGAACCGGAGGGTCACCTGCTCAAGTCCCCGTCCGGACCAAAACATGGAGTGTGGACTGGTAGCTGGAGAGGTGCCAGTTCACCTCCTGGGCACTGCCGAGGTGCCCCTGAGCAAGGCACCGAACCCCCCAACCGCTCAGAGCGCCTGTCATGGGCAGCCCACTCTGACATCTCTCCACTTAGTGCATGTATAGGTCCAGTTTGTGCATGTGTGTTGACAAACAGAGTCAAAAATTGAATTTCCCCTCGGGGATTAATAAAGTATATAAAATTAAAAAAAAATAAAATTAAAATTAAAGGAATGGCCCACCTTACTGTGCCTTACTCTGCATCTGTTTGGCTTGCCCTGACATTCTTACCCTAACCCTAACCAGTCCGACTCCTCTTGCCTAAACCTAACCAATCCAACCAACAAAGACAACGAGTACTAGCCAATCATAGGGAGCATAGGGCGGGTTGTTCCTTCACTATCCGAGGATTCACACATTTGCTATTTGCTGCGGAAACATGGTGGCCACCTTCCAGTCTCTCCTCAGGTCATCCTGATTGGTAAGAGGTTCAATTTTGAGCCGCGTATCCCTTCTAGCATTGCTGATTATTTTAGCACTACCAGCCATGTCGGACACTGCTAACAGATCTAACAGTGATAACATGGTTAACAATGTTAAAGGGGTTTCACAGCTCAAAGTTGAGACACTGACTCACCAGGGCGACTGGGAGGGAGACCAGATGGCTGGCACAATGTTATTGGGTCAGGACAGCGTTATCGTTGAATGAGTGGCTCCGTCCAGACCCAGATGATGGTGTAAGTAGCATAATTAAACTATAGACAGACATGTGTAACCGGTCGAAAATATATTTTTGTGGTTAACTAATTAACAGTTGTCCCCAGTTGGGATTAGAAACAAAAAGAGGTCACACTTGAACTACGACATGGTTGTTGAACCTACTTCTGAACCCACAAGCAAACCAATGAGAGACCCTCTGTCTGCCTTTATCTCCTTGTGTTAACGATTACTCACTGTAATTAGCCACCACTGCTGGTGTAGATAATCCAGCTGAACTCTGGGCTCATTCACAATTTATCAAAATGTCTAATGTTTCTTGCCTCATTGGACTTTGCCATCAGGAGGTTGCTGTCTTCTTATATCTCAGCAATTAAAGAGTTCAGTGTTATTGGAGCCAATCATAATGATGGCCCCAACTCAGAAAACGAGATCCAAGTTAAGTTTAAAATGCAGACTGTGATACTATAAACCTGCCCGGATAGTGATGTCACACGTTACAGTAACCTAATGGGCTTTGTGTCGATGGGACGTCGGCCCTACTGTATGGCACAAAGACTAATGTTGCTGTTGAAACATCCACTATCCCTCTGTGTGTCCGTGGGAAGCCTTGCTGCAGCAGCTGTAGAGAGGAGAGCCCACAGCTCCAGCCCCCGCCCCGCCTCCCCCCACTGCTGCTGCTGCCTGCGGGGTTCAGCCCGCTGTGATGACCATTAGCGTCTGGCTGAGGCTGCAGGAGATAACAGGTGATTTAAGGCCCTGTACCCCAACACAGCCAGAGAGAAATGGCCGGCTGCTGCTTATCTCCCCCTCCGCCATACTCCACACACTTTTACATTAGGCTCCCCTATTCAAAGCCATCTGTCTTCCCAGTCAGGGTTTGATAAAACCGCCTGCGTACCTCGGGAAGGGGGAGGAGCGGGAGACTGAGGAGACACACACCGCCACTCCGCCTGCATACTTATACACACAGCAATTCAGAGGATCACGGTGGAAGTCGACAACACCACACTTGCTGAATACTTTATCCACACTGACTTAGAGCCCGGGGCGACACAGTGGGACTCGACAACAATAGCTGAGCACAGCGCACAAAAAATACTGTACCTGGTTGTAAAAGAGAGACCTGAGTATGTAACATCACCCCTGGACTAATTGCAAATCAATGGTCTTGGTGAGATGAATGTGGTGGGGATAATAATCGCCCAGGGCTGCAGTACATCAACCATTCATGCACAGTGCCAAACACTAATCACAGCAGGTGCACCAATAAAAGCTCCGGAGATGTTATCATTTCTCAACAGAAAAAAAGAATTATACATCGTTGAGGGCTTTCTACCTCTGAGCAGGGCAACGACAATGACAGAAATATCATTCCTACACTGCTGATTGCCCACAAGTCTTTGGCATGTCTGTAGACTGGTGATTAAATCTTAATGCTATAACATATTTGGCAGCCTCCAGGAGGGAAAGGGATTACTTCATCTTGGATATGCATATGTGTGAAAATGTCTGCTAGCGTTAGGGCACGAGAGGAGAAAGAAAAAGGCTGTTATCTTAAGGAAAACACACTAAAGATCCAGAGGAGATTGGATGTAAAGACAGAGGCTGTTAAATGCAGACATGGAGCAGGAGTTGTATAATTGCCCCTGCTTGCTGATTTTCCCACTGTGGAAGCTAAGTGGGCAGTGGCTGTCTTCTTTTGGTCCCTGCTCTGTAATTATGGTGTCATTGTGTGACAGCAGAATAGCCTCGGCAGCGGCTAAAGGACAAAAAGTTCTCATGTGTCTGGACATACACTGAGAGAAGACTGGGCTCTCGCTCTCTCTGTCCATCTGGCTTTCTTTGCCACATCCGTCTCTTTCTTGTCTCTATCTTCTAGCTCTTAGTCCGCCATCTCCCATCACTGCCTTTACCCTTTGTCCCCTCTCAAACCTGATGACCAAGCACAAGTTAAAAACGCCTAAGCAATTAACTGTATAGCACAGGTTAATACGTCCCTCCTGATGGCAGATTATGTCTTGAGTGCATGTTGTCATTGGCAGAGCCGGGGTGAGGAATATGCTCTTATCTATTTGAGAAGTAAATCAGAAGAGTTGAAGTGCCTGTTTGACCCCTGCACTTGGATGATCAGGCTGGATCGGTGCCAGGGTGGCTTAGTAGTTAGAAAACCCATTGAGTAATAATGAGGGTCTACAGTCATGCTAGCAGCTCTATGAGGCTGTACTTAGGCAGCTTAATGCTAACGTCAGCGTGCTAACAATGACAGTGCTGACATGCAGATGTTTAGCAGGTATGTGATGTAACTGTAGGTGGCCACCCCGACCCGACGCTTCGGGCGTCAACGGCCAGGCTGGGCCAGCACACGCAGCGTTGTTGTGATTTTAGTTCATAGGGGGGGTTGAACGCGACCCCAGATCAGGTGAGGTGTGTAGTGGTGTTCCCGCATCGGCGGATTTTGTCTCTGGATTTCTGAATGTCTGTTGGAAACTTCTGCAGAAATGTGGCGTGGCAGTCTGTCAGCGTCTCCAGCAGCCAGCCTCGACTCCAATCAACCGCCGCCTTTTCAGGTGTGTGAGCTCCTAGGAAGGGGAGTTACCCAATACCCCAAGTGGAACATCAGCCTCTCCCTGCTTCCTAACTCCACCCCTAACCGTACACCTAGGCCTCCTAATTATGTGCCATAACAGGCCCTATCTAGAGCCAGTGTTTGGTTTGTCTGTTCTGGGCTACAGTAGAAACATGGCAGTGCAACATGTCGGATTCTGTGGATGAGGACCTGCTTCCTATTCAGATAGAAACGGCTCATTCTAAGGTAATGAAAACACAGCAATACTGATTTTCAGGTACAACTTCTGCCAGTATATCCCTGAAATCCTACACACTGGACAGAGTAAATGTTACATTGGATGATTCTGCAAACCATCCAGTGTAACATTTGTACATTATTATGTAGCGGATATGTTGGAAGATAGGTTGTAGGTTAACAAACTCCACCGGAAATGCAGCAGTGTCTCGCTAGAAAGACAACACGTGTTGTTGTTTGTTGGTCTCAAATGGTGGTCTGCTTTGGCCAGCAGCTGTCCAGATAATGCACTGGATAAATTAAAATTTCGACTGTGAAGAGTCTCATCCAGGTCAGTGTATATCAAGAAGTACTGGGTCAAGGTTCAAGGTTGAAGACATTTCGTCTCTCATCCAAAAAGCTTCCTTGCAGAAGCATTTCGGATGCACTCCTCAGTATGAACGCTCTGACCTGCTGGTGGCACGAGATGAATAGTCAGGCTATCACCAAAATCACTGGGATTCGTCCTGTGGGGATCATTGATATTTTCTTTTTCTTTTTAAGAGAGAGACAGGAAAGGTGGGAGAGATACGGGGATGACAGGCAGCAAAGTGCCACAGGTTGGAGTCGAACCTAGGCCGCTGCGAAGGACTCAGTCTATATGGGGCACGCACTCCACAAGGTAGCTAGAGGTCGCCCCAAACAAGGATATTTTCATCAAATTTCATAGCAGCCCATTCAATATTAGAATCAGCCCTGATCGGATCAGCTGGCGAGAGACACTTTGTCCATGTTATATACGTCTTGTATATGAAACGTCTGTGTTGTCACTGCATGTTTTTTAAACAGATCTGTTGCCTGCATCTCAGCACTGGCTCAGTAGCACACAATAGACTACAACTACCAAGAAGAACAACGATGCGCTATGATCCACCTCACACATAAACTAGCAAACAAATGCTCACCTGACATGATCAAGCAGCTCTGTCTCCCACACACGCAGCACACTGCTGTACTGCAGGGGTGCTACTGTGGTAATTTAAGTCATCTCACAGACTGATTTAGCGTAGCATGTGCAACATATAGACCGATGCCGCACAGTAGACCAATTAACAGACAGATAAACATGGTAGCAGCGCTGTGTATCTCTTGTTGCAGGCGGACTTGTGAGTTAGTGTGTGGGGCGGAGCTGTGTGGAGAGTGAAAGAGAGGGAAGATGCACACTGGTATGTCTTACGTAACACAACTTGACCCTATGTCAACATATACGGTATTGTCTAAATCTACATCTTGGAAACCAAAACATGGCAGCACGTTTTAATCGTGGCCGGCCGTCACAAATAAATGAAAGTGTGGGAAACCCTTAAACCTCATAGGGGCATTAGAGGGAAACTCAGGCATCACCAGAGTCAGTGTCATCCCCTAAATGTCTGAGCAAAATTCCTGTTGTAGTATTTCAGTATAGGCCAAAGTGGTTGGCCAACTGACGGACCGACCAACTGACGAATCATTGCCATCTTCAAAGCCAAGCACCTAGCATGACTAAAAAAAGCACAGCCCCAGTCCATGCAGCAGCCAGACTGGCCTTTTCATCCCTGCCTGTGTTTATTTTGGCCCCCTCTCACCACTGCTACTGTACATTTGTCTCTGTCTCAGACGAATAATGCAGAAAAGCAAAATTCTAATTGCACAGCATGGAGTATGATAATTGAAGTGCTCCAAAAAAAAATGTCTTCCATTAACACCGGGGGAAATGATGGACTGTGCTTGTGGCATTTCAATGGAAAAGTAGCCACTTTTGCCAGTTGGCACCCAACCAGCTGAAGATTTATTCATAAATTTCTCCCGCTATGATAAATTCACTGCCCGGCTTTTTTAATAGACCCCCCCCCCCCCAAAAAAAAAATCTTAACTGGCCTGAGTTCCACAATAAAAGGTTTCAGTGTCAGTTTGATTATGCGTAGTTTAATCATATGTTAATTCAAGCATATGCATCTGACATCGCCCCGCAATTATCCAGTTAATATTAGAGGAAGCAGGTGTTTAAAGGAGCCTTGGATGAAAGGTATTACCTATAAGCCTTATTATGCGTAAGCCCTAATGTTCCCATCCACGTTAGTCATCAGAGTAATTCTACTGAGGATATTTTCTCCATCATTTAGCTTTGTTTCTCTTTTTTGGGGGGATTAAAGGAGAGTGCTTTTAGCTGTTTACAGTGTGTAACTCTTTGATTTTGGAAGATAACTAAAAAGCTGATATCTGAGCGTGTTTTGTTGTCTTTTTTTGTGTGTGTCTCCAGCCTCTCCATCGCTCTAAAGTCGGTTTGTGAGGCGTGTTCTCCTCTAAGACATGAGCATGTAGTTCTGGCTTTTGAAGCTTGGCCCGGCGAAGGTTTTATAATTCCAAGTGGAGCTTCTTTTTTTTTTCTCTCGCCCCCCCCATGCAGATGGGTGAAGTCATGGAGTCTGAAGCTTCGATTAGACACGCTGTTAGATTACTGCCTCCAGCTCCAGCCTCCCTGTGATGATAGCCTCGCCCTTGACCTGACACTTACCTGCTTTCCTGTGATCCTAGCCACTGTCATCTCGGGTACAGTGAAGGCTGCTGGCTGCAGACTCTGAGTGTGTTAGTGTGTACATGTGTAACAGCGGCTGAAATGGGCCGGTACTCAGCTGTACTGAGTAATGGTGCTTCTGATTTTTGTCCTTGATGACCCTTATTTCTTATCACACACTGCCTGGTACCACCATCTCCTGGTGAACACACCCGCCTTACATGTAACTGCATCTCTGTGTGAGCACATTAATGCAGCTGCTGTACAAATAACTCATAGGGCTTTTCCATATACATGTGCTGGCTTGGCTTTGACTTGACGCGTCAGCCCAGCGCATCAAGGGTTTGCACCTCCATACAACACCTGCTTAAGATTGCGTCTTTAACTGATGATGCGCTTCTTATTGTGAACCAATGGAACGTTTTTTGGATAGAAGGATGATGGTACTGACACCAAGCCTCCCTGTCTAGCACTTCTTCCCTGTCAGCTGCCAGCTACTGTGGCGGCAGTGACACTTTGCACCATGTGTGCATTGCACCTGACAGCTGTATCCTCCAAAAATGGTATGACGTGATGAAAGTTGGTTAGAGACTACTGTGTTCACGACAGTGTTCTTGCCTGGTAAGACCATCCTGATGACATGAGCTTAACATTCTGTTTTGCTCCCTGTATCAGTCGGGCCCCACTGCCACCCAAAACACTTTCAGTGGGCGGGAGTACCCACCTTGACAGACAAACCTCCTTCAGCCAATGAGTGGTGAAACAACGATGAGCATTGGATTTGTACCGCGGAACAGTGTGGTGACAAATGACGAATAAATTGTTCGTTATCGATATTATGCTCCCACTTTTGACAGGCAAACAAGAGAACGGGCACGGTTAGGTCGGTTACAAAAGTCATACAATAACACAAACTAACTAACCGATCCAGGGGCAGCGGAAGACCAGAGAATCATTGTGTTCTGTGGGGTAAAATGACTGTTGCTATCAGTGGGAACTGGTGGCTTTGAGGAGAGCATAACGTTGCGGCGTCAGTTTCCCTTTGCAGAGGGCTCTCTGACAGGATGTTGAGCTCATGTCATCAGGATGGTCTTAACAGTGTTCACTACAAAAGTTTGACAACAAGCCTTGCATGTTTTCAGGCCTGAGCCAATGAAACAGTGTGAATACATTAAAAACTATTGTCATGCTGCGTACATACCGTTAATGCAAGGGGGACATGTTTATTTTCCAAAAGATAGAGGAAGAAATTTACATTTTCAGTAATACTCAATTCATGTTGATTTGACACACAACACTTAAAAGTGGCATTTGATGTGACTGCATCATTGGAGATACACAACTGCCCATACATTATGCCTTACCTTTTGGCATTCCTGCTTGTTACATCAAACTGAATCTGTTGGCCAACACATATCATATTTTCAGTTGGTTTTATTGTAGCATGTATGCAATATTATGTGTTTACAATTTGATTTGTATCAATATTAAAAAGGTTAGACAAGTACAAAATTGTGTGATGAATTTATGTAGTGTATGTCATGAAATGCATAGATAAATACATTTGAAGTGGGTTATATTAATAAGATTGATAAGATGAATTAGGGTACTGGCACCTTTTTTGGTCCAGTTCAGGCACTGATGTGAAAAGATGGACATGTCTGTTGGGCAGAAAGCGTCTGCACATGTTGACATATGAATGAGCTCTCCAACAATCGTATGTTTTTTTGTTTTCTTTTCTGCTGACGTGGAAAAATGTCACATTATCTGTCTTTCATCCCACCAGCCTGATCCCTCCAAGTTGTCTATTGTTAGCCCTGCGGATAGTGCACTGGCTCGTATTTCACTGTGGCCTTGGTGACAGTATTTTCAAGATCGATGAGCACTTTTGCTCCCTTTGTGGATGCTGTTGAAAGGACATACGGCATATAACTCCCCGTTTTATTCTCACGGTGGTGTAATTTCACTCTTGACACACATTACAGTCGGGATCAAATCACATTTTTCCACATTTCCTCGTAAATCTAAATGTAAGAAGAAAAAAAAAGTTCTATCATTTAATTAAACATTAAGCGATATTACTTTGCTAACTGCAGATTCAGTCTATGCTTTGAATGGAGAGTAGAGACAGTGAATTAACCCAACGCTCGCACACGGCGTTCATGGTGTTTTTATTCTCATGCCCCCATTCAAAGCAGTGAGACCTCACCAGCCGCCCCTGTCGCCCTCTCACAGCATGAGAGCATCTCGGAATTATGAGCAAGTATTTATTAGGATGCCTGAGCACGCTGTTCATCAGCCGCACAGTGGGGGTTATTTCATTTCCCAAGTTTAGTGGAAAATTCAGGTTATTCATATCATCCCAGATGTTTGCCAATTTACTTAACATCCATAACATATGCAATACCCCAAAGCAAACAACCTCCCTGGCTAATCACAGGTTACTCACTGAGGGGCTGACTCTGTCAGTTTCCATGCAATATGACATAATTCTAATGTCACCCAGCCAAAGGGGGCACGCAGCGGAGGTTCGGTAATGAGTTGGTGTGACGAACTGCATGCTGCAAACACCTTTTAACTCAAAGGTCTTTAAATGGTTGGTTTATTGAAGAAAAAAAAGCACATCTTCACTCACCTCCAGTGGTATCTGACCATTTGAATCGTTTTGGTTTTCCAAAGATATCTGTTACTGCAATGTTTGCATCCACCCTAACACAATGGGGGTCAATGACATTTTGATTTTGGTGCTCACAGCAGTGAAAAATTCAATAACAACGAGTCTTTCCAGAAACAATGGGCCTCATGCAGTAACCACACATACGGATAGATTTGTTCTTGCAATAAGTAGCACGTACAAGTGATCTGTTTTATACTTGGAGAAAGACAGGAAAGGCAAGGGGGGCATGCAGCAAAGGGCCCAGGCCAGACTCGACCCCTGGGTCACTGCTGTAAAGACTCAGGGCTCTACCTAGTGAGCTACCTGGGTGCCCATAGCAAGAACTTGACTGAATTTAGAGCTTCTGCATGTTACCAAAATTAACTAAACTAAAATGAAACTGAACGTAATGTTAACATGGTGTTTACCATATCGGTATGGTGTGCACTGTGGCTCGCCAGTTGGCTTAAGCCCCCTCCCCACTGGACAAAAAACCCACTAATACCCATTAATATTTGGCTTTTGTATTTATTGGGAAAATTAACAATTGGCATTCACTCCTGGGACAAACGACTCTGCAGTAGTCACGGGTATTTATCGGCTTCAGCTCTGATCAGTTTTGATCGGCAGAGATGGAAATTCAACACCTGGGTGGATGTGCTACGAAATTCTGTCTGTCTCAGTACAAGCAGCGCCTTGAACACCGTTCAGACTTTAGACAGCACCAACTTTGAGAGAGAGACTAAGTACAGACATAAAATAATATAAAAGAAGTAACCACTAACATTTTCACTGGTGTCCATGCTGCTTTCTACTGTTTACGAACCTGTTTTCCGTCCTGTCTATGATGTTAAACCTGACACACCAGGGGGGAAAAAAAGAAAAACAGAAAGGCAAACTTGTCTACTTGCAATAGGAAAGCAGTCTACTGCCTATTTTTACACGGTTTTCCCACGTTTAAAAAACCTGCATACAGGCACTAATTTTGGTGGAAGAAAAGGCTATTGGAGTGCGATAGCAGAGTTTATTGCGTTTTAAGGCAAGGCAAATTTATTTATATAGCACATTTTAATTTTCAGCATTCATTTTCCATAGGCGCGTATGCTGTTGGGGGTCGCATGGGCGCTGGAGCCTATCCCAGCTGACATTGGGCGAGAGGCAGGGTACACCCTGGACAGGTCACCAGACTATCACAGGGCTGACACATAGAGACAGACAACCATTCACGCCAGTGGCCAGTTTAGGGTCACCAATCAACCTGCATGTCTTTGGATTGTGGGAAGAAGCCAGAGCACCCAGAGAAAACCCACGCTGACACAGGGAGAACATGCAAACACCCCACAGAGGAGCTCCCCCACCCCGTGGTTCGAATAAGGAACCCTCTTGCTGTGAGGCGACAATGCTAAGATTAGTCAAGTCAAAGTTCACTGAATCCCAATCACAAAGCACGCCTCAAAGGGCTGTGCAAATAGTAATTTTAATTCCATTTCAATTTCAATTTGATCTCTAATGTGTACTATCACAGATCACAATTAGCCTCAGAGGGCTTTAAAGCATATGACATCCCTCTGTCCTCAGACCCTCACAGAAGATAAGGAGAAACTCCCCCCAAAAACCCTTTAACAAGAAAAAAAAAAAAAAAAATTTCCTGATTATTTTGGCATGACAGCTATATCAATTCAGTACCAGCTAGGTGAACTCTCACAGTCCAGTAGCTTTATCAGGGTCTTCATACAAGTAACAGTCTAGTGGAACTGAGAGGACCATCACGTCCCCTTGACCACCTTCCCTCTAAGTTACGGACCACTCTGCTTGAGCAAGACGTTCTTGGCATCTGACTTGATGGCAAACTATTCCTTCTTTATTTCTGTCACCGTACAGCTCTGCTTTGACACAGTGCTGACAACTTCTGTAATGTTGTCTTCTATTTTGGCCCCCAAATATCACGACTGACGGTGCTAAATTTTAGATAACAGTAATTTCTCAAATAACAGCACTTCAAGCTCCAGTGTATAAAGTTCTTCATTTCACTCTTGGAAGGCATTTTGCCTTAAAAATGTTTTCAGGTTGTCTGTCTGTCTATCCAGTTCATTTTTGTGAATGTGATATATCATTTATGTGTCACTTTGTGAGATTGTCTTCACCGTAATTTTATTACGTCTTTTCTGTACACGCAACATCTATTTCCCAGTTAAATCATTTTTTTAGGGGGGTGGAGGGTTCTTCTGTGAGGGTCAAAGGACAGAGGGTGTCATATGTTGTGCAGGAAAATTGTGATTTCTGATATTAGTCTAAAAAAAGAAGACGATATCTCAGCAATCCCCTCAGGGAATTTCTTAAAATTTGGCACAAACGTCCATTTGCACTCAAGGTTGAACTGATTAGAATTAAATGGTCAAAGATCAAAGGTCACTGTGACCTCTGAAAACATGTTTTTGGCCATAACTCAAGAATTCATATGCATATTGTGACAAAATGTCACACAGATGTCTAAAAGGAAAAAATGTTGAAGAAATGACATTTTCTATCTAAAAGGTCAAAGGTCAGCTTTACTGTGACATCATTATTTTCTGCAGAAACACTTTTCAGGCCATTATTCAACATCATAAGTCAGGAACAGAAGGGGAAACATTTGGTCAGATACTGAACTGGTGACACTAATCTTGGGTTGAAGGTGTGCGTGAATCATCCATGTTTCGCAATAAAACACACTTAATACCTTTAATTAAATTCCTTCAGTGTCTTCACGACGTTTATGATTCTGGAGACACGTATAAACTGCAGCTTGACTGGTTGGCAGAGGTACACAAATGTGTCTACAAATGGAGCAAAACAGATAGCCTTATAAAGCAATGGTGGGGGGGTGGTGTTGATTATGTTAATAACCAAACCTCATCAAGGGCACTTTCTCATGAACAGGTGGTGTTCATCAGGTTGAAACATGCAATTTACAAGTTTGTGTTGTGAAGACTGGGAACGCTCACGTGTGTAAATCTCGAAGGAAAAAAAAAGTTAGAGAAGTTTAGGATAAGAACAGACAAATGTTCTTGCATGAGGCCCAGTGTGCCTTTTACTCCAGATAATCTATAAATACCATACCTCATCATGAACAGTTTTCATGGAAACTACTACTGAAGATACAGTCTCTAAGGAAACAGTTGACAGTGAGCTTCATGACTGGTTTGATGCCATCAGTGGTGAGTGAGAAAAATGTTTTTGTTGTTTAAGTGAAGTGACACTGAATTCCTTTAAGGTTAAAAAAAATATTCCACACAATACCATATATAATGTGTATCCACTTGTTCCAGCTCGTAATCTAAAATACTGTATGAAATGTATATTCAGTGAATTATTTATAGGGTAGATTCCGGTGGGGCATGTCCCCCTTAATATTTAGAACATGTGCATTTGTTCCCCCCTTCCCAAAAAAAAAAAGTAGCAGATGACTTTAATTTTGATCAAATTAATTTTGATTAAAGACATTTACTCCATAAATTGATGCACAATGGCACAAATTGGTGCAGAATGCAGGAAATTAAGTGGTTGATGCTCAAAATTTTCTGTTGGAGGACCCCCAGCCCCCCGTTTCTTATGTCCGTCCCCATGTTGAAAAGAAACCAACGCCCTTTGAAATATTCAAACCCAAGACTCAAATATTGTAGATGTTTTGTACATCATTTTATACCAAGGCTGTCAAATGATTCATTCCCTAAATCTTTATTAATCACTGAATTTCAATAGTTTATCGCAATTAATCAAATTTTTAATCACATGTTTCAAATTCCATTATTTTGCATTTCAAAACAGTTTTGAAGTCCATATTTACAAGGTCAAGCAATTCTTAATGAATTTCCCTTTGGGGATGAATAAAGTTCTTTCTGTTATATTCTATTCTAGTGTTGGTTGGCAATTGAATAAATGCAAAGAAGTTTACTTTATGATCATGATTTTTAGATTTCTTTCTTTCAAATCAGTGCTGCACTTTGTGGTCTTGAAACCATAACTTAGAAGTAGGAGACAACTTCAAAGGGCTTATTCTGTCGAATACAGTGTTTTCTTTCTTGTTGCCGTTGTTGATTTTTTCAAAGGGTTACACTGGTCCACATTGAGAGAGTGCAGTTATTCTGATACAATTTTTAGTAGTCACTGAAGTCCAGTGATCCCTGATTAACGTGACAGCATCTGCACATTTCAGGAGATTCAGTTTAGTTGTTTTCTCAGATTCATACAGGTCCTGTATGTGTAAAACTATTGTTCCCATAGCGGTGAAGCGAATGACTGGTCACAACATGCTGACCTGAGGACGTCCCCTTAATGCCTAAAACACTTGGTGTGTCTGTGTCACTCCGCAGTTACACCTTCAAAACACTAGTTGGCGATGGAGTTTCTGTGAAGCACTGTAAAGTTTGATTGATTCAAACACACCTAAAACACACATTAAACATGGATTAATAGAGACACTTTCAAACAGGAGCACACAAATCTCCTTAATTAAAATTATTTCACGGTACAATAACTGTCTCAGAAAAGTTCGCAGTTTCACAATATCATGGTTTACAGGATTATTATTATCAGTCAGAATTAACCTGGAATGGAAACCGGTATATCATTGCAACCCTACTCGCAATATTCACCAACAAAACACTTGTCTTTTGCTGGACACATTTTCCACACCAGTACAACAAGCTAATGCTATTAGCACAAGACTATGGCATTTTACATTGTATAAATTAGCCTAGTGGCTAGTGGGAGTTTTTCTCATATTATTACTGTAGCGAGGGCCACATTTCATGTTCCAAAATGCAAATGTCACTGTTACAAACATGTCGGTTTAGGCTGATTATTGTCATCTTTGTGTTGACTCTGCGATGTCATCTGTTTCTGTGGGCTTGATAAATGTTTGCAAATGTCTGTATTGAGAGCACCAGCTGCAGTAGAGGTTTAAGGGGTTAATATTACCATGAGTGTGCACAATTTCCCGCATGGCTTAACTTTGGCTTCTGCAGATCAACATAAATATACTGTAACCCCGCTGCAGATTGTGACGGGTAAATACCGTATGTGAAAGAGCCAGAATAATGAGATGCAAAGCAGTAATGTGCGGAATTGTGTCTTGAGATTGTCACAGGATGAACTTAGTTGAGCCTTTATATATCCAGGGAATGTTTTTTTTGCTGAGCAGGCATGTTCTTTTGCATACTTGTTCTTTCTTAGCTCTGCTCTACTTCACCGTCCGACTCCTATATACAGTATATCCCCACCTGGGAGCTGCCCAGTGCAGCCACAGTGTTCCACTGTCGGGTGCTGTGCAGCTTCACTCGAGCAATTCAGTGTCGAATTTGTTGCTCAAAAGCACCTCTGAAGCAGTTAGTGCAGCGAGGTGGAGTCTTATTCGTTCTCTGACAAGTTTTTCCCAGCTGGTCGGAGGGAGCCAAGAATGGTTTGTCTAGCCTGTGGGGCAGGACAAGACAGAAAGTAAGCCTCAGCCTCCTTCTAGATTAATAATGCAGTGACACTACTCAGAGTCTCCACGACTAATCCAAGCCCCTGAGAGCCACACATTATGTTGGTACCTCCATGTAAAGGTTTTTCCCCGCCTTGCCTAGTGGGCCACCGGGCATGCTCGGAGCTCATAACATGGAGCTAAAATCCCAGTGTAGCCTTCCCAAAAGAGTTCCTGCTCTATCTGCTGTGTGCTACAGCTGCAGAGACGGCCTGCCACACAAGGGTGTCATGATCAATATTCCTGAGAGTGCTTGCCAAGGCCCCTCTGAGATGAGGTAAAGACAGATCTTATCTACTGTGCGAGTGTGTGTGTGTTGAAAAAAAAGGAGTGGGGGTTGTGCGACGGAGCGGGTGAGCGAGAGAAAGACAGATGGAGTAAGAGTTAGATGGAGAGAGTTCGACACCGTCTGAACAGCCAGGCTCCATTGGAGATAAATGTAGGGGGATGCACTCTGAATAATTTATACACGCCAAAAATAAAATCAAAAACCTTGTTCTCGCTCCTTACAGATAGATGAGTTCTCCGGGATCCCAGGAGACCTGCAGACAAAGTAGCGAGGGTGGGAGACTGAGCCGGGACGCAGCAGCATGCAGGTCTTATGTTTTATCCAGTCGCCCTCAGTGCATGATTCATAGCTGGTTAATTAACATTTATATTTCATCATGGAATTTATTGCGGTTCATTTGGCCTAACTGGTATGGATTTGGAATTAAATAATACAAAGGCGACCGTGCATGAGCGTAATTTACAATGAGCCAAAAGAAAAGCCCTGCATCACCTGCATCGACTGAATGTGCAGAATGACACCAAGCTGGGTTTCTAATCTGTCAGCGCTGAAATGAAGATGTACTAGTGACGTGCAACAAGGTGGATAGCGGGTTTAAATGTCAAACACAGTGCTTTGTAAATAATTTGTGATTACTTAAGAGTATCTGTGATGCAAATACATTTCTCTGCGCCCTTTGACAACAGTTTATGTCTACATTATTTAGTACAAATGCAGACAAAATGTAACACACACAGCACACAGTGACAAAGGGTGCCCTTATTTGAAATCTGTTATCAAAGTTTTATTGCGCTTTTTAAAAGTGCAAAGCACAGAAATGCTGTGAGAATATCCACATGATATATTAACCAGACAAAGTTAAATCCAATAAAACAAAATTAAAGCTTCATGCCGTATTGGGCAACACTACATAACATTTTAAAATGATTAAAAATGTATGTTGCGTGTGTATTTGCAAAGTAGATTACTTTATTTTTTCATACTTTGCATCAGCTCCTCATAGACTTCCTGTCTTTGGGGAGAACAAAACGAACCACGTAATATACCGTAGATAACCAGTGCACTCAAAACACAAGCACCCGCAGGTCACTGACACGTATCGGCGAGGTGTAAATGGGATGTCTTGACTTACAACAAGTTTGATCGTCTCATGAATTTCTAACCACAGGTTCTGAACTTTCAGGCATCCCGACAGGAAATGGATCAGAGTGCTGTGATTGTCCAGTGAGATATCTGACCTTGTAGAGGCGTTAAAGTGTTGGCAGCAAACTGAGCCGTTTTGGTTCCAAACGTGCAACAGTCTGTTCAACACCCTCATAATATGTTATTCTTCATCATGAGTATAACAAAAGAAATGGAATGATGTTGAATTAATTACATAGCTTCATCAATTATTGACATGATTTAGATTATATGTCATGTTTCATTTCCATCCATTTTTGCAGTAACTGTAGACTTTCATTGTCTGACAGTGTGAAACCAGAGCCAGCAGGTGGTTAGTTTAGCTTAGCATCAAGACATGAAGCAGGGGGAAACAGCTCGCCTGGCTCTGTCCAGAGTTTAAAAATCTGCCTACCAACACCTCTGAATCTCAGGAAGTCCCCGCATAAAGTAGTTACAGCAAGAAACTCTTCCGTTTGTGTATGAATTTAAAATACAGTCAGTGAGTTTTATCGGCAGACTTTGTTTTGTTCGGACAGAACCACACTAACTGTTTCCCCCTTTATACTGAGCTACGCTAAACACCTGCTGGCTCTTGCTACATATTTAGCATAGAAACATAGGAGTGGTATCAGTCTTAAAATATTCCTTTAACTAATGACCCTGACACGCGAGGCTGGCGGTTGTCGGTTGATCAGTGTCGGGCCATTGGTGAGCATCTGTCACCGTGGTAGGGATGGGTATCGTTAAGATTTTATTGGTACTACTACTCTTAACAATGCTCCTTATCGATTCGGTACTTTAACGATAATCTTATCAGTTGTTTTTCATTTTTAAATAATTGCTTTTTAGAAAATATATTAATTTAAGAAAGAATGAATTCAGAAGAGGATTTTTCAGTATTTTGAATGTGACTACTAAATGTTGTTTCCAAAGCAGCAACAGTAATTTTTACAACAGCAAAGTCACTATATCAATAATATTCCTGACATGACAATACTGACTGGAGCTCAGTATTTATAGATCACTATAAGTCATTCCTCCTGTCCTCCTGTCCTCCTGTCCTCTGTCCTGCTTCCTCTCTGCTGATGTGATTCACTGCGTGCAGGTAACCTTTCCACTGGTAGAGAGAGGAGGGGCTGTTTGTCTCAGCCAGAAACTTAGTTTAAAAGACTTTGCCCAATTTTAAGATAAGTGGCAAACTAAGCTAAATAGTTAGACTACATACAGACAGCTGTCATTTTAGGTTAATTGTAACAACATGCTGTCCTTGTGTAAGACATAACGTTAGTGACGATGGATGAGAGACTGCCGACAGTTCATATTGAATATCTCTGTCTGTATGTTTACATGTCTATGCTTGTGAACATGTGTATCAATGAAGCATTGGCTTTTTACTCTCTAAGGTTTAATTGCACTTACAGTAACAAGTGTAGCTGCCGTCAAGTCGAGTCATTTTCAAGTTATCTTCACTTTGTTTCCACCGCAGCCACTCAGCTTTCACCAATTACGTTTGTCGTGTAGGGGTGTGTGTGTATGTGTGGAGGAGGTCAGCCTCGGCACAGAGCGCAGGTGAGAGGCTGCAGGATGATAATGGATTAAACCAATATTTTTTAAAGTACAGATAAAAGAACCAATAATGTTTGAGCTTATCAATACTACGGTCTTTGATAATTTAGCTGCAGGGCTCATTTAGTACCAGGTTTCAGTACCCATCCCTACACCCTAACTTTTGCGGTGTGTTCTGCACTGTTGGCACTTGTCGGCCCTTGTCAGCTGTTTTTTGGTGGATTCAGCATGTTGAATCCACTGGGATGAATGATGAATGAAATCACACTTATTGGCAGTTCAGGTCAGTGCATGAGAAGAGAAATGGAAGTGAGGAAAGCAAACAAAGGCTTAAGTCAAGAGGGCGTGAGATCAAAACAAACATGTCATGTTAGGTAAGATTAGTTTTTTAGACTCTGAGCTGTGTAGCAGAAATCCTTCGTAATTATTTGTGTTAGTGGACGGTAGCGCACAGTAAATATCCTTTATTCTTTTAACACTGGGTTGTGTTGTTATGTACTAACTGGCTGACTAGCATCTTGAATCCATCCGGTCAGTCTTTCAGTTTCCTTTCCTATGGAGAGTTATTTCCTCTCATGCAGGCGCAGACTGTACGTGCTAGTTGGCTGTTGGCTGTAGTCTTTGCAGTGTGTTCAAGTGCAACTTGTTGGCCAAGACACAGGAAATGTGAGGCAACAGTCAGCCGTCGTCGCCATTTGTTCTTTGATGTCGGTTTGGTGTGTCTGGGCCTTGACATTTCTTGTACGGGTAGTGGCACTAAAGAAAGAAATAATCCCAATGAGTGAAGCCAAAGAAACCCAGTTTTCTTCCACTAAGTGGGCAAACACTGGACTGAAAACCAGTGAAAAAGGCAAGAGAAAGAAAGAAAGAAAGAAAGGAGAAAGCCTTGGTGCTGGCTGAATACATGCCAGACTTCCCCTTCTTTTTTAGAAACTTACAAAGCTCCTCAGCTGAGGAAGCACCAAATCCAGGGATTGTCCCCTGACAACACAGAAGTCCTGCCATCCAGCCTCAGGATTTCTCATTGTGCCTTTTAGTCGCTCTGTCCAAATTCTCAGGTCACAAAAGGCCTTCACAGAACAACTGCTCAGTGACACGGCCAGCACTACAGTCAGCTTGTTAAAGCTTTCTCTGCTAAGGATATCTCTCGTACCAACACTCTCACTTACACACAGTGGAATTTTCCTGACAGTCTGATGGATCGTCTTTCATTTCTAAGTTTTACCTGCAGAGTCGGACATCCAGTGGTGTCCATCCTCATTTCTACACATAATCTAAAGTGAATGGGCCCCCCTCTGCTTCACTGTGCCTCTCTGACATTAGTGGGCAACAAAACCATATTTCTTCAGGGGTTTATGAGATTAATGTTGGAAAAAAGGACACAGTCACATTTATTTCCTCTGTCACCTGCATCCCCAGTTTTACAAGAACCACCATTAAACATACTGACCAGACAGACACCTGAACCAGGCAGTGTCAGAGAGGAGGATGCTGTCTAAGCTATGAACTATCTTGGACATTGTCTCACACCCACTCCACCATGTGCTGGTCAGGCACAAGAGTACTTTCAGTGAGAGACTCATACCACCAAGATGTACCACTGAGCGCCACAGGAAATCATTCCTGCCTGTGGCCATCAAACTGTACAACTCCTCCCTCTGAGTGGCCCTGAGACTGTTTCACATACTGCAATAATCTAATGTAACTTGTGCAATAACCCTATTTCACCCTGACTGTATATATTCTGTTTGTGTAAATAATCTTGTTCAGTTTACAATATATATATATATGTATATATATATATATATATATTTATTTACGTTTATGTTTGTTAATAATTCCTGTTTATTTAACTATATATTTGTAAATACTATTGTTTAAATTTCTTATATTTTCATGTATCTTTCCTCTCTTGCAAGGAGCACCTGTAACATAAATAATTTCCCCTCTGGGATCAATAAAGTATTTCTGATTCTGATTCTGATTCTGATAACTCTAATATATACTGGGGACACATCCACACCAATATTCAAATATACTAAAAATGCTCAGATTATGCTTGTTTTATGCATTCTGTCTTTTCAAAATAAACTCACAGAAAATATACAGAGTACACTTGTCAACGGTTTCTCCTCAAAATACATTTTAAACATTGGTAAAACACTTAAGTTCACTAGGTTTGGGGAACAAAAGCACATGATTAGCCTTAGAAAAAAAAGGACATAGTTTGAGTGAAAATAGCTACGTTTGTTACTGCAGTTCCTCTAATGGCCACTTGAGGCTGGCTCCAGAAGCCAGTCAATCCTCATAGACACTCATGTTAAAATGCCCAACGAAAAACGGTTGTGGTCTCCATAGTTTATATTCTATGAAGGCTTAAAGGTATGCGTAATGAAGGTCAGGCTGCTTGAGTGACAGGCCGATAGTGACCTTGAGATTTCAGTCAGATTCACCCTTTGCAGCACCAGCCTCTCACTCAAAAAAACACAAATGGCTCGAGGCTCCAAAACAGGAGCCACTAACGTAACTTGCTTCACATACTGTCACGCAAGGTTAATAGAAAAATAACTCAATAAAGTTTGGAGTTTTTTGACCCATCCACCTCCACTCTCCCCTGCATTATGGGGAGTTTCTTGGTCTTTATACCACGCCAGTTGGTTGGATCATCAAAAAATGCAGCCGCCCAATTGGTCTCACACTGCCTCTAAAGTGTTCCCCCCGACGTTGGTATCTGCTACTGACGGCCGCTGACCACAGGTCGGTATAGACCCCTTTACTGTATGCCGTTTTTTGGTGGGTGGGACTTAGCTGGGGGCTAAACAATTCGTCACAGACATTAGTTAGAGCTAGCTATCAAGTTCTTTTGGCTTCTTTTAGACAATGGAGGAAGATGATGCGAATGGTGCGTTCAGAAATACTTATTGCGAGTGTTGGAGCGCACTCTGGCGCAAACTGGACCATTTGTAAATTTTGAGCACTGCCTGAATGTACCGTTCGGTTGTCCGAAGCACAGCCCTCTCAGAGTGGCAGAGTGCACTCTTGGCACTCTGTCTGTTGAGCAGAATGAATGTGTTATTAACTTATCTGTTCGTTAATTCATATAGAAATATAACGCTCTGTTTCTTCGATCAGCATGGCTCTCATTTTAGTGTAGTGAGTCAGACTGAATTTACGAACGCACCATGTAAGTAAACACTGACCAACGGGACCAGACTGGCTGACCCGTATGCTCTCACTCAGTGGATGGATGATTTGACAGGATTGCTGAAGGTGGGATTGCCGGCTTTGTGGTTGATTACAATGCCAATCTTACAAAGGAGGACGACACTTGAAAGGTTTCCTCCAGTGTGTTTTGCTATTGAAGCTTATGTTCGCTAATGCGATAAAAAGTTAGCGTTGTGGCGAAGTTCAATATTCCTCCTAATACCTCAATTTCTGATGAGGTGGACATAACCACCTAACCCTTAATACTTAACACTTAACACATAACACATATCGTTATTCATCCCTACAACAGGAAATACTTTTTCCTAACCTGATATAGTGTATGCTGCATTTTTGATGATCGCCTTTGCCCAGTCCTTTCGTCTTATTGCATTTAACCATAGTTGTCCTCATTTGTGATGGGGAGTGGTGGCTGGGTGTGATCAAATTTTAGTTTTGAGCCATGACTCCTTCTATTCTGGCTCCCAACAACACAACAATATGACATTTAAGACTCCTACGTAGACTACAGCCCTGTGGTGGCGAGTCATGTTTTGCCTCCAGCTAACAAACTGACGTTATTGTGACGTCAACACTTAAAGGGTCTGTTTGACAAGTTTAGAGTTAGACTGGGTTGTCAATACATGCTGAGATCATGCTACTTGTATGTAACTTATAACATGTTAACTGTTGCCATATGTCAACATTATGTTTGAAACCATTTCCTCTCAAATACAGAGTCAGGTCTTCATTCACTGTAATGGTCTATCATTTATATATCATTTTCAAAGCTTTGGAAAAGTTCAAGTTGTTCTGTCACTTCTAATTTCAATGTGTATTCCAGTTTCTTCACAGCATTATTTATTCCAAGTCAAGATACGAAATATGGATGAGAATTCTATAGTAAGGCAGCGCATTTTAGAGTTGCTCTTTTCTAATAAATGATAAATTCTTAAACTCTCAACTATGCTCACAAATGTATCAAATACAGTATTTATGAGCAAAAGCAAAATAGAGTGAAACAGTGTATGGGTACATAGTTAATAACTATGCAGTGTTGCCATAAGGCAACAATTAAGTCACAAATAAAGTGACCCCTTCAGTCCCCATCACCATATTTCAGTGTTCATGCACATGAAAGAAAAAAGATCATTCACAGAACAACGCTAATCACACAGCGTAGTGTTTGAACTCTGTGGCAGCTTCTCTCTGCTACAAAATCTTACTGGGATTCAAGTATGTAGAGAACATGTTTGGTTTGGTTTATTTGCACATCTAAAACAGACAAAGAAAAGACAGTGGAAGATACGCAGCAGGGGAAAAGATGAGAAAAGTTAACAAGAGGTTCAAATACCACATCTCTAATTGTGCCAAAAGTTATCACATCAATACCGTTACCCACCACCCGACTCTAATACATATTTGACACACACGGCGCACACATGCACATGCAGGTAAACAAAGTAAGCAGGCCGTAAAATGTAGCAATCAAAGAAAAAGTAGTGGTGGAAACAACAACAAACCCAATAGTCTCTTGCCTTGTTAGTGATCCCATGAGGCTGCAATGCTCATTACACGCCACAGAAACAAAATAGTTGGGTGGATGAAAAATTGGATTTTGATCTTTACCACTAGTGGGGCAAAAAATGATTTTGTCTCCGGGGTGCTACTAGAGGAAAGGCCATGTCCCAATAATTAAACGGTTTGTTTGGTCATCACACACAACTCTACAAAGTACGGCTCATCTTTCAGGCTCAGCTGAATGCACAGAAGGTATGTTCACATTTTATGGTTTCATGGTATTTTAAAGCGTTCCATCCAACACAGCTGCTGTCCAGATATTTCACTCTGTACTATGCAGCTGATTAAAAATTGCTTCAACAAAATCAAAAGTGTCCATATCTCAGGGCCTACGTGCTGAGCTTGCCGGTGGTTCTATGTTTGAGGAAATCTGGATTGAAAACCATATCTGATGGTATATTTATGAGTAAAATTATCAGGGGGGGTGAGAGAAGAAAGTTTTTATTGAGTGGATAGATTGAGCTACTTTTGCACGTGACTGACTCGGTAAACATTTAATAAACCATTTTTATGGAACAGAGGTAATGTCCGTATCTTGGTTTTGCAGATTTATTATATTTTACTGCATGTTTCTGCTGCCTGAAGATAAGTCGCAATATAGATGAGTGCTAGTCCAGACAGAATTCCAAAAACTAATGAGGAGATAAAATAGTAGAATATAGAAAAAGCATTGCTCTTGTTAATGGGGTGGTAAAATTTCCAAATGATTTCGCCTCAGATGAATCCACAAACCTCACATAATGTTGTTAGTGCCACTTTTGCTGCCTGTTTCTACCATATGTTAGCCAGTGTGTCTTCATCTCTATGTCTATCTGTGAGGTGACACTTTGACACACTGAGTCAGAGTTCAGATTGATTGCACTGCTGATTGCTGAATAGATGGAGAGATGCCTTAAGCTGCGCCTTTTAATGGCCACGATCAGCTGGCTTCAAGAGAGTGAAAGGAAACGGAGCGATAGACAGCCAGTGGCAACGTTCATTCCACTAACCACATCCTTTCAAGGAATTCGCTATGTTTCAGTTAAAGCCAGAAAATATACATTAACGCAATTTGCATCGCTAAGTAGTCATCAATCTTCCAATTTACCCCGCAATATACACATTTGATTTGTTTTAATATTTTGATTTGGCACATTCACCAAAGAGGTCACAGAGCAAATTAGATGCAAGCTGTGTTTCTTCACGAGAAAAAAACGAAATGTTGCATGGCTGGAGGTGATGGGAAATGAAAAGAAATCCAACAACATGAAAGCCAATAAACACCAGTGAAGTCCTCCTTCTCTGCTGCTCTTATTTTGTGGTGTGGAAATGTTCCCAGTAGGCTCTCAGACAAACCTGATTATCAGACAAAACATGTAAACCTGGGTTATTAGGGATATTAGGTTACTGTGAACAATGCGAATGCTTTAATAGAGCTATTACCTTTGGTATGGTTATGCACAGTAATCAGGTGCAGTTTTCCCAAGTGTCATGTGCCGGCTTTGTCCTCTTTGTAGTATTTGTATCACATTAGATTAAATTCTCCCCTTTAGCCTTCAGGGGTCACTGAGTCATTTAAATTTTCACATTTTCAATATTGAATTTTTGTCCCTAAGGGAAAAGCAAAATAATGATTTATTGCATTGAAGGTTTTAACTGCTGCCTCTGCAGCGTCCACTGAAACTAGACCAGTGTCTATGGCTGGGTGTCTTGTACTTGATACCTTTAAGCTATCAGCTAAAATAACCCAGTAACAAGTAGTATCAAAATGTCTTCAATCATACAATGCCTGCATTCAATCCCATTTTGCGCTGGTGGTCTGAGTACACACTGTCCTGACTCCCTGCCAAATCAGAACATTGTCTGTTGCGGTCTCTCTGGAGCTGCTCTCCTTGGAGTTCAACGTCTGCCCGGCTAGCACGAGCTAACGCAGCATTGGCTAACATCTAACAGAGAGTTGTTAAACGGTCCCAGCAAACTCGACACCTAAACAGCTCAACTTTATGGTTAAACCAGTTGATAAGCTTTAGATAATGTTAGCAGTGTGATGTTAATGACGCCTCCGCCGTATCCTCACCCCCTCCTTGCTCTGCGCAGGATCTGCTGAGTGTGGGTACATGTGTTTTCTGCTGACAAATGGGAATCCAATTATTTGATCTGACACCAAAGTGCTGACTTCACAGAGACACAGAGAGGCTAGCCGTCTGCCGGATCCCTGGGCCTGGGGACACACAGGAGTCCATCTGCTGGGGGCATGGCCTCGAGGTGTGTGTGTATGTGTGAGTGTAATTGAGTGACTACACCTGTAAATTACACAGGGACCAGTTATCTGTGCCCACAATAAAGAGACTCAACTCCAGTGTGGGATCAAAAAGCCTTAAGGTTAACTAATACATTTTAGAGGCGTTCGTTTTGAAATGACAGCATTTGTCTTTTGTTCAGATGCATAGACCAACCTATGCTTACATTTTCACTACAAGTGTCCTTGAGTCGTTGCCGTCCTCTTTCAGATACAAAGGTGAAAGCAAAGTGTTGTTGTATATCTGCCACAGTACCTCCTATAGAGCTGAGGTCAAGGTGGATGTTTAGATGTGCAAAGTGACTTGACACCAGAAAATAATGTCTTTTTCCTGTCCCCTACCAACAGTCAGTGTTACTTTATTTTACCAGTGGCCGTGGTCTTACCTTAACTTTAAAGGAATACTTCACCCCCCAAAGACCATAAGTGTATCAATTACTCCCTCTTTGTCACGTCAGATTTTCAATTCATCAAGAATTTTCTCCTTTTTAAATTCTTTGTCTATTGAGAAGGCTTGCTAGAAACAAATTCATCTTAACACAGGGTGAGTTATTGTTATACAAATGGTAATTTGGGGGTTGAAGTATTTTTGGCACACCAAAGCTTGACACATTACCATCTTTAAATGTGTATGGTAAAGATGTTAGCAAACAGTCATTCTTTTTCTATTGCAACTCTGTTTTGGTCTCCACCAACTCCGAGAGGAAATATCAGGCTTTATAGCTGATAGATGTTTCATTATGTTTACCAACTAGTCACAAACTTCCTGGTGCTCAGCAGCTGCCTGCTGCATCTGGAAACAAGATTGATGAACGCAGTAAGACTGAACTAAGACATTGAAGCTGGAGGCCGGGAAAGGAAAACTATGAACTAAAAAGATGCTAAGATCCTTTAACTATAGACTATATAAAATAATAGACGAAGCTACCGTGACTTCACCCATTGGTTTGTGAACTACTGTTTTGAAGCCTCGAGTTAAGCATGTTGGCGCAGCTATCTTGGTTTTATGGAACCAGAAGTGACCATATTTAGATAAGAGGGTGGAGCTGTGGAGGAGTGAGGGGTGGATCTGACTGATAATGCGAGGACACTATCTGCAAACTGTAATTTAAAGCAGCCACGTTCTTAATTATACGTAACTTTAAGCCTTCATAAAATGTAAATGGGCGAGTTATATAAAAATTCACCCCCATTAAAGGTGTCTCGAACAGGAAAGTTAGATATAAAGACCAAAACCATTTTTGCACCAGGCTGTAAACATGTTTATTCTTGCTGTAAAGTTTGGTATTTTAACATGGGTGTCTATAATGATTGACTGACGTCTGGAGCCAGCCTCAAGTGGCCATTAGAGGAACTGCAGTTTTTGGCACTTGTGGTTTGGCTTAATTTTTCAGCCTGGAGGTTGCTGCTGGGGTTGAACCATGGAGTTAGTTGTGCAGACTTGAGTTGACTTGATGATCATGTGAATACTGTAGATAACTTTGGAAGCAATAATTAAACTACTGACGACTTGTAGAATTTTTGAGTGAAGACTTGTTTTTCTGGTTAGATTGATTTTAGTGCTGAGGATGTAGAAGTTATGGTAAAGGTTACTATAGCCATCCTGGAAACGATTGTAGACCAATACATTGTTCATGCAAAGGTGTCTGCATGTATGTACATAAACTCTATAAATATTTAAATCATATAGGCCTACTTAAATGTAATTAGTGTATTCAAAAAGATTGTTAGTTTGTGTGAGAAAGCACATTTGCACGCTTTAGAGTGCGGACATTTTGCCAAATAAGCACCATTACTCACTTGTTCAAGGGCCCATTTATTTGCTAGACTGGTTTAAAATCAGAAGATTCAGGGAGCATCCTCACATGTACACTCATTTCTGTGTAAAGGTCTGCATCTGTTTAGGGGGTCAGAGACGGCACTCATGATGTGGGACTGGTACGCTGCATTAAATCCAACCTATAAAAGTCAGTACAGAAGATGGAAAATGGATTCAAATCATACCTTTCAGAGAAATTACAGCACCCGTATGTGAACAGGTGTGATAACACGCTACGGTGTTGTATGAATCATAGATCATCTTGAAGGTTGTTGTATAGGATATGGTTTTACCAGCTATCTGCCTGTTAATAGCTTCCCACACAAGTGGAGCGTTCGGCTGAAGTAAAATGCTTGTGGTTATGAAAGATTTAATGAAAAGTTATTTTCCAGAATATGTATTATCAAAAGTAGTCTGCAGAGGCAAACATGAAACACACCATCTCCTCATTGAGCTGCCTTCATCTATCTGTCTCTCCCGTTCTTGTGTTTTTAACTCAGCCTAAATCATCAACGTTTCCCTGCTCAGGCTCTTAAATTCTTTTTTCTCTGATATCTGCCATTTCTCCTTTGTGTAGTGAAAGTATTTGACTCTGTCTGACTGTATCTCATGGAAAGATAAGCCAAGCACAAGCCAGAGAACAACTTTAAATCCACAGGCAGGACTTTCCTGGCAATTCTGACGTCTATGAAACTGAAGATGATTAAGTCTGTTTTTTTTTTTTTGTTTTTTTTTCTCGATCAGGTCCCTTAACTTTAAAACCTGCTGAGGAAAGTAGGCTGTCACGATGTCATGTCATCTTTTAACGTAGTACACCAACACAGGTGCTTTAACTTTTTGTGCCTTATTAGACCTTTTTTTCCTGACTGTGCAGGCATGTCAAGACTGCGCTTGATGGACGTTTTTCTGATATTCTGTTAAGGCCCAGACACACCAAAGCAACATCAAGGAACAAGTGGCGACAAAGGCAGATTGTTGCATCTCCAAAGGCCAAAAAGTTGCACCTGGACACAGGGCAAAGACTGCAGCCAGTGGCCAACTAGCACATATGTTCTGCCTCTGCGTGAGAGGAAATAACTCTCTATACCAGCAGGTGGCGGTAGTCTCTCTTCATCAATTTAAAAAGGGAAATTGGAAGAAGGACAGGACGGATTCAAGATGCTAGTTAGCCAGTTAGCACATTAACACAACCCCATGGTGAATGAACAAAACATATTTACCGTGCGTTAGCTAACAATAATACAAAATTTCTGCTGCAGAGCTCAATAGCTAAAAAATTATCTTACCTAACATAACAACTTTGTCTCGAGCTCACGCCCTCTTGACTTTGGCAATTTGTTTGCTTTCCTCACTTCCATTTCAATCAGCAGAGACAGAACAATGAGGCAAAGATAATATTTAATACAGAATAGGAGTGTACAGATTAACGGATGATTTGTGCTGATTAAGATTTAACAGAAGTCTCTGGAGCTTGGACACCAGAGGGAGATATTTTGTGACTGAGGGACATCTGAGTGGCAGCAAGATAAATCCTCCCATGGAGTCCAGACATTGGTGGAGGTGGCTGATGAATCTGAGGCTGCTGACTGCTGAGGCAGATGAGGCTGATGAATCTGTGAAGACTGAGTGGTGATGGGGAGGTGGAGGGTGCGCACGACGGGAGCAAGAAAGAACTACGGAAGAGGAAGAATCACATTTAAGAAAAGGAGCAGTAAGATGATAGACAGTGATTGAGCATTAAAAAAATTTAAAAAATTGCTGACAAGGGCCAACTAGTGCCAACAGTGCGGGACACACCGCCAAAGTTAGGGCGACAGGCGCTCACCAACAGCCAGACATTGACCTACTGCTGACCATTGGCTTGGTGTGTCAGGGCCCTTACCTTTTTTGCACCTGTTAAGGTGAGTCACCTTAAACTTTTATCACAATGAGGTCAGATGTATTTTGCTTGCTATTCATTTCTACCTGGAACAGGCTGTGACACATTCATGGAATACTGTTTGTTTATACTCTTGTTTTCAGTCTGCATGGTAAAGTAAAAGCAGCAGAGAAGAAGTGCTGCTTCTTGGCTGCAGAGAGTGCAAACACAGTGGCAGAGGTTAATGACAATAAATTGTTTGATAAAACACTGTAATTTACAACTTCAATTGGCTGTTGTTAGCCTGCTACCCTAGCCACCATAATTTGTGTTAATACCCTGTCCCTGCCACTTCTTGTCCCCGCCTGCTTCTTCCTACATGCCAGTAAATTTCACCCGGCAAAATCTGATACAGCTTCAGTGGATTGATGACTTCACATAAATCCCAGCATTGCTCGACCCAACTTCAACCCAAGCAGAGCAGGAATCAGCAAGAATAAGTGAAAACACCTGTGCAGGTGTTACTGTTGTTATTACAGCAGAATATTGGATGTCACACTGCATTTGACTTTGTGTCTCACCAACTGGACTTCAGTTGGGGTTCTGTATGGCCCAAAACAAGAGGAGCACAATGAAGTGTGGTAGTGGCAGAGATGGAGGGCAGTTAGTAATGGAAAAATCAATTTCAACACAGGGAATAAAAACAATATAAAAGTGGGTGATGAGACAGTATCAACACCTTTTTGCAGCTAGAAGGGTGTATGTGTGTGACAGCACTGGGCAGGCTTTACTACTCGGCTCCTCTTGAAGGCTTGTTTGGGGTTTGTTTGGTTTGGTACAGTCACTCTTTACAAGATGATTAAATAAAAATAAATATATTGTTTTAGAATTATTCTTTCTCTGCTTTGTCATTTACAAACAAATTAATTTCTAGTAAATGCTTAATAGATACTTGTTAGTTCCGTAGGTTATTGCTTTACTTAACATAATTTACAGCACACAGTAAGAGCAATGGCACTGTAATTTGTGTAGCCCATAGTAAAGTAATACTGGTTTGGTTATATTTGGTTCAATTGCATTTCATTGTTTGTTGCACCATCTTGTTTTCAGTGTGGTTTTTGCTTTTGTTTCTCATTTTTCTTATTAAATGTAACTCATGTGGTCTCACCTTTGTGTCAAACCAAGTTGTGAAATATTGGAGAGGTAGTTACATTTTGAAGAACACCAGCACTGACTACGTTTACATGCACAAAATATTCAGATTTTTGCCCTTATTCCAAAAAAGACAATATTCCTCCAAAGCTTTTTAGATGGCTAATAAAAGTAGAATAAATCCATTAAAATTCTTGTATATATGCAGCTGTGTATACTCCGATTAACATGTCCTAAGACGTTGTTTATCACATCAAAGAAGAGTCTTTCAGTGCTTTCGAAAGGTGGCGGCCGTTGTCTGTGCGAACACAGCCTGTTTCTGTCATTCCTTCAACCACACTCTTGAAAAGGTTGCGACATTTGCACATAACCAAAAACCTGTTAATGTTCAAGTCTTTCATAATGTTTAAAATTTGGTGGGTTTCTCCTTCCCAGCAGAAATGTGGGCTTTTTAGAAAACATTTCTACCCCAGTCTTGCAAACTGTGGGTGAGTTGGTTTGTGTAACGTGTTCATGACAGTGCACAGAGCTGACCGTAAACCCGCAAGAGGCCGTATGTTGCAAACGGCCGTATGTTGCAAACAGCCGTAAAAACCCCAGTTGAGATGCATATTCTAAATGCAGTGTATATATGTCCAAAGAATGCTCATAAATCACGAATAATACTGGCATAATCCACATGTCTTAATCAGAAAATGCTAAATTCGGAATAAGGCCGAATTCGTAATATCTAAACAGAATATGCTACTTCCATGACCTGTATCAGATTCAGAGTATTGTCATGTTTGGCATAATAGTGGAATATTAGCGTGCATGTGAACGCAGTCACTGATGCAACAGGCTACTTTTGTTTATGATGATGTTTCGCGGCTCACACTGATTTACTAATTTTTGAAAACACTTAATGTCACACCCTTTTAAAGCACATCTAAAAACATACTTTTACAAATTGAATTAATTTATCCTTTTTTCCTATTTATTTGCCTTTTTATCTTTTAATTATTAAGGTTTTAATTAACGCCACTGGGAGTGTTAAAATAAAGATTATAGTTGGTACTATCAGGACGGTTTTCCTGTATTTTTGTCTCCACAAGTAATTTCTCCTGTGTTTGCCTGTGGAGAGTATTTCGGGGGGCATTGTTGTGCCTTTATTTGATAGTGGACAGTTAAGAGTTGACAGGAGGTACGGAGAGAGACGGAGATAGAGAGGGAATGACACAAGACAAAGCCGTCAGAGAGAGCAAACTACCATCTGCCTTGTTTAACACACAGTATATACATTGAGACAGAACGTCGTGTAAAGGCTTCCTCCATCAGTGGATGTGGATTCAATTGGTCTCTGTCCTGACAGCGTGTATGGATGTTGTGTATGGATGCTGGCATAACGTTGGTAAAAGCCGAGGTCATTCGCCAGACTGATACAAGCTTTTTTAGAGCCTCCGGCGGCTCCTCTGTCTCTCTGTTAATGATGGCTGATGACAGTTGATGAGTGGGATCTGTCAGACATGGTGGAGTGGCCTGATGAAAAGTTCACTTGTCTCAGAGCAATTAAGCTCCTGGGAAGTTGGTGTCACACTGAAAGGTGAAGTAAGAAATGGGATGCTGGTAGGCTGTTTTTGTCACAGAGGACTGCAGAGATGGCAGTATTGTTAGAGTGTGTGAGGTAGATGGCGAGTAACAGGTGGAGGGCGGTCAGAGAAAGATGTGCAGGACACAGCTTTGCTTGTGGGAGTGGAGGTCCCTCGAGTTTATAGTGATGATGATAAATGAAGGGCTGCTGTAACAGAGCCGGAGCGCCAGTGGGACTGAATAAGGTGGAAGAGATTCTTGATCATTTCACTGTGTTGGACAATTGTATAAAAGTTTCCTGAGAGAAACAAGAGTATTCAGGTGTAATGCCAGGTGTGTTCAGTTTGTCCTGCAGTAGCTAACCTGAGAGCAGGGCCCATGGACCCAGTCTTTGAGATTATACATACTGTATATAGGTTTATATTTGTTGTCAAATACTGCATTAGATATCTTTACTTGTTGCAGCCTTCATATCATTCAAATGAAGCTATCTGAAAACAGGAAATCTTCAGTTTTCATGACCATGACAAATACCAATTGCCCCACATGAGAGATGCTGCTTTGCTGGCAGTGAGTTTGAGACAGGCAAATGTAACGTTACCATTTACATCATATTTCACAATATTTATTAGTAAGCTAGCTAACATTAGCTGGCAAGTAAGCTTTCCTTGTACATCAAATCCGGCAATTGCCTTGGCAAGTGATGGTCACTCGCCTGCAGTTGCTTGTGTGACCGTACCATAAGGCAAATTAACTCAAACATGTAATGCTACAACATTTTAGCTGCTTTATACAAAAGAAAAACTCGCACAGTTCTCACTTTTCTTGACTAACCTTAGCTGCTAAGCATTCCCCTTTAGGTTAAATGTGCATGTTACTTAGTCTGGCAGCATTAAGGATGCTGGCAAAGGTTAGTACTTGTTGCCTTTGTTGGTTGGATTACTTAGGTTTAAGCAAAAGGAGTGGGACTGGTTAGGGTTAGAGTGAGAATGTCAAGGTAAGCCAATCGGTGGCAGAGTAAGACACAGTAGGGCGGGTCATGCCTTGGCTATCCTAAGAAACGCAAATTCGCAAACCGTAACCTGGCCCGCAATTGCAGCAGACACAGGGAAGCACATGCTTTTCCAAATCTATCGTTAGAGCAGTCAGCAGAAAGTGTCTATAGTAGATGAAGAAATGCTGAATCAGCCGACGAGGGCCGATGAGTGCCAACGGCGTAGAGATGCACCGGTCCAGCTTTTTCAGTGTCGATACCGATCCCGATGCTGTGGCTTTGAGTATCAGCCGATACCTGATAATGATCGGACACCTTGGTTGACCTAAAAAGCTATATACCTTTACGTGTAGAACAGAAAAGACTAGAGGCATCAGGCATTGATGGCTACACAGTTCTTTCTGAAGATAAAATGAAACAGATTAATGCAATGATGAACTATTTATTTTTAACAAAAACAAACAATTGTGCAACAGCAGTTGAAATAGTGTGAAATACCTCCACACAGCAGATTCTCTCCTTCGCTCCATGACGTATGACGTAACTCTGGTCGCAATAGATTTAAAGGGAAAGGATCTCCTCAGGTATAGGTTGCATTTTCCGATACCCGATCCATCTTTTGATGATATCGTAGCCAATATTCAATCCAGATATCGGATCAGTGCATCCCTACAACGGTGCAGGATACATCACAAAAACAAGGGTGAGAGGCCCTCACCAATGGCCCAACTCTGACCAACAACCAACCATCAACTTGGTATGTCAGGTCCTTAAAAGCTTAAGCTAAAGCTAATTGAGTTAGCCCAAAGAAACCAGAGGTCTCCCAGTTACAGTTTGGAGCTGATTTTAGCACAAATGTTAATCTGCAAGAGAAGTCTGATAAACACCAAAAAGCCCATCGCGCTAATAGTCGACCACAAGCTGAAAATGAGTGAGGAACAAACAGGGAGCAACATAAGAGAGCCCCTTTATTACAGGGTAAGCAACAGGCATTATTAATATGACACGTTAGATTACTGACTTCAGACTGGATTGATAGGAGAGTATTATTAATACAATGGTGTCATGGTGAGTCTACCAGTGTATTAAACTAATGTCCCCCTCAGAAAAGACATTTTTCAATTTTTTATTGTTTGGATTTTAAACCACACACCGATATTTCTAGAATAATAATCTATTTTCAAACAGTGCTAGTGAAATCATCTGGTGAAAATCCCTGAATTTTTTTTTATGGTGCAATATATATAGCAGTTTTGTCAGTTTATTTCCAATATCATGCAGCCTTAGTTTTAAAAGTTCAAGCCTTCAAAAACTATTCAAATGTAATATTCCATAAGGAAACGTCACTCTTTGGTGGTCTGCTCACAGGCATAAGCAACCTGAGATGAGGAATCACAAGCAGATTGTGTCGCTTTAAGAGGAAGCAGTGATGTAAGGAAAGCTGTGAAATAAGGCTCTGAGGCAAATGGTTTATTTTTAAAGACACTGCAATATTCTCTGCAGCACAAGCCATAGTAATAAACACAATAATAATATGAGGGTTAAAGGTCAGGTTATAGTTAACGCTAAAATTATATTGGCTTGCCTGGAGCGCGCCAGATATGTATTTAAGTGCAGTCAACCATAGAGCCTCTGAGGTCTAGCAAAGAATTTGCCTTAGAGTCACATGCTCCATGCTCCTTCCAATCATGTGTAACTATGACTGTATAAATAGATTTGACTCTTCTTCTTTTTCTCTGCATATTCCATGGCTCAGCGCTGCATCCTTTCTGCCTCAGCCACTGCCTGCTTCCCTGTAGTTTAAGCCCCCCCCCCCACCACCACCTCCTCCTGTATTAGGATTTAGATTTATGTGAATTCAGCATGTTTGTCTATTCAATATGAGTTTATATCCATTTAACTGTTGTGGATCTCTGCCACGGGGGTGGTGAGCTTAGAGGAAAGTGTGTGCAAACTTGTGCTGGAGCAGCAAACAAATGTGTTATTGTACTAAAATATGAAGATGCTTTATACCACCTATAGTGTTGTTTCCAGCTGAGCATGATGGGCGTGCAGGTTTTTTGCCTTCGTATCAGTTACAGTAAAAAACTAAAGTTTGCAGTATTTGCTTACATTTGAGTTTTTCATTATTTTATTAAGCTGCATTACGATTCTTTGTTTGTTGGTTTTGTGGCGTCCTTAGAGACTGCATCTATGATTTAAGGCTTCACAAATAATTGATATTATCTGTGCTTGTGTTTGCACACAGTCAAGCAGCATTGAATGTGACAGGGTTCCTCCTCAAAAGAAGCAATGGGCTTCCCTCCAATCGTACGAAAAATCAAGTTTCACAGACTGGAATGATTCATTAAATTAAACAGAAAGCCTCGATTCAGCTTTGCCGGTGTCTCTGTGTCCATGCGGAGTGTGTTTATATCAGTGCACACATCAGCTCGTGCTCCTTATACTGTCACTCACCTGAAACTCGCAGGAAGAGATGAAGTCTCCACCAGGAAATAATCCCTCAAAACATGTTGCCTTGTCACATTCATATTTTTATATTTAGGGCATCTTTGTAGCTGAGACAGCAGTTAACTCCAAGCTATGTTTGACAGCATCAGCATCTAGATTTTGAAAAGCACAGAAATTAGAAATGCCATAAAATGCAATGCACTACAAAATAGTACATAACCCAAATGCACACAGACCTACACACTGTACTAAATTTAAGGAGCATGATATGAGCA